>NW_026694710.1:25057500-25585000 GCF_021218885.2 Marmota monax
TGAGTTCAGATGAGGTCGTGTTGGACCTCGAGGCTGGGCTCCTAATCCAGTAAGACTGGTGTCTTTCTAAAAAGACACAGAAGGGGGCTGGGGATGTGGCTCAAGTGGTAGTGCGCTCGCCTGGCATGCGTGTGGCCCGGGTTCGATCCTCAGCACCACATACAAACAAAAGGTGTTGTGTCCGCTGAAAACTAAAAAATAAATATTAAAAAATAAATAAATAAAAATAAATAAATAAATAAAAAGACACAGAAGGAAGATGACCACGTGACCAAGGCAGACACCAGGAAGGAGGCAGCCGCGTGGCAAGGAGGGCCCAGCTTGCCAGTCACCACCACAATCTCGGGGAGGGCCCAGGAGCTGATCCCCCCTGCCAGACCCCATGAAGAGACCCCATGAAGGACCCCATGAAGAGACCCCATGAAGAGACTTTGGGCCTCCAGAGCTATGAGAGAATAATTTCTGTTGTGTTCAGTCACCCAGTTTGTGGTGATTGGACAGCAGCCCCTAAGACAACACTTAATTTGGAACGCCCTCGGGTACAAGCAGTAAGAATCTGTCATAGTCACCCACCCACACAGCTGCTACTTCTCCAGTGTCACTCCAGGTCACAGGAAGTAGGAAGGCAGAAGGGCTGTGGCTCCCTTTTTGTATCCATCAAGGCCAGTCTCCTGCAGCCCTCAGTGAAATATCGTTTGACTAGAACTGAACTAGCTGCAAAGGGACTGGGAGACGGCCCCTGACTCACCGCTATGTGGATGACCCCAGGCATTCGGGGTGGACCTGAGAAACTCATTTTCTCAACCTTTACCTGCCTCACTCATCAAATATTTGTCTGAGACATTATCAAGGATAAAACTGGTTTGAGCCAGGACCCGTGTGGGCGGGAGCCATGGAGCTGGCTGTCTTCCTTCCTCACAGAGCATGAGGGCTCTCTCTTCTCCTTTCACTTCCCCACTCCCTGCTGAGGCCTCCACCAGTTTCCAGAGGTGCTTTGGGCTGTGGGTGCAGGAACTCTGAACCAGTGATGGCTGCAGGGCTTCCTACTCCACAGCCTCTCACTGGCCTCTCTGCCCCCAGCCTCATCTCCTCATTCATGTCTCACGCCAGTGCTGAGTGGGCCCCAAAGGACAAATCCAGCCATAGGTCCTCCCAGCTGAAGACCCTGCAGACCCTTGCTCTTGCCCAGAAGCACCACCTGTAATCTCTGGACCCATGGGCTCCTCCGTGAGGTCACCATGGAGCTCTGACACACAGTCTACAGGGCTGTTCCTGGTCTCTCTTCTTCTGGACTCCAAGCCCATCCCAAAGTGCCAGGTCTCTGTGCCTCTCTGTTCCTGTGCTGTCCTTCCTGTCCTCCAGCCTCTCTCCCTTTCCACAAGCCACTCTGCTCTCCAGGTGCTGGTCCTGGGCCAGCTGGACCCACCTTCCTCCATGCCTCTCTGATTCCCCCTCCTCAGACACCTCCCTTTGCTGCCCTATCTGCTGGGGACCTCCATGGCTTGATGTGCATCCCCCAGCCCAGGGCAGGACTGGGTCTCTGCTCACTGGACTCTGGGCTGGACCAGGGGTCATACACCAGGGCCCTCAGTTTGTGTCCACTGAGCATAGATGTCTGCCTCATCTGACTCAGACACAAAGGACAGAAGAGGGTCACTTCCTCAAGCCCTTGCCACTATAGGTCACACTCAGAACAGGCCAGGAAGGCCAGATCTCATCCGTCTCACCTCACACCTTACCGTTTCCTCAAACCTCCCTGTTCTTCCCAGGGCCGGATTTGCTGGAGACATTTCCAGCCTGCCCATCCCTGATGCTGGGTGGTCTCAGCAGTAGGGTGATGGATGGCATCTTGGCCCTTGGCAGGGGCTGCAGCTCCACCCCTTCCTCATTCCTGGCCACGCCTTTGTCCATCAGTCAGGGCCCCCTTTGACTCAGGTTCTGTCAATATGTAGGAAGCTGCCCTTCAAGTTCTTCATCTGCTCTCTTGACACCGGACATGGGAGAGCCCTGCATCCCGGTGGACAGAGGGTGCCAACACACACAGGTGCTGTTTCATCACCTCCTGACCACAGTCCCTCTGCCCTGTGTGGAACTCCAGCTAGCAAGTGGCTATGGGGCAGCTCAAACTGGGGCGTTCCTCCTGAGGGCCAGAGGCTTTCCCGACTCAGCCTTGATCCAGCCTCCATCCCGCGCCCAGCAGGAGCCCTCTGCCCCAGCTCTCTGTGCTGCAGGTGCCAAGAAAACCACCCACCTGCCCCAGTGCTGCAGCCCCTGGTCTGCTTCATGCTCCCCAGGACCCCACAGCATCTGGCTGCTGCCAGGGAGACCCTGGCCAGTGACTCCAGGTGCCCAGGGCTGGAGGGAGGGAAGAGAAAGGACCTCAGCCAGGTCAGGGACGGAGAGAAGGCAATATGCATAATGTAATTCACAATCTCTTTAGGAAAATCCTAGCTCTCAGATCAATGAGATTCTGGTTACATCTTGAATAGAAAAGAACCCACGGGCACAGTGGGCAGCTGTATTTCTCTCCAGGCCTCCTTTTCTGTTGCCTTCACTTTATCATGATCTGACGCCTTTTCAAAATCCCTCCAAAGATCTGTACCATGAGAAGTCCTTGAATAGGCTACTGTGCCTTTTTTTTTTTTTTTTTGGTACCTGGATTGAAACCAGGAGTGTTTAACCACTGAGCTACACCCCAGCCTGTTGTGTATTTTATTTAGATATAGGGTCTCACTAAGTTTCTGAGGCTGAGCTCACGATCCTCCTGCCTCAGCCTCCTGAGCCTCTGGCATTACAGGCGTGCACCATCACGCCTCACCCACTGTGCCTTTTGCAATACGCATGAGATAAAAAAAATCTTTGGAAAAGAACATGTGTTCATAATTAAATTTTCTGAAAAGCAGACCTTTTTTTAGCAAAGACAAAAGAAACACAGATTTGTGAAGGCCTGAAGTGGCTCCCCTGTGCCAGGGCCTCGGCCAGCCAGGCACCCCCCAATCCAGTCCTCAGGACCTCATAGCAGCACTCAAAGTCAAGTCACTGACCGGCTTAAAAATGTCAGGATGATTTTTTCTTTGGCAGGCTCTCTGCCAGAGGGCCATGAGAACCCTGGCTTGGAATACAGCGCCCTGTCCTAAGGAGGGGCTCCAAGGAGCAGCCCTGCACTGGAGGGGGCTTGTCCTTGAGGTCATAGGTGAGTGACTCAAGCCAGGGCAGCCCAGGTGGTCCTGATAACATAAAAACTTGAATGGCTGCAGATGGTCAAAAGAGCAAAAACCCCTGAGCCTTACAGTGTTTCTGGGGTTGGGGGAGCTGCCCCCACAGCCTTGGTGTCTGGGACTAAATCGCCAGAGGGATCAACTTCCGGAATCTAGCAGGGTTTGAGAAATACTAGACCGACCAGTTTGTCTCCTGACCTGGACATTCCAGTGGCCTTACCCAGCTTGTGACCAGCAGCTGGGCTCAGAGGCCTGCTGTGTCCCCCTGAGAGCAGAACCCTCCTTGTTGGGAAGCCAGCTCCTGCTGTGCGTGGCTGCTGATCTTCTGGGGCCTCTGATTTGCAGGTCGCTGTGCTCCCAGTGAAACTGCCTCCGCATTAGTTTCAGGCCACTTCACAGATCTGGGTTTGCAGCCTTGCAAGCTCCAGGACCAGCCGCCTCCTAATGACCCTTTCTCCTTCCATGGAGGTGACAGCCTGAGCTCTCCCCAGACACGCTGCTAAGGTGCTGGTGGGGACTTGGCAGGGATGGTGGCCTGTTCCCTGAAATCATGTCCTAAGAGAGACCAGCCCAGCTCAGGGGTGAGTGCAAGAGACTTTCCCTGCTCCTCACACAGTCACCATGTGCTGAGCCTCCCTTGTGGATGCAGCCCTATGTCCAAAATCAGCTGTTAGAAGCCCAGCTGCTCCCACTTCCAGCCACACCCTGTGTGCTGTGCCTCAGCAACTTCCCAGCACCTGGTGCAGGAGTGTCCCCATGTCCCCGTCTACAACAGGGTGGGGGCTGATTGGAAGAGGGAAACTGGAGCAGGACTTGAACCTAGACCCCCATCCTGTAATCCCTGCAGGCTGCTCCCTCAACATCCTGTGGAAAAGCCTCCCAGCACCCCCACTGTGGCAGGAACGGGCCACAGAGGGATTGGGGAGCAACTCCCCTGAGTTCGGAAAAGGGGATGATGCTCACCTACACCCAGTGCTCACCCACTACTCAACAAAGCCAGGCCTCATGTGCCCCAGAGACCCCTCCTGTCCCCCAGGGAGGGTGAAAGGGGACGACCCTGCTGGGTGCAGAAAGGGTCTCAGCAACGCATTTCACTGGACTGGGTGACGAAACGGGAAGGGCAGGATTTGCTGACTGTCCCACCCTCTGTGTCAATAGGAGGCCAACCCTTAAAGCACCATGAGGCCTCCAGGGGACATTTCCCCAGCAGGCCAGTCTCAGAAGGAAGGAGGGTCCACAGCCAGCACCATGACAGAGCTGGAGACAGCCATGGGCCTCATCATCGACGTCTTCGCCCGGTACTCAGGCGGTGACGGCCGCCGGCAGACCCTGACCAAGGGGGAGCTGAAGCAGCTCATGGAGAAGGAGCTCCCCGGCTTCCTGCAGGTGCGGCCAAGTCCAAGGGTGGCACAGGGAAAGGTGGTGGGCATGGCAGGCAGAAGGGACAGGAACGACCGACTGAGCCAGCCGGGCAGGTCCAAACAGACCCAGATGCAGGCAAGGAATGACCCGAAGTCCCTGCCGGGGACACTGGGCATCTGGGCGGGGAGTGGGTGCCCAGGCGGATCCTTGAGGCGTGGAGCTAAGTCCCTACAGTGTTGTGATCAGGATTCTTTCCCTGTGGGGCCTGGGGGGAGGGTGGCACTCCTGGGCAGGGGTGGGGGCGAGCATGGAAGGCAGGGCAGTTCCTGAGGTTGTTTGCGGGCCCCTCAGCTCTCCCTCTCCAAGGCTGCTGGCCACGGACATCCCTGCTCCTCCCCCTCCTCCTCCTCCTCTTGCCCACCAGCCTTCCTCCTGTGCCCAGGTCCCTTGTTACCTGGTAGGACCCACAGGAGTAAGACAGAAAACCCATCCTGGATCCTCTGAGCTCACTGCATCAGGCAGGAGCCATGGGGCCTGGAGCTCCCAGGAAGCCCCCAGGGCCCCGGGACCAGCGCCTGGGCAGCTTCTGATGGGTCTAAACAGGGCCCCTCTCCCGCTCCCTGCGCCCACCACTCTGCCATTCTGCTCTCTGAGGGGTCTTCGCTGCTACAGCAGGTTGAAAGGGAAGCTAAACTGTCCAGTCCAAAGCATGACTGGACACACCAAGCTCCTGGTACCCAGGTCTCTACTTTCTAGATGTGAGTGAAATGGATATTTTTTTTTAGTTGTGAGTGGACACAATGCTTTTAGTTTACTCATTTTTATGTGGTGCTGAGTGCCTCCCATGTGCCAGGTGAGCCCTCCACCACTGAGCTACAGCCCCAGCCCCAAGTCAAATGTATTTTTAAAATAAGCTTCACCTGTCTTCCTCTACTATAATATGTGTTTGAGGCAGGAGTGAATACGGAAGGGAGGTGGAGCCCCCTCTCCTATCTACCCCACAAACACTGCTGTGAGTGGATCCTGATCCTGTGCAGCTTCCTGTCTTCTTGGACTGAACGTGACCATGTAAATCCTCAGACTCCGATGGTCACTAAAAGTGCCCACCCCCACAGGCTGGGAACTTGTGTGTGGCGTGTGGGTTGTTTTATCATCAAAGTTTGAGATTTTAGTTTGTGGGGCTTTTGATCTCACAAGGTGGGGAGGGGCAGGTGCCCAGGGAACACACTTTGAGAACTAGTGCCTAAGCCAGGGATTCTCCACCTGGGTTAGGTCAGAACCAGGGAGGGAACTTGGAAAAGCAGGGCCCTGGCCCTTGGACAAGCCTGGCTCTGTGCCTTGCCAGCCCTCCCTCCAAATGGTCCTGGAGGTGAGAAAGTTGGAGAACAATGTCCATCTGAGGGAAGGGACCGTGCTGGCCTTGTGGTCCTGTTTCTTTGATACCCAGCCCAGGGCCTGGCTCAGTCAGAGCTTCTCATGCAAGAATTAGAGTGAGTACTAGGTGACTGTTGGCTACAAACTTGGTGAACGTCCCTAGGAATGGCTGCAAGCTATGCCAGGGTGGACATGTGGGCTCTCCTTTGCCATCTAATCCCCTGACTTTTGCTGTGTTGTCCCAACCACCTCCAGGCACAGCTGTGCCGCAGCCAGAGGACATAGGTGTTGCTTTCTTGGACACACAGAGTTCTGGTTCCTGGCTGGCTTGAGCGCCCCCTGCTGCTGCTGTGCAGACCTGCACCTGGTGGAGCTTGGTCCCTTGGGGAGGACACCACCTCTGCCCTGTCACATGAGTCAAGGCAGCTTGGCCCTCTCAATGACCTGGGGCCATGGGTCGTGAGCCACAAATGCTCAGGACCAGCAGACAAAGAGCAGGGCTTCTGTGCTCCCTCCACACCTGGGTCTCAGACCTTCTCTGTGTGACCCTGGGCAAGTCCCGGGGGCCCTCTGGGCCTCTCGGTCTTCATCTGTGGCTCCAGTGGCACTTGTTCCTGCCCGGGCTTGTGAGAACTGAGGGTCTGTGTAAAGCAGGCTCAGTGCTGGCATGAGGCGACCGAGCACCGAGGGAATTCATTTCCTGGGGGTGATCGCCATTTAAAAACGCACCGTAAATCCAGTTGTTCCCCTTGAAGAACTTACAATACAGTGTCCCCCCAGGGGGTACGATGCAATCCCCGCTTGACCTAAAACATGACAGGTCAGCTCGTCCTGTCATACAGCCCAGGGCAGCTCACGACACTCAGAGCCTGTGTGTCCTTTCCAGGGACCCAGCGTCTGTTCCACACAGCTGGGCCTGGCACTGAGCCTTGTGACAGCATGTGTGGCACACATGCAGGTGGCCCCCATCCCCGTGGCCCTGGCTGAGGCCGAGGCCCTGCTCAGCCCCTGCATCACTGACTCTGGGCCTCTCTCCTCTAGAGCGGAAGGGACAAGGATGCTGTGGGCAGGCTGCTCAAGGACCTCGATGCCAACGGAGATGCCGAGGTGGACTTCAGTGAGTTCATCGTGTTTGTAGCCGCACTCACGTCTGCCTGCCACAAGTACTTTGCACAGACAGCATCCAAGTGATGCCCTGCACCGGAAGGACCTGGGAGGAGTCCCTGGCTCCCAGCCTCTGTTGGCAATTACTTCCTTGGGCTGAGCCAAAGTCCCCTAATTAATAAATGCTGGTGAATGATCCTGCTCTCAAAGTGGTGCTCTCCTTTAGACCCCAGACTCCTCCCCCACAGACACCGATTCCCACTGGTATCAGCCTGACGTACCAACAGCCATCTGGTTGTAACCTGGCACACACCCCAACCCTGAGGCATAAACAAAGTTGTTCAGATGGTCGGTTGAGCACAGTGTGCTGGCCGCTGACGCTGAGATTTTTTAGCCGACACAGGACATGTGCATAGTTTCTGAGAAAGGCCAGGCAGCTAGACCATGGCCACCTCTCTCCCTCTTACACTTAAACCCTTTCTCCACCTCATGGTGTGGGGTCTCCATCCTGCGGCCACCCAAGACACACTTCTGTCCATAAGTCCCCAATAAATTGCCCCTGTGTGATCCTGGATCTGTCTGGCTTTTCTGCCTTTTGGCTCCATCCCACATTGGCAGCCAGTTCTCAAACTGGACCAGGATTTTCTGGAACATTCACTATGTAATGCCACATTTAATGTCTCACTGCCAGCCTGGTAGACGGACAGAGATGAAAAGCACAGGTCGGTTGGTAACAGTCCGTTCCCGGTCCACTCCCTGGGGTGCCCTCTGAACCAGCCCATGGCCGAGGCCCAGTGCCCACCCTAGAGAATCTGTGGGCACAGCGAGGGCCACCCTGTAGTGAGCGTGCATCCAGCCAGCCAGCCACCTGTTAAGTCATGCCATTCCTCAGCCTTTCCTGGGGTGCTCAGTGAGCCAGGCTCCCCGTCACTCCAAACACCATGTTTTCAAGTAGCACAATTTTCTTGGTTGTTTTGAGGTGATGGGAATTGAACCCAGGGCTGCTCGTCCACTGAGCTACTCTTCTAGCCCTTTGCGTTTTTTATTTTGAGACCGTGTCTCCCTAAGTTGCCCAGGCCAGTCCTGAGCTTAGCATCCTCCTGCCTCAAGCTGCTGGGCTCTGGGTTGCGGGCTGCACCGCTGGGGCCTGGCCAAGGAACACCTTTAATGGTATCAGAGTATTTTTGCTATGAAGAGCATAAATCCAGTGACAGAGAAGAAATGAGTACAAGTACGGATGAGAGTCACCGTGAGTAAGTGCTCCCGTCACCCGAGCTCATGGCTTTGTGCCACCGTCTTCAGGAGAGGACCAAAGTGACTCAGGGCAGGTCGCAGGTGTGAGGTTGTTATCGGGTCTGTTTCTAGGACTCAACCCAGTCCTGCAGCCCTCCCTGTGTGTGAGGGGTCTTCCTGCCGTTGGGCGAGGGCTTCTCCACCAGTTGCTCTTGCTGCTGTGGTTTCTTCAGCCTGTGACACAAGGCGAATCCTCGGAGCACATTTAATTAACACATGTGCTCAGGTGTATGTGAATCACGGTTTCCCACGCTACTCAGTGGGTTGTAATCTGCCATGATCACTATAGTGACTCTCCAATTGTCCCTGACATGACCGGTGGAGCCTACTTAGGCTGACTTCTGTCCTTCCAACATGTCCCCAACATTCTCTGTAGGCCCTTGCTTGCTGTCACATCAAGATGTCTGGATACATCTTGATCTTTCCTTGCCTGTCTCTGAAGTTGGCCATTCCTCCACGCAGCCCTGGCTCCTTTTAGTGCTACCTAGAAACTAGGACCTGAGAGGTAAGTGAGTATGTCACTGCTGGGGTGTCCCTGCTCCCAGCCCTCTCAATGGACAGACCCAGAGAATATTTGCAGGTATGCCTGGAAGTTCATACAGATGCATACCCCCCATCTGCATCTATCCTGTGTACATCTGATACCGCAGATGCGGACCTCACCTTCAGCGCCACAGGGCACCTTAGTGTCCCTTCGCCCTGCTCGGTCCGAGCCCCACACTGCTCCCTGCAAAGTCGCCCTCCTCGCCTCTCAGGAGAGTCACCTCAAAGGCTGCCCTGAGTGGTCCCTTGTGGATCCTCTCCCCACCTCACTTGGGCTGACTGCCTGGAATACTCCCGGGGACTCCTTCCCCACTCAGCAGGGGCTGACTCCCGTCCCCTGCCCTGCCCTACAAGAGTCCTCCTCATGCTGGACTGTGCACACTGGGGACACCTTCCCCAGCCTGTTCAGAGGGCTGACCCTGCGGGCCTTGGGCTCTGGGCCCTGGGCTGGGCACCAGAACACCAACGTCACTGTGAGGATGTTGCACAGCCTAGCCTCGCCATCCATGAATCTGTTTGTAAGTTCACCTACCTCTTATAGTTTATTGTAACCCAAGCGGGTGCTCATGGTGAACCCCTGGTCACTTGCAGACGTGTGCAAGCAGCAGAGCTGCGTCATGTGACACACACACTCCCCACTGAGGCCCAATAGCCTGCTCTGCCTTCCAGCCCAACTCCTGTGCTGTGAGCGCACCTGGGCCAGGGTCTACTCAGGGCCTTGGTTTGGGTTTTGGTCTTTGCCTCTTTGTGCTTTTGTGCATTTTTGTTTAAAATGTCTCCTGGCTCTGTCGCTGCTCAGGTGCTGGCTGCTGTTCCTAAGCACAGGAGGCTACGACCCACCTTATGGAGAAAGCATGGCAGATGAGCTCCGCAGAGGAGGCAAGAGCAGATGTGCTGTGAGCCTCGAGTGCAATACTAACTCAGTAGCACCTGGTAAACGAGGTGCCTTTAAACAGAAACACGCACAAGGCATGGATACAGAATGGCCAGTCGTAGGTGCGCGGCTGGAGGCTGGTAGCGCCCACTCCTGTTTCCCCAGGGACAGTGACTCGGCATTTGCTAACGCAGCGTTCATGGTGACTTGGAATAACTAGTACAGATGACTAGTACAGAGAACCAACTACACACATTTCCTCAATTGCAACCACCTGGCAAAATGCAAGCCCCAAATGTATGCTGGACCCACTTTCTCTGCACCTTCTCCCAGGAAGCTGAGTAGCCCCAGGGTTACAGAGAGACAGCCCAGGCCGGGTTGAGACAGGTGGCGTGGCTGTAGCAGGTGTTGGAGGGAGTTCACAGGAGGTGGAGGAGGGTGAGTGAGCAGAGAGGAAGGCAGGACAGGCAGAGGAGGACGCTGAGGGGACCCCAGAAGAGGCCAATTTCAGGCAGTGACAGGAAAACCAGGACACAGCTCTGGGAGGGGCAGAAGTGCTTGAGGACACGTGGAGTCCACGTGCTGAGTGACTGAGTGAGCATCCTCAGCCCCTGTGGCCTGTCCTCAGTGCCATGCCTCTCCAGCACTAGGAGGAAGTTCCAGAAAGCAAACCGTGTGGACTGCCTGTGCTCCGTCTCTCAGTACAGACCAGTGCTTGGTATACAGTAGGAGCTAAGTATTGGTAAAGAAAACATCTGAGACAAAAGGAATTTTTAAGTGTTTCAAGGCCAGGTACAGTGGCACATGCCCGTACCCAGCAACTCTGCACACTGAGGCAGGAGGAGCACAAGTCTGAGGCCACCTGGGTAACTTAACTACAGTAACTTAGCAAGAGACCCTGTCTCAAAATAAAAAATAAAAAGGGCTGGGGTATAGCTCAGTGATAGAGCGCCCCTGGGTTCAGTCCCCAGGACTGCAAAAAATTTGTTTCAAGCAGAGAAGGGCTGCACAGTTCTCTAGCTCATCTGTCAAGGATAGGACTGAAGTAAAATGAGAGCTGCGAGGCCAGTTTGGAGACTGGCACTAACAGCTGTGGCTTGGAATAGCTGGAGGGAGGCAGATGAGTCAGGGTGGAATCAACATGCTTTGGTGATGGCCGGGTAGGGGAGGGGAGTGCCGAGGAGAAGGGCAGTGTAGGGAGTAACACTGAAGCTTCCTGCAGCTGAGCTGTCTGCGGAGGCAGCGGACACCACTCAGCGTGCTTTACGTACCTAACTGGCACGTATGTACCTAACTGGCACGCATTCGCTCAGCAGTCAGCGCCAACCATGCGCCAGGCAGACTCTGGTCCCAGTGTTAGGAATTCAGCAAAGTCTCTGCCCTAAGGGGTCCAAAGCGCAGCACACTTCAGGCTGGGGTGGTGCCCCAGTGGCAGAGCACTTGCCCTGCATGTGTGAGGCCCTGGCTCTAGCCTCAGCACCATAGGAACATAAATAAATAAAAGTATTGTGTCCATCTACAACTAAAAAAAATTTAAGAAAAACAAATAACCACACTTCAAATATTGAAAAAAATAAAGGGAGAGTGAGTGATGGGGATGGCAGTGTGCTCTGCAGAGGTGGCTTGGGAAGGCCTCTGGAACGGTGAGCTTAGCTTGAGAGCCTTGACAGCCACCAGGACATCAGGCATTCACAGTGTGGTCAGAAGAAACAAAACCCTGCAATAAGTCATGACAAAAAAGCCTCCCAGACTCAGCCAGGGCAAGAGAAGGCTGTAGAGCCTTTTGTTGTTGTTGTTTTTTAATATATTTTTTTTAGTTGTAGGTGGACACAATACCTTTATTTTTTTGTGGTGCTGAGGATCAGATGCAGTGCCTCACGTGCGCTAGGCTACAGCCCAGCCCTGGTTTAGAGCCTTTTCTTTTCTTTTTTTTTTTTTTAATATTTATTTATTTATCTTTTTTTTTTAGTTATCAGTGGACACCACATCTTTGTTTGTATGTGGTGCTGAGGATCGAACCTGGGCCACACGCATGCCAGGCGAGCGCGCTACCGCTTGAGCCACATCCCCAGCCCCGGTTTAGAGCCTTTTCGCAGACAGCACAGAACTTCAGATTTCAGAGGAAGGAGAGTTGGGGCGTGACTAGCAGGCAAGACAAGCCAGGCAGACTCTGGTCCCAGTGTTAGGAATTCAGCAAAGTCTCTGCCCTAAGGGGTCCAAAGCACAGCACACTTCAGGCTGGCGTGGTGCCCCAGTGGCAGAGCACTTGCCCTGCATGTGTGAGGGCAAGTGCTCTGAGCAACTGGGGAAATCCAAGCTCCTAGCTGACTGCTGCTTACAGACCACTGACATATAATCGGCTATAGGAGATTATAAGTAGGAAACACAAGCAATGTGTCTCTAGGCTACATAATTATCATAAGTATGTCAGAAGACAACTGGCCTGTCACTGCAATACTCCTAAGAGCCAAGGGTCAAAATGATATGAGACTTATTTAGTACCCTGGAGTACTAAGAAGCAAAACACAACCCTAAGACATCCCTATGGTTGATTAATCAAGGGGGAACTGTACGCAACTCATAAGTGTACACAGCACACACATACTATGGACTCACACATGCATTCATGTTTATATATTCAGTTTTATTTTTTAGCCCCCAAAGCATGTTTCTTGTTTTGGTGCTGGGGATCAAAGCAGGGCCTCAAACAGGTCAAGCACATGCTTTCCCACTGAGCCACCGCTTCCAGAGAGCATATTTTTAAATCAGTGAATAGTGAACCAAGGTCTATGACACCCCTGAGAAGCTCCCTCAGCCAGGTCCTGCAGTAAGAGGACCCTGGGCCTCTGTGATATGCATCAGTGTGAGGTCACCTTGGGGTGAACTGGTACAGGGCTTTGGTGGATGCACACCAAAAGTCTTGGCCCCACAAAGGCTGAGCTGGTCTTTTCTGCATTGACCTGTTGGGCATTGAATTGCCCCTGCACCTCTGCACCAGCCCCACTCCTCTGCCTTCGCCTGCTCACCCCACAAGCTCATGTAGTCACCACTGCTTTGCTCATTAGTCTCATGGCTCCCAACAGTCCTCACTGCCAGTGAAGAGTGGGGAAGGTGGCCAGAGCCAGGAATAGCTTTACCAAGTGTGATTTTGCTCCATGCTTGGGCACTTGATTTTACTTACGTTTTTTTTTTACCACATCCACTTGTAACTTATTAAATTACACTGCTATTCCTAGGTGGGGCTGTTATTATTGCGATACTGGGGGTGGAACTCAGGACCTTGAACTTGCTAAGCCAAGTGCTTGACCTCTGAGCTATATCCCCAGCCTGGATACTTGATTTTAAAAACGCCTACTTTACACCTTAATCCAAATCATATATCTAAGCTTGTTATTATTTTACACTTGTTTTTGTGAAATTGCGATTGGCAGCTCTGGAAACTGCAGAATGCCTGTTTGCAGGTCTGAATGTGCCCACACTACAGGGTGAAGAGCCCTCAGAGCGTAGGCTTGGCAGGTCACCACCTCTGTGGCGCAGGCCTCTCAGGCCCACTAGCCTCTCGCCCCACCTCCCACCACCTCACTCCAGGCGCCAAGGGTTCCAGCTCAGCAGCAGTCTCCCCAGAGCCAGCGCCCTGAGGTTTTGCCCCTGCTCCGTTCTTCCAGTTGGACTTGGCATTCGAGGCAATCCAGTCACTTGCTGACACTCTCCCAGGTTCTCCATGAGGGCTCCCAGGGCTCTGCCAGGCATACTACATTGTCACTTGTGTTTCACTTTCTGCCCCACACCTTTGCCCAACCCTTACCCTTGTATTCCTAGTACCCTGGACAGGGTATGTGGCCCATCAGGGTCCCTGGTCAACACTCAGCAGCTGCCAAAAGGCAGGGGCTCAGGCCAGAGGAGGGCCTGAACTTAAGAACTATGTGTTCTGCCCTGCCCCATGGCGCCTTCCAGGAACCATCCTCCCTCACAGTACAGGCTTACGGGAAGCCTCAGACCCACCAACGGTTCCCTCCACTGGAGGGTGAGGACACTCAAAAAAGACCATCCACGTAAAAACCAAAAAAGATTATGATTCTTTTATTAACAGGAGTTTTGGTCATTTGAACCAAAAAAATATATATTTAAGGGGGTCTTTGTTTTGCAAGGCAATCAAACACTTAGTGCACATATGGTTTCTGACCTCAAACATCTGTTGGGTCTACTACCCTGATGACTGGAAGAGACCTCTTCCTTCCTCCAGTCCTTGTAGATTGTCCCTGATGCTCTTCGCTGAAGTCCCTGCAACATGGGAGGGTATTTAAACACTGACATGTACCACACAGCTCCTTCTTCAACTGTTATCACATGGTGTTAGCGAGGTTGTCTATATAAATTTGCCCGGCAGGTTAGACACTATACATCAAACATAGTGTGTACACAAAATACAACCTCCTCCGTTGTCTCACAGAAGAACTGAAGTTCCAAACTATATGCAAAGTCATCTTCCACCTCTACCATCTTCTGGATCTGCCTGGCTTCCTGTAGCGGTCTTAACCATACATCCTTCATCATCGGCAACCAGGTAGTGCAGTGCCTTCCCCAGGATCTCCAATACCAGAAGATCCTGACCCCAAGTCTTCACAAGCTCCAGAAAACAATCAGGTCACAAGACAACAGCAAAAAAAAAAAACAGGTCATGCCCACCATTTCCAAAACACAGCAAAGTAACAAGAATTAAGTAATGACCACTGAAACAGCTTTTGATTTAAGCCCCATTTCTCCTAGGAGAACATTTCTCCAACAGAAGTTCTTTCCAGAACTAAATACATGTTACCATAAAAAAGACTGTTGCAAGGGGATAGAAGAGATACAAAAACAAAGCAGAAAACGTCGAGCTGGTTCAGTTCCCTCGGGGGTCCGTCCATCCTTGCCAGTTGAGCAGAGTCCATCAGCTATGAATCTAAAGCACAAACGGGAGAGACTTACTATCAAGACACTGTTTCCCACATCCCAAGGTTAAAACCCACAGGGATTGTCACCGCCCTCACAGGGTCCTCGGACTCACCTGCCTTCTAGGGAAATCTGGGAAGGTCTGGTAGCCCCAGCACCCTCTGGCTCTACCCCTCCCTTTCCCGTTCCCGCCAACTCCCTTAGTGCCTGGGCAGATCCACCTGCGGTGACGCTACCAGAACTGGCTTTTATGCCCCCCCGCCCGGCCTGTAGAGGCAGGAGGATCGCAAGTTCGAGGCCGGCCCAGCACGTGGGCTGGAGCCGCAGCACAGAGGAAGAGGAGTGAGAAAGAGTCAGCCTTCGTGTTTCTCAGAACCCCGCGCGTCTGTCATCTCTAACGCCCAGGGCACGAGGCGCTAGAGGGCGCGCAGCGGCGCCAACACGACGGCACGCGTCCCCGGGCCCGCCGGGTCCCCGAAGCCCGACTCCCGCCCGCCCGCTCACCGCCGTCACGCCGACTCGCCCTTCTCTATCCGCCGCACCAGCGCCACCAGCATCTCTGCCATCTTGGCCAGCTCCTTGGCCTTCTCCTCCGCCTTCTCGCAGCGCGGGGCCGCCCGGGGCGCCGCGCCGCCGTCGGCGCCCTGCAGGTGGTTCAGCGCGCTCTCCTCCGAGGCCTCCACCTGCGTCTTGATCTGGATGAGCATATTGTCCATCTCCCACAGCTTGCCGCGGTTGCGCGCGTGCGCCCGGCCGCGCTCGCGGGTCAGCGCCGCGATGTCCTCGCGCATCTCGTTGATGACCGGCAGCAGGAACTGCTCGAAGTCCTCCTCGGGCTCCAGCACCTCCACCTCCTCGGGCTCGGCCAGCTCCACCACGTCCAGGGGCCGCATCTTGCGCTTGGGCTGCGGCGCCGCCAGGCAGCTTCCGGTCGCTCCCTGCTCTTAACCGTAGGCCTTCGGCCTCGGGACAGCCGCGACAGGAAGCGCCGCGCACGCACTGAGCGGGAACAAAATGGACGTGTGGCCGCCAACCAGCACCACTCCCGCCCGGCCACGTTTGCGGCCTTTTCACGACAGAGCCGGGCTCCTTTACGGTCACGCTCCCTAGGCACGCGCACGTAAAGGAGCCGCGCCCGCGCGCCGCATCGCGCCCTGTCCCTTTCCCATTCTGTCTTCTGTGAAAGAAGGTTGGGGCTCCATCCTGCAGCAGTCCCTTGCAGACTTTTACTTTTCCCCCTCCTCCCCCTCTCTCCGTCCGCCCGCCCACGCAGGCTTAGGTTAATTTTAATTGATTCATTAACCCTCACAAACGTATGAAGTAGGTGGGAAACTAGCTAAAAGCCGTGCTTGAGTGACATGCAGTTATGTCCACAGTCCCTGCTATTGCACAAGCCCACCTCGGAACAACCCTGGACTCAAAACCCAGGATGCCAACAGCCCTTCTCCCTGGCCTCCCCACTGCTCACTCTGGTTCCTGGCGCCCGGGATTGTGCTGGTCAGTTACCAATTCACCAAAGTGAAGGGCCCCTTCTGGTTTGGTTCTGTCCTCTGCCCTTGCTGGAGGCCTGGCATTGAGTAGGGACTTTGGGAATGCTTTGGAGAGAAAAGATTCTTCCCTAAAATAGAAGCACCTCTTCTGAACTGGAAGCTCCTGTACTTACAAGTACCAAAAAAAACTCCTTGAGGGCAAGTTCTGGTCTTAGTCACCTTTATGTCCCCACTGCCCACCAGGCCTGAAAAACAGTGGGGTTCAGTCATTGATGCTTTAACATTCATTCGTTAAGCACCAACGCATGTGGTTGTGAAATGGATGCAGTCTAATTCTAGGCATGTTCTCTCAGTGCCACACTAGCAGTAATTTGGGCTGGGGAGGCATCTTGCTTGCTTGCACAAATGCCACAGACCAGAGATTGGTTTTCTCATCTGCTAAAGACCTGTGGTCCCACCCCAAGAATCTCAGTGGCAAGAGGTACCCATGAGGTGATGTGTATGCGTTAGGCAAACACCATAGCACTCGCAGGTGTTCATCAAAAAACTCCATTAATCTCTTTGTTAAATTTATTCCTAGATTTTGTTTCATTTTGCTTTTGAGGCTATTGTGAATAGGACTATTTTCCTGATTTCTTTCTTAGCATATTCATTGTTGTAGAATAGGAAAGCTATTCATTTTTTGTATGTTGATTTTGTAACCTGCTACCTTTGCTGAATTTATTAGCTCTGACAGTCTTGGTGTGTGTGTGTGTGTTTAATCTTCTAAGTGTAGGATTATATAATCTGCTAATAGTGATAGTTTGACTTCTTCCTATCCTATTTTTGTCTTTTTTATTTCCTTTTCTTGCCTAATTGCTCTAGCTAGAATTTCTAGCACTATATTAAATAATAGTGGTGAGTGTTGACATCCTGTTCTTGTTCCAGGTTTTAAAGGAAATGGTTTCAGTTTTCCCCCACTTACTGTGAGGTTGACTTTAATGAAAACTATAGAACATTGAAGAAGAAACAAAATGGAAAGATCTCTCATGTTCATGGATAGGCAGAATTAATGTTAAAATGGCCACACTACCAAAAGTAATATACAGATTCAGTGCGCTCCCCATCAAAATACCAACAACATTCTTCAGAGCTATGGAAAAAAAAAACAGTCCTAAAGTTCATTATTGTCTTAGTCTGTTTTAATAAAATACCATAAAGTGAGTAGTTTATAAATAACAGAAACAGTGCTGGGGCTGTATATCAGTGGTATAGCACCTGCCTACCATGCATAAGACCCTGGGTTTGATCCCCAGCACCACAAAAATAAATAACAGAAATTTATGTCTCACAGTTCAAAAGGCTCAGAATTCCAAGATCATAGCACCAACAGACTCAGTGTCTAGTGAAGGCCCATTTTCTGCTTCCTATATGGTGGCTTCTTGCTGTGTCCTCATATGGTAAAAGGAGCAGAGGCATCTCTTGGCCTCTTTAATAAGGGCATTCATCATACTCAGGAGGGTTCTGCCCCCATGACCTAACTGCCTCCCTAAGGCATAATCTCTTAATGTGGGGATTGGAATTTCAACATGAATTTCAGGGGACACAAATATTCAGACAACAGCATAGTCTCATTTGGTTTCATGTGATTTCAGCCCAGGATCGTCCAGGGGGGCACAGTGATCTCTGAGCTCAGCCAGTGTTGGAGAGGCCATGTCCAAGATGTCTAGTGAGGCTGGTTTTCACTAGCATTTGCATGATGTCTTCAGCTCCTTGCTATGTGGGCTTCTCCATGGGATCGCAGTTGCTCATGAGTAGGCAGCAGGTTTTCCCCAGAGCAAGTGATTAGAGAGAAAGGGATGTCCTGCTGCTTTTTATGAACTGAAACAGAAATTCAGAGTCCCATTGAACCTAAGGACTACTTCCTCATGAAGGGAACAGGCCTGGGGGATGCCAAGGAAGCTATGGGTGGAAACAACCCCTGCCCCAGCCAGTCTGGCACAGACTAACTAAATTTGCAAATGTGTATTTCCTACTTTATGTCCCATTTTGCCACATCTTCTAAAAGTATTACCTACCCTGAGAGCCTCTGAAGATGGAAATTTGAAATGAAAAAGTTTCTTCTGGGGCTGGGGATGTGGCTCAAGTGGTAGCGTGCTCGCCTGGCATGCACACTGCCCGGGTTCGATCCTTAGCACCACATACAAAGAAAGATGTTGTGTCCGCCGAGAACTGAAAAATAAATATTAAAAAAACTCTCTCTCTCTCTCTCCCTCTCCCTCTCTCTCTTTAAAAAAAAAAAGTTTCTTCTGACCTCCTTTAAAACTATTTTTGAAGGTGGGCACAGTGGTGCACACCTGTAAAACCCAGTGGCTCAGGAGGCCGAGGCAGGTGGATCTAGAGTTCAAAGCCAGTCTCAGCAATGGCGAGGCAGTAAGCAACTTGGTGAGACCCTGTTTCTAAATAAAATACCAAAAAGGGCTGGGGATGTGGCTCAGTGTTTGAGTGCCCCTGAGTTCAATTCCTGGTACCAAAACAAAACAAAACAAAAACAAAAAAACCAAACAATTGGTTTTGAATAAAGCCTATTTTTCCTTCCAATTTGACTCCAAATATTTGTGGAGCAGTGAGCGGTGTAGCCTGTAATCTATCCTCTTCCCCTGAGCATTAAGAGTACCAAATGGTAATATAATCTCCAAGTCACAAGTCATTGCTTCTACCCTTTCTACTAATTATGAGCAAATCACTATGCACAGTCCACAGTCCATGGAAGGAATACACAGGAGCATGAATACAGGGGATGGAGGTCACTGGGGATCCTCTGGAAGGCTGATCACACTTGCCCCCATCCACAGTCCTCAAAAGTTAATTTTAAAAAACCCTCATAGTTTTGTATATCACTATCCTACTGTAGCATCAGCTTCAAGTGCAGAATTTTGTCTTCCAAACTAGGCCAGGTGTGAATGAAGCTCCCTGGGCATAGTTCCTTAGGTCCAACTCCTAGATTTTTTCTTGATCTGTAGACCTTTGAAATGTTGTGCACAGGTGTGGGAGAACCACTATAGACATTCCTCCTCAAAAATGGGGGAAATAGGAGGCACAAAGAAGTCAGGGGTCCACAGGAATTCTGCAGTGCTGTCTCAAGGTTTATAACTAAGACCCCCATGCCCCTCAGTTCCACCATCTGGGCTCTTAATTCGGCACTCTGGGTCTTTCTTCTTTCTTTGTGAAAGGTAGCATGTGTTTGCCCACAAGCCATTCCTCATCTGCTTTTGTAGAAGTTTGAGAGGTCCAAAAGCCTTTCATTTTGTGCCATCTCTCTCCCTTTCCATTCATGCTGCAGCATTTGTGTTACTGTAATTATCTTTAAAACTTTGTAGATTGACTGTGGATTTCATTGGGGTTCATTCCATTAGACAAAAGCCCCACTTGCAAATCCCTTCAAGACAAAGCAATCTCTGTCTTGGTCTTCTGCCCAAAGTGTTGAAGAGCAAGTTCTTAAGCTTTCTAGAGAAGCTATTGTTTGATAGATCCTATGAGGCACATCCTTCGCCTCTTTAAAGAGCACAAGTCTGACAATACTAGGAGGCACTGACTTTAGTGTTTCTGGGCTTTTTAAGAATTCATGCAATCACTTTATGGAGCAAGACTGTCTGTGGAAAAAAAAAAAAAAAGACTGTGGAGCCTAAGAGACCTCTCATCACTTCTCAGGATCACACTGGGAAGACTTCAGACATGTCTCCAAAGTAGTAGGCAGTGTTTATTAGCAGGGATAAGAAAAGGGAATAGGGGAACAACTCTCAAGGGATAGAGTGGGCTCTTTCAGAGAGGAAAGGGACAGAATGCCCCACACCACCATCCAGTTTTATTGGAGGTTGTCTCGACCCCTCGCCGGCATGGGAAAACACGACACAGGATTCTTCTTTCAGCAGTTTATTCAGGCCTTGATTCAAGTATCATCTTCTAGTGACCCCCCGCCGAGCACCCAAGCACAGCCTAATAAAGCCTCCCGCACAGCAATCCCAAGCTGCCACGTGGATCTCTCTCACAGGGTGGGAAGGGATTGCGTGCCAATTCTCCATATAAGGAGTTGTTTATCACAGGCCACAGTGGAAGCCGGCGCCATCTTCTAATGGCGGCCATGGTCTATAAGAATGGCTTACCACAGTTCCCCCTTCTATTTTATAAAACAATGCAGGCGAAAGTAGAGGTCCTATCCCACTGTGCAGAAGTGGCTGCAGTGTATGGTTCAGTCCTAAGGAGGGCCCTTCCCTAGACCTGGTCCCATATCAGCCGACGCCTTTTTTCGTAGGGTGGGGCGTGGACGTCAAACCCGCATGCAATAGGACATGCTTTCCTTGAGGTCCGTTGAGGGATCACTCAAGTGCAGTGCCTTGCCTCGCATCCTGCATCGTGATGACGGTGAAAAAGAAAGGGGATTTTACAAGTAGCCGGTCAGTGACTATGAGGTTGTAAGTGGCAACACCATCCCTCAGCCCCTGAGAAAACGAAGGGTCCAAAGCATAAAGTGCAGCACCAGCATGGAAGCCCACCTGCGTGCAATGGCAACAAGGCCTGCAGAGTGCATGGGCCTTCCATAACTGGGAAGGCAGGAAGAAGAGGGCATGCCAAACCCAGTGCAATGTCAAAGATGACTTGGGGTGCAATGGCCAAAACCCAGGAAATTATTGCTTAAGTTGCGCAAGCCAAACTTGTGGAGAGATACCATTCTCTAGGGCTGCAAAAGCCTGGACGATCATAGCCTTTTCTTGGCTATGGCGAGCTCTTAGGCGACAGAAAAGCCACAGACAAAGGACAATCCCAAAACAACATATCGCTCCAAAAATGCCTACTCCCACCCATTCCTTAAAGAAAGAAAAGGCAGAAGACAGCCAATTCGTAAATTGGCCCAATGTCACAGGGTCCACACGAGTGTTGTTCAACATGGCAATTTGTGTCAGTTGGGTCTGGATCAACTTCTCTGCTTCCATGGACCAGTTTCCGGCCAGGTACTGTCCAATAATTTGAGAGGTATTTCTGGAATCATTAAATCTGAGAGATGTTATACATAGATGTGCACGATGATCAACACAACCCAAATGTACTAGGTCTGACAATTCCTCAACTTGAGCTTGAAGCAGATCTATCCTTTGATTAGCAGCCAAAATCCCAGATAGAATGTGTTGATTAATTCTACTTTGAGATTCAAGTATGGTGGATGTTTGTTGAATAACCTGATTAATAGTGGCAGCAGTTTGAACCTGGCTGGCCATGGCTACTCCAGCTGTAACTGCTGCAGCAGCAGACACTGCCACAGCTGTCACTATAGCTGCCGTAATTCCAAAATCTCTACGGGCTCTAATCAGTTCAGCAATAGGAAATGACTCTGGATCCGCAGTAACCGGGATCGGGACAAAGGTTGGAATTTTCATAACCACTGCCATAAGCCAGGATCCATTCCAACACTCAGACAAGTAACAGGTAGTATTAGAACAATTAAGCATCCCCTGTGATGTAACATTAGCCAAAAGGAACAGAAACGGAGATTGGAGACGGACTGCTGCGGAGGGTAATGTAGCATTAAACAATTGTGAATTGTGTGAAGTAATTTTAAGTCTCCTACCTCGCTCCGAGTCTTGGGTACTGCCAGAAACATTAAACAGCCAACTTTGGACTCCTAATATTTCCCTGGGGAAACACAAGCGCGGACTAGACTAGCCCAATCTGAGGGAGTCATGCAAAATCTAGTAAGTCCCTCCACCTGAGTGAGAGTGAAAGCGGCATCTATGCCATAAGTGCGGACAGATTCTGCCAAGGTTTTAATTATCTTAAAGTCTAAAGGCTCATGATATCTTCCCCTGTTATTGTCCTGAAATACAGGGTATGCAAGTCCCATATCTGTATTAACTGTCCTCCAAACTTGTGCATGAAAAGATCTCCCGGAACCTTGGCTCCCCCCCACATACGGAGGTGGGGCAATCGGCACCATATCTTCTTCTAGATATTCTACCTCCTCCTCCTCAGAGTTTTGTTGACCGATGTTAACTCCCTTCCCCTTCTTACAGTAGGCCTGTGTGCCCTGTGTCTCCTTTTTCTTCTTTTTCATTTTTATCTTATGTAGTTGTTGTAACAATATATCAAGGTCCTCAGAACTCTCTGAGTCGCTTGTGTTCTCAGGCGTTTTTAATTCGGTCAAGTCTGGGTAGAGCCTTCTCCTATTTTTATCTTCAGGCTCTTTTGCCTTCTCACTACTGTTACTTTTAATACTCTCTGCCACTTCACTACATGATCCTTCAGATTTTTCCTCATGCAGTTGCTCAAGAATAGCTTGACCCTCACTCACAGCTTCCTGGCATTTACCATCTGTTATACATCCTCTAACTAACTTCCAAAGTGGTATAACGCCACCCTCTAAGGTGCCTTGCTCACGAGCGAAATCTAGATCTTTCCCTAATTTGTCCCAGCTAGGAATCGTAAGACTCCCTGAAAAAGCAAACCAAGGAGCCGCTATATCAGCTTCTCTTAAAAACATCTGCAAAGTGCTCTGCTTTATCTTAAGTCCTTTTGAATGTAACAACCCATCTAGGGCCAACAAAATTGGGCTTGAAGAAGCAACACCCATAATGTTTTTAAAGCTATAAAGAAAGTGAAAGTACAAAAGTCCCCGCTCTCTTCCTTTTACAGGGGAGCGTTCCGTTCTATGAATTCCCCGCTCTCTTCCTTTTACAGGGGAGCGTCCCTTTTTCCCCCGCTCTCTATTTACAGAGAGAGCGCCCCGCTATTTGCTTGCGGATTCCCACTTTACCTGGGAACTTACCGGTGCAGCACCCTGACTGCTGAAAGTTCTGGATCCTGGGTTCGAGGAATATAATTCCCCGTCCGGGCCACCAATTGTCGCGACCCCTCGCCGGCAAGGGAAAACACGACACAGGATTCTTCTTTCAGCAGTTTATTCAGGCCTTGATTCATGTATCATCTTCTAGTGACCCCCCGCCGAGCGCCCAAGCACAGCCTAATAAAGCCCCGCATAGCAATCCCAAGCTGCCACGTGGATCTCTCTCACAGGGTGGGAAGGGATTGTGTGCCAATTCTCCATATAAGGAGTTGTTTATCACAGGCCACAGTGGAAGCCGGCGCCATCTTCTAATGGCGGCCACGGTCTATAAGAATGGCTTACCACAGGAGGTCCCAGGTCTACCTCTTGATCTGATTGACAAGTGGACTGCATCAGACTTTCAAGTCCCTATTGGACCCCATCTTACCGGATGGAGGGGCGATTTTACCAATATAATGACATCCTAAAGATCCAAGGCCACTCTGGGTCCCTTTGGCCCATGCTGACAGGTTCTAATTCAAACTTGTCACAGATTTTAGTGGGAGGAGGCTTTGCTTTTAATTATCCTATATCCTTGAGTTCTTGGTCTGTGTAAAGGCTACAGAAGTCCTCCGCCCCCAGTGTAGTTTGTGTTGGCAGGAAGAAAACTTTGGGGCCTGCACTTCTCCTGCAGATAACAGGTTGATTTCTGAGGAATGTAACATATCCCATTGACTTAAGCCAGGCAGGGCTATAAGCAAATTGCTTTTTAAAAGAAAGCATGTAGGGTCAGGACAGTTGGCCCACTTTACAGAACTATCCCCTTAACCTCGTGTCCCACCACTCAGGTCTGCCTGTTACCCATCAATACCAGAGTCATCTTTAGGTCTTGCAGTACCCTGGATATGATCTCTGCTTATGCACCATTTCCTAACCATTTGTGGCCTGAAGAACTTCCAGTCATTCCAAGTCGTCATGAGCACCCATCTTGCAAACAGACCTTTCTTTTGCTCATCTCTCTCATTTTACTTTTTGCTGCAAGAGGAAAGGAGGGGCAGGAGGGAGCCCAGAATCGGAGGGAGGCTGCGGGGTGGGAGGGGTATACAAAGGCATCGCGCGCGCACCGAGCCCACCCCTTCCCTGGGTTCTCACACCGTCTTTACGTTTGCGGTTGATTGGGGTTCTGAACGTGAGCCACAGCGTGCGTGCGCGCACCCGTCCGAAGGCAGGAAGCCGGTAGATGCGCGCGCCTGGGGAACGGAAACAGTTACGTGCGTGGGTAGCGGAAGAAGAAAGAGGAATTCGCGCGGGCACGCCGGAGGTGTGGTGCGGGAGCGCGGGCGTACGTGGGCGTGACGCGGCGCGCTGGCGCCGGAAGCGGGGCGCGCTTGCGGGCGAGCGGGTCGGGGAGCGCGGCGCGCGGGCGCCGGCAGCGGGCCATGGAGGTTCCCCCCGAGGGTGGAGGGCCCTCGCGGGAGGAGGAGGCCGAGCCGCAGGGCACCGCCTGGAGCGGGGACAGCGGTAACGTGTCCCAGAGCCACAGCAGCGCCTCGGGGCCGTGGGAGGACGAGGGCCCGGAGGACGGCGCTCCCGGCCGCGACCTGCCGCTCCTGCGCCGCGCCGCCACGGGCTACGCTGCCTGCCTGCTGCCCGGGGCCGGGACGCGGCCCGAGGTGGAGGCCCTGGACGCCAGCCTCGAGGACCTGCTCACCAGAGTAGACGAGTTCGTGGGCATGCTGGACATGATCCGCGGAGACTCATCCCACGTGGTCAGCGAGGGCGTGCCTCGCATCTACGCGAAGGCTACGGAGATGCGGCGCATCTACAGCAAGATCGACAAGCTCGAGGCCTTCGTGCGGATGATCGGCAGCAGCGTGGCCAGGATGGAGGAGCAGGTCACCAGGGCCGAAGCCGAGCTGGGGGCCTTCCCCCGGGCCTTCCAGAAGCTCCTGCATACCATCAGTGTGCCCTCCTTCTTCACCAAGCCGGCCCCTGCGAGGCCGCCGCGCGCCGCCTACGAGCCGCCTGTCCTGTTCCGCACTGAAGACCACTTCCCCTGCTGCCCCGACAGACCCCAGCTCTGAGTCCCGCGGCCCTTGCGCAGGAGGACCCCAAGCGAGACACTTATCCCGAGTATTAAGTTAATTAAAGGGCCTACTCATAGGCGTTTAGGATGTGGAGCATGGAGTTTTGAAGTTTATTTTCTGCAAACAAATTCTCAGTATATTCATTATTCCACGTAGAAGTGCAGTTTTCCTGTGTCTTCCAGTTCTCATCTAGCTGCTTGGTGGGGGATGGGGAAGCAAAATGAATGAACTTAATCTGTGCACTGTGGCAAAACTGTTATTTTTACGGATTTTACTACTCAACTAACAGTATTATCTTTTCAAGATTTATATATTTATATGATCATAAGAAAAACTACTGAGCCAGTAAAGCTTTGTTATTAATTAATCCTAATAACGTCTCAGTTTTCTGTGTGGCCTGCTTTTAGGGTAGGTGGCACATTAGCATTACATTCAAGTTTCCATAGCATAGATTATAAACCACAGGAAAGTAGACAATTTCTGAGAAAATATATTGGGTTTTTTGCAACTAATTCTGAAGTCGCATTTCAAAAGTATGACATCTTAGTAAATTATATGGTTTTGTTACGGTGCTGGGCATTGAACCCAGGATGCCCTGCATTGCTTTGCACTGTAGGACTGAGCCACACTCCCTTTATGATTGTCAGTATAAGGCCTCAGTAAGTTGCCTTGGCTGTCCTTGAACTTGAAATCCTCCTGCTTCTGCCTCCTAAGTTACAGGCCAGTGCCGCCACACCTAGCACAGTCTTGGTTTATCCATGACAAACAAATCTGTATATAGTTGCGGGTGTTTGATGTATAACTTTTTTTGTTTGTTTCTTTATGGTGCTGGGGATTGAACCCAGGGGCTTTGTGCATGGGAGGCAAGCACTCTACCAACAGCTGTATCCCCAGCCCGGTGTATAACTTAAGGAAAATTTTAAGTGTCATTGGAAAGGCTTTCTTCTGAAAAAGATTTCATGTTTCCCTTTTTATTTGAAAATAAGCATGTTGCTTGCAATTTTAACAGTGGGATAAAGAGCCGCCCGTCCTGTTCCGCACTGAAATCAGTGGGAAGAACTAAGCTTAGCTGCTATTTCACAGCACTGTTTTTTCTTTCCCCTTGCAATGGAGAGTTAAAGCATAGGTGTGAATGGATGGTATTAGGATTTTGTTCTTTTACCCTGTCAACAGGGAATGCTTAAGAGTCCCTTGCAGATACAATAGGGTTCAATCTATATTTTAATGTCTTATAGATGGCCCTTTAGAGACCTCAAATAAGCATTCCCCTTAGGTGGTTTTTGTGTCATTTTGTTAGTACAGATCTTTGTAGTTGATGGAGTATGACATAGAAGGTCCCTGGCAGCTAAGGGCAAGATGACATCAAATTTTCCATAAGTCATTTAGTTTCCAAAATAGTTAACAGGTGTTTACAGGATTTCTAAGTAGAGATTCATTCAGGGCCTTTCTGGATGGAGTGGGATTTGAAGCTGGTTTGTATAGATGTTAGATGAAGGTCATTAGTCTCAAGAATGGAGATTGGTAGAGCCAGGTGCACCCTGCCCTTGGCACCACTGCCATCAGGCCTCTTCCTGGCTCCCCACTCTCCCAACTCCAACCAGCTGGAGAGTCAAGAGGACTTCTGGATCCTGGAAAACCTGTTCTACCTATTCCTAAGTCAAATACAAGATGGGGCTGCAGGGGAAGGCCCTGTTGTCTTCCTAGGTGACCCCGTGGACAACTGCTGCTGGGGTCTGGAGCTCCCCTGCTTTATAGAAGTATCAACAAGTGGGGATAAGGTCTAATCGCTCAGGTACCCCACCAATCATGCTGGGGTTAATTTCTTTGCTTGCAAGAGCACAATAACCTCTAAAAGTTTCTGGAGGGCAAAGGACATCCCTTCCATCAAGGGCAGTCTTTGGCATCCAGGAGTTGGTTTGTGCACACAGGAAACACTGGGTACTAATGAGCTGGTGAGCACTCTGGCTTTCCCCCAAGCTAGGACACTGAGGAATTGGAGTCTTGCACTGTGTTCAGAGTGTAGAAACCAGGTCTACCTGCCCTGGCGCAGGGGTCAACAAAGTTCACAGGGGAAGTGTTTTAGCATTGCTGGCCTTATGGTCACACAATTACTCCCTGACCCGCAACAGCCACAGGTATGTGAGCCAATGTCATGGCTGTGTGCCAATAAAAGTTCACTTACAAAACCGGGTATTGAAGCCCAGGAGACATATTGAGAAAAACTACTGGTAGTCTGAAATTTAAAGTTTTATTCTTGCTTGGCTAAACAGGCATCTGATGACAAGAAGAAAGTATCAGTCCCTAAGGGTTTTTTGTTGCTGCTGAAAATGAGAAAAGTGAAAGACAGGCTCAGGATGCCAGAGAGGAAGTGCAGGCCACATGAGACCAAGTCACAAGCAGGTGAAGTCACACACTCTCTGGACCTGAAGCTTCTCATGAACTCACCCATGGCACTGTCTTCTGAGGACTCTGATTTACAGTGATCTGTTAACAGAGGTAACACTCAACTCACCCCAAAATGTGTCCCAGTGCACCCTGCTGCCCACCCCCCTTGCCACCCTGCCATCCCAGTGCCCTGCACATCCCAGGCGGCTCAGCAGCCTTGTGGATCCTCTCCTGCCTCCCTTGCTCTGCACATGGTGCACAGCAGCCAGGAGGCTTCTCGCTCCTGAGCCAGCACTGGGGCCTGCATGAAGCCTTCACTAGCTTCTCCTAACGTTAGATTAAAACTCCAATTCTATTCTGTGACCTGCTGGCCCCTGCAGAACCCACTCCCGTCCCAAGCTGACCTCTCTCCTGTGCCTCACTCCTCTCTGGTCTCACTTGACCCTGGAAGACTCCTGGTATGTCCCTGTCATAGCACTGACTACAATTGAGATTCGTGGCTGTGGCATTATTGCCCTAGCCTGCCTCCTCTGCCACCAGCCGTGAGAATTGGCGTGACCCCTGGGTCATGCCAGGTGTGGCTGCATCCTCAGCCGCCAGCACCAGGCCTGGCACATGCAGCTGCTGCATAAGTGGCCAGAGACTGGCTGAGGGAAGGAATGCCAGAAGGATATAAAGGCAAACAAAGAATCAACCAAGCAGATGTTTCCCAGGAAAGCAAGCTCTATAGGAGGGCCAAGGACTCAAAAGAAAAACAAGATGTGCTGCTTCTCCCAAGAGGAAGACAGGCTAGTAGGCGAGAAGGTCAGATGCCAGCGTTAGTCCAAACCACAGTTTTGGGGCTGCGCTGGTTAAAGACTGCAGGCGTACTCGGGCTCCAAGAACGAAATAAGAGGCCTTATTCTTAACTGCACCAGAAACTGTTGGTACGGCACTTGGATGCCTAGCTTCTAAGTCTTCTAAGAAGACTTCTTTTATGTGCCAAGAAATTTAAAAACTATTGTGCGAAAAACATTTTCCAAAGTGACCTAAATCATTGGTCACGTTAATGGAGAATGAGAGCACCTCCTTCAGGACCTTCATCATCCAAGGGGCGGGGCTGTTTGTGGTTTGTGAGGTAGTGGTCCTGCACCTGCTGCAGGAGGGAGAGCTTAAATACAGGAATCCTGTATAAATACAGGACTGGTTGCAGGACCCTCCTTGTGGTGTCTGCAGGTCAGCTCCTTCCCCACCAGGGGGCACTGCAGGAGCAGGTAAGGCCTGAAACCAGGGTGCGGACTCTGCCTTGGGAAACTCGATGGGTGATGGCACTGAAGATTGAGACACCCTGTTCCTCTTGAGTGCAGAGGGGGGCTACAGCCAAACTCCCAAGGCAGAGTTGGCTGTTGCTTCTGCCTGGGAGGTGGGAGGGGAGGAAGCTTGATGGTGGGGAGGCCAGGGTGCTAATGCAGGGGTGCCAGTTTGGTGGGGCTATAGACAGTGACCGGCCATTGACTGTCTCATCCTTCTTATCTGTCTCCAGAGGGAACATGACCATTTATCTCTCTATCTCTAAGGGCAGACAGAGATAGGGCAAAGGTCCTTTGTGACACCTAGCAGCCTGTCTGGCACAGGGCAGGCCCTGACAGTATATCTGTGGGAACAATGAAAGGGGACAAAGGGGACAAGGAGGTGGCTGATGGTGAGGCAGGCAGGCGCCCAGAGCCTACAGGTTCGCTTCATGCTGTGTCGGTCCCCCTCCACTGCGCTTCTGCCTCCAGCCTGCTTCCACTGCATCCTTAGGTCCTCGCTGTGTCATGAACAGGGCCTCACTGGGCTGGGTGCCAGGTCAGCCTGGCTGTGTTAGCTGGGAGCACTCCATCCGCTGGCCTTCTCGTGGCTGACATCTCCAGGGCTTTCCGCCACCACATCGCATCAGTCAGGGTCTCCAGAGAAGCAGCACAGGAGAGGGGTATTCAGATGCCCGAGGGGGATTTATTAGGGGAGTTGGCTCACAGAAGTCCCCAGTAGGCCATCTGCAAGTTGGTGGTATAGTCATGTCCAAGTCCAAAGACTTCAGAACCAGGGAAGCAGAAGGAGTAATTCCTGGCTCCAGTTCCAGGCCACAGTCCTGAGAAAGGGAGCGAGGAAACTGGTGTAAGTCCTGGAGTCCAAAGGCCAGGAGCCTGGAGTTTTGATGTCCAAGGGCAGGAGAAGAAGAGTCAGTCCTGGCTCTTGAAGAAGAGGCCACTTCACCCTCTGCAATTGCTCATTCCTCCCTGGGCCAGCTGCCCAGTGCCTGCCCACACTGACCAGGGCTCTTCACCAGCTAGTCCTTGCAGACTCGCATGCTAATCTCCAGAAACAGAGACACCCCAAATAACGCCCTGCCATTGTTCCTGGTGTTCGGGGTTTCCAGGTTCCTTCCTGAGCTCTGCTGGCCTTGAGCTGCCCTTCCCTCACCTCTGCTCCACCCTTTCACTCTCCTTCATTTCCTCCACATGGACATGCTGTTTCCCAGGGGGCTCCTCAGCCCAGGCACACAGTCTTTGATGCGCATGGCCGTGCTTGCTGAGTCCCAGGCCAATTCTGTACCCCAGAGTGTCTCCCCATCACCTGTGTCATCCGTCCATGGGGACACTTTGTGAGAAAGAACCAGCACACGCAGTGAAAGGACATCAGACTTTGCCTCAAGAGACCCAAGGGCACCTGGAGCCCATGGCAAGTTGCTTCTGGGATTTTCCACAGCCCAGCAGAATTCTGTGTACCAGTCTCTCCTGGCTTTCCTCCCTGGGCCTCTGTCTCATCTACAAAATGAGCATGATCCAGGGAACTTGGTGAGAACTTAGGGGAAGGGTCTGGCCTGTGCTGGCACAGAGTAGGGCTCAGTAACATTGGCTCTTACTAGTGGGAACTTAATAACTTCCAGGGATGTTTACTGACCATTTATTACATGGCCAGGTACCACTGGACACTCTGGAGTAATTTTGTCCTCATGCAACCTTGGGAGGTGGATACTATTATTATCTCCATTTTACAGAGGAAGAACCTAAGGCCAAAGAGGCTAATAATTCACCCAAGGCCCACAGTTGGAACGGCAGAGCTGGGATTTGAACCCAGACCATCTAGCTCCAAGCCCACCTGCCACAACCTCTGGGTGCTGCACAGCTGATCGGAGCAGAGCCTGGCCCCCAGATGGACTTCAGAATGTCAGTACTGACACTTGCCAGGAGGGGGCTTTGAGTTGTGGATTTCACACACACAGAAGGGAGAGGGAGGCTTCCTGGGGACCTGGTGTGGACAGGACCTCAGGGGGCCTAAGAGACCAGCGGAGCCTGGGCTGATGCACTGTGGCAACTGACACCAGCTGTTGTTGATGACAATTCCCGACACTTAGGCTCCATCCCATGGCTGGTGAGGGGAGGATAGGAGGCTTGAGCACCCACAGACCCAGGTTAAAATCATCGTCTTTTGCCACTTTCCTGATGTTTCCTAGCTGGGAACCATGGACAAGTCCCACCCAGCCCCACTGATCCTGGAGTGGGTGCAACTTTGGCTAAATGAGGTCAAGGGCATGTTGGATCTGGCACAAGGTCAACACAGGCTAGGTCCTGTGGGGGATGGCAGCAGGTGGACTGAGCTGGGCTAAATCTCTCTGGGGGAGGGTGGGTAACAGGGGGCAAGGAAGGTGACCCTGGTTTCCAGGCATGGAGCCTGGGACCCAGGTGGGACTTGAGAGTAGCTCCATGTGGGGTGGGGGACGGGAGAGCAGTTAAGGTCACCCAGGTCTCCAGTCTGGGCACTGGGAGAACACAGGTGCCAGTCACAGGTGGTGCACTGGGTTTGGAGGAGTCTTACTAGGGAGGCTGAGAGGTAGTTAAGCTTCCGGGCCTTTGGAAATGGTGTAGTGTTCACTCCTTCTCTCCTGAGCCTTCTGCATGGACAGGATAATGCCCACCTTCCATCCACCACGGGTTTCTGCTTTCTTAAAGCACCCCCCTGTGGATGACTCGCAAACAGAAACATCAGAGCCAGTCAAAAAGCAAGCCGAAACTTCCCATGTGTAGAACCCAAAGGCGCAACAGCGCTGTCAGGAGACAGGAAGTCCCCGAGCTTACGCTGCACTTCTGCGCCGTCTTATCCTGCCCAGCCAGGGCCACTCTTGGCCAGCTCCCAGCTTCCACCCACCCCACCAAGCAGCGATTGAGAAAACTGAGGCCAGAGACGTCCACAGGCACTCAAGGCCAACCCAAAGGCATGTCCGGCTCTCTGGAGCTCTCTCCATCACAGGGGTCCCTCAGTGGTCCTCGTGTAGTAGACTGCTCATATCTCTTCCCAGTGTTGGAATCAGCTGGGAACAAAAATACTCACAGGAGCCTCAGGCCTCCAGCCTTTGAGACCGCTGCGGTCCAGAGAAACTAAACAAGCTGCCTACTTCCAGCAGCCTGTGGCGGGGGAGGGGAGGACAGTGGGATCCAGTGGCAGGTGCCAGGGCCTGCTCTCAGCCGACCCTGAACACTGAAGTTTACCAGAGAGATGGGAGGGGGAGGGGCTGCAGGCCGAGGGAAGAGTATACGCACATGCGTGGATGCGTGGATGCCTGTGCGCACACACGCCAGCTGAGTAATTAGTTAACTTGTGACGGTTCAGGATTCAGTGAAGCATGCTGAAATTTTAAACTTTTAAAGAAAGAAACCAACGGGCTGAGCACAGGATGCCGGCAAGGCCCTGCAGCTGGCCTGGTTCTGGGTGCCTGGTTCTGCTGAAGGCTGACTTGCTTCAGGGCAGTGGCAACCTCTGCAGCCTGAACAATCAGAGGCTGAGGAGAGGACAGGGAGCTGGGGAGCCTGCAAAGAAACCCACTTCAAAGACTGTGACTGTGTCCTGGGTACCCCAGAGCCCCTGGGACTCCTGGGAGTAGTTACACACAGCAGCCTCCTGCGCACCCACAGGGCCTCAGGCCGCAGGCTGTGGGCACCACACTGCCCCCTGGTGGCTGCAGAGATCTCAGGCGCCTTTGATGGGTGGGGGAGCTGCCAGCTACAGGAGCCTGCCACTCTCCACAAATGTGCATAATCTCTGTGTCTGGAGCTGCTGAGGTTCAAAAGTTTGCCTACGTACCCAGGAGAGGCCCAGCCAGCTCAGCTCTCTGTGACCATCAAGGCAGCACTCTGTCTTACTGCCTGTGCCCACTAGCTGGTTCCCCAGTGCAGAGGGCCTTGAACCAGTTGCTGCAACTTTCTGGGCCTCAGTGTTCTCCTGTGGAGACTGTAGTGGGAATACTGAGCTCAACAGACCAATAAGAGTCTCCTGAGCACTGGGAAGGGCCCACCCTGTGCTGGGCTCTGAGGATAGTGGCAGCAGATAGAATCCTCCCAAGTGATCGGCGTTCCTCTACCCACCAGGATTGGTCACTTGCACCATGACAGTGGGGGTCTGGCTCCCACCTCTCGGATCTCCCCTCTACCTCCTCTGTCCTTGGAGTGTGGTGAGTAAGCTCAACCACGTGGAGAGGCCCGAGGACTAGAACCAAGGCCCCCAGTAGACAGAGCATCATGCAGACCCCAGGGGAGGAAGCAGTCTCTGGCTACTCGAGCCCCAGCATTCAAGTCTTGCCCCAGACATTGTGGGGCAAACAAGCCCTGCCCCGCGTGCCCCACCCTAATTCCTGACCTCCAGAATCTGAGCTTAACAAATGCTTGTCTCAGGCCATGAGTCTGAAGGTAATTTGCTCCATAGCTGAAGCAGGGGGACAGGGCGAGCCACCCTGCCCCAGGGGGGGAGAAGTTCACGGATGGGACTGCGAGGCCGTGTCCCCGCGACAGGCCCTGGTGGAGGAGGCCTACGGGGCTGGAAAGCTCAAGGACACAGTGCCCACCCATGTCAGCTGAGAGCCAGGGAAGCGCTGCAGGAACCGGCTCAGCAGAGCCCTGGGGGAGGGCACAGTGGGGAGGGAGTCCACAGACAGTCTGGGAGCCAAGGCCAGGGCAGGAGCCTTCCAGTGCGTGTGAACAGCTTTACCAAGATGCCAGACCCAGGGGGGCAGGTGTGGCACAGGGTGACCGAGAAGAACGGGCCTTGGGGTCTTGGGCACAGGTACATGGCCAGGCTTGGAATCTGTCCTTAGGAAGGTCTTAAAGAAGAGAAAGGCCTGGCCCAGAGTCCACTGGAAGACCCTCTGGTGCCGCAGTCTGGCTGGGCACAATCAGGAGCCACTTGTCAAAAGAAACTAACTTTATTTTTAGAACCACACACGCCAAACAAAACAGCCTCTCAGGAAAAACCCTCAGAGCCTCAACTGCCACCACCGGCTTCCCACAAGCCTCTCTCTCCCACACAAGCTTCTCTCCACCTCCCACAATCCTCCTGCTCTTGAGGCCGATTGGCTGGGTCATGTGGGCGGAGCCAAAAAAGTCCCCCAATGAGCAGCTCCGTGGTCTGAAAGGGCAGGGAAACAGCCCAATGAGCATCACCGCAGAGGAGCCAATCAGCTAGATGTTGCTGGGGCCGAGGAGCCAATCAGCTAGATGTTGCTGGGGCCGCTGTGAGCCAATCATCAGCCGGCAGCTGGAAGTTTGCTGGGGCCCTTTCGGCTGTGGCTCTCAACACTCTGGGGACACATGGGGGAGGATGAGCAGGGAGCTGGTGACTGATGAGAGGTTAAGCTCCACAATTTCTGGGTCCCCCTTCCCCAGGCATGTGCATCTGCCATGGGGCTGGGGGCTCAGCAGGCCCCAGTCCCCACCTTGGGATTCTGCTCCTCCTCCTGCTACCAGTTTTCCTGAGGTGGACCCAGTTCCCAGATGCCCTGGCCCATGCAGGAGATGGCCCTGACAAGCAGGGCTGCACTTGGGTCACTGGCCCTGTTTCCACCGGCTGCTGGAAGTGAGCTTGTCACCCCCCACCCAGCACACTGAGGTGTCCTGACCAGGGAGAGTCTTGGAACAACCTGGCAGCACATGCACACGATGTCCTCACCACACATACTGCTATCGGCCACCCTCCACAAGTCCTCACATGTGTGCACACACACACATCACGCACACACCACAGGGTGCAGTGTGATCTCCTAGCTGCAAAGTTGGCCGAGTGACCAGTGCTCTGACCCTCAGTTTCCCCTTCTGCAGACTGGGGTTCCTAAAGGCCCCCGCTTCCTAGGATTGTTGAGGAGCACAAAGTTTTACACAATATTTTCACATTCCTTTTGGAAATTCTGAAATGCTCTTTGCACCTGGAGTAGGGAAGTAGGGTCTGAAGAGGCAGGGTAAACGCCCATGCCGGACGGGCCACCAATGGACTATAAATTTAGTCTTGCTGCGCCCATACGTGCCCTGGAGCCTCCCGAGCACCAAATCTGCGTGGGGCCAGCTAGGGAAGGTTGCAGACGGGTGGGCGGTGTGGCTAGTGTGACCTCCGTTTCAGGCTGTGCCGGGCCTCCCCTTCATAAAGACCTGTTTCTTCCTGGCTGTTCTCCTGGCCTGGCGACCATGGACTCAATGAGCTATTCTGAGCTCCCAGCCTGCCCTCCCTGGACACACTTGGGCCTTCTGTTTGCCCACAGCCGTCCTGGGGAACTTCCATAATGCAGCCTTGTTCTCCCCGAGCGGCCGCCCGCTCCTGGGGCCTACTCAGGGAGGAGGCTGTGCCAGCCGGGAAGGCTGCACTTTGCTAGTTTCCAGGAAGACGCACGCACTGTGTGTGGCCAGAGTCAAGTTCACCTCCTGGTTGGCAGTCCCTTCGAATTAGGAGGTGATTTGTTATGGGCAAAGTTATGTTCAATGCTCAGCTCCCTTGAGAGAGAGCAGGCTCCCCCCTGAGCCCCAAACAGGCCAAGGCCACTGGGCTCAGGGCCTTGGCTTGGGCTGTTTGTCTGGTCTTTGAGGGGTGGCTGCTCCTCCTTCAATACTGAGCTCAAGTTTCCCTGTTTCCTGCCTGGGTGGGGATCTGTAGCCAAGGACCTCGCTCTGTCTCATTGCTGTCTGATTTTTCCCACGTAGGTGTCCTCTGTCTCCTGCCTAGAGAAGCACTTCAGGGGGTCCATCCCATCTGGTTCACACACGCTCCCAGAGCCAGCACCGAGCCAGTGGGCCGCAGGCCACAGCCAAGACTTGTTAGGCAGGTGAACAAACTAATTAGTCACCCAATCAAGAAATCAATCTATGACTCCATGAAGTGAAGATTCAATGGATCAATTACTTAATCAACCAGACCAGGAGGTGTGGATGGGAGGCTGGTTCCCTCCTGCAGGAATCCTGGCCTACAGAGATATCTTTAGCCCGAGGCTGGCGCACACCTCTGCAATGGCTGTTGATTAGGCGGCTAAGACAAGGCTGTTTACCTGATCGCAGGACCTGGGCCCCTGCTTCCTGGGTCTGGAATTCTGGACCCCCCCCCATACACACACATAGATCATCCTCCTCCTTCAGGTCCCAAGGAAATCACCTGCTTTTGGGGGGGGGGGGCCTGTCCTTACTGAGACTCTGCAGCTTCCTGCTTCTCTCTGTCCTGCACGTGCACAGGTCCTTCCTGGACCTGAGTCAGTGATTGTCTCCATGACGATGGAGTGCCGGGGGACCATGACCCCACTGATCTTGCCTGACCCGTGTCCTCAGTTCTCAGCACAGTGCGGGGGCGGGGGGCTGCTTGGTGAACATTTTGTGTGGCGTAAACAAACAACCCCAGGAAGGTGATTGCACATGTGTTTGACAAGGGGGGGGGGGGTGACTTAGAGCCAGCCCAAGGCACCCTGAGGTTGCGCGGCTTGTCAGAGACGCAGGCAGAGACCTAGTCCTCCGCGAGTCGGCGCAACAGATTTTTTACCCAGTGTCTACTGGATGCAGAGGTGGCCTAAAAGCTGAGAGCCTCCAAGAGACAAGAAAAGGAGCAGAAGCTGGGAGGAAAGGGGGTGCAGAGGGGGGCCACTGCTCCCGAGGGGAGGGGCAGGACGGCTCCCGGTGCGAGGGGAGGCAGCCCCAGGGGGAGTCCCACGAAAGGGACTGCAGTCAGCAGGTCAGGTGGAGCCCGGCCGCAGTATGTATGTGTCAAGAGCAGATCTGGGGAGGACAGGGGGCTGGCTCTGCACGGGGATGGGGCCTGGGTCTGCTCTGCAGTCTCAAGAACAGGGCCGGGCCGGAAGCTCATGAGGACCCGTTTGACTTCACAACATTCCCAAGAAGGACAGAACGGATGGCCAGGAAGGAGGAGCTCCCATGTCTGGTGGGGTGCCAGCTGGGATGCGGACGGGGATGAGGGTGAGCTTAGAGAGGAGCCCCAGAAAGTCCCCCCACCCCAGAATCTATAGGTCTAGAACCTGAAAGAGCCTCATGCAGGTCGAGGACATGCGTATCAGGCAGTCTCAGCATCATCTTAATACACACCGCATAAAGAGGATCACCACCACAGTTTTTAATGTAATAGGAAAAACTATCTCCTAAATTCCACTTTTAAAGAGTTCTCCTAGGCTGAGGCTGTGGCTCAGTGGTACAGCACTCGCCTGGCATGGGTGGGGCACTGGGTTCAAATCTTAGCACCACATAAGAAAACAAATAAATAAACAAATAAAAAGTTCTCCTAACAAGCTCAGTGTGCTCGCTCAGACGCTCGGCTCACATCCCTGCAATATGGTTTGTAAAAGGAAAACCAGGGACAACCTGTTTATGTTTCTATTTTCTGTTTCCTTTCTAGACTGTGAGCTCCAAGAGGGCAGGGCCGAGTCTGTCTCCTCCAGAGGTGGTGGTAGAAGGGACACTGGTGTTCTTTTTATCAAGGGGATGGCCCCTTTGATGGGGGAGAAAGGAAATGCATCAAAATATTAGATTGTTTTTGGGGGACAGAATTAAGGGTAATTTTGATGTTCTTTATTTTTTTACTACATTTTCCGGGTGACAATAAATACCTGTGATGTTTGTAACATGAAAAAAGTTTAAGAAAAAAAAATAGAATGACATTAGGGTAGAGAAGGAAAAAAAGAAAAACCTGCCTCATTTGCAGAGCTCTGCAAATAATTTAAAAGCCAAACTGGGTTGTGTGAGTCTCTGCCAGAGCACCCCTTGTGGCATCTTTTGGCCACCTGGCTGGGACTCACAAGAACAATCCAACTTGTTTGAGGAAGAAAATAATTTTCATTTTCGCAGCAGTCGGCAGGCCTGAAGCCGACACATCTCCCCGCCCCAGGTGGGGCTTGACGTTTATCTGAGCTAACCAGAGGTCCTCTCTGTTTGGGTATTCCAAAGCCACTTCTGCTCCAGGCAGATAAGAAGACAGATAACTCTTGCAGTGAGGAATCTGCCTTTGAATTTGTCTTTCAAAACAAGAGGGCTTTCTCAGGGTTTGGGGAAAAAACAGGCTGCTTTGACTGGCTCAAGATTGTGAAATGGAATTCTCCTGCTTTCCATTTCTGAAGGGCCAAAGGAATTCCTCCTCCAGGCAGGGCCGGCATCCAAGCACCGGTGAGAGGTCACTAATCACCATGCATGTCCCTTGGGAAGTAGAGGGCCGCCCTGGCTGGAGGTGTGCAAGTCCAGGCTGGATGTCACAATGAGGGTGAGGCACAGACGGGCTGGGGGTGTTCTGGTCTCCACCACCCAGGTGGGAGAGGTGAAGCTCAGGGAAGTCAAGGGATGTGCCCAGGGTCTCACCACCAGCTCCTGGGAAGTCCACACTCAAATCTGGGCTGGTCTGTCCTAAACTTTTCTATTCATCCACAGTTTGGAGTGACAGAAACTCTGGTAGGACTTGGTAGGAGGTATTAGTTCACCTGGAGAAGGGAGGGTGCTCCCTGGCTTGGAATAGGCCAGGTGCTTAAAGAGGAGACACAATAAGAGAGAGTGGGGAAGGGACCTCCCACTCCATGAGCCTCCAATGACAGTGCAAACCTACTAATCAATCCCCAGCACACTCCCCTGGAGCTCATGCCTGTGAGCATCTGTCAGTGTCACAAAAACAAATACAAACATCACCCCTCCCATGCTGCAGGCTCCAAGCTTCATGGAGCAGAGAGACCTGACCCCGGAGAAGGCCTGGTTCTAATCCCAGCCCTGTCTCTTCTGGCTGTGTGTGCTTGGGGAAGTTACATGACCTCATTGGAAGAATACTTGCTTCACAGGATGCACTCACTCCTCAGATATGCATCCCAAGCTCCTACTGTATACCAGATATTGTTGTGTGCCCCAAGGAAAAGTGAGACCTGGAGCAGGATGCCTGCTTGCGGAGGGAGCAGACGTCAGACCTGGGGTCATGAGGGTTGGGGGAGGACACTGTTTCAGCAGCATGATCAGAAGGTTTTCTGCAGGGCTGGGGTTGTAGCCAGCGGTAGAGCGCTTGCCTTGCAAGCATGAGGCACTGGGTTCAATCCTTAACACCACACAAAAAAATAAACAAGAATAACGATACTGTGTCCATCTACAACTAAAAAAAAAAATTTTAAAAAAAAAAGGGTTTTCTGCAGAAGAGATGTCCTGCGCACATCTGGGGAAGAATGTCAGGAAACAGGGATCGTGGGGGGCTGGGTGTGTAGCTCAGTGGTGCATGCCGATCAATCCCCAGTCCCACGTCCCTGGAGCTCATGCCTGTGAGTGTCTGTCTCACAGACACAAACACAAACATCACCCTTGCACTAATGCTTTCACATAGTTGTACCACCATTACCACCAGCCACCTCCAGAAGGTTCCCAGCTAAAACTTTTCTATTAAACACCCACTGCCATTCCCACCCCCAAGCCCGACTCCCCCCATTGCGTTGTCCTTTAGCGACTGACAGGCTTCCCTTGGCATGTCTTTGGGCTCTCTCCTTCTCTTCCAGACAGTCACATTCTAGCATGTGGACACCCTACATTGTATTCATGCATTAAGCTGCTGAGGGACGTGGGGGCTGTCTTCACCTGGGGCTCTGTGAAGACTGCTGCTGTGAGCGTGGCTGTCCAGATAGATGGATCTATGTGAGTCCCTTCCTTCAGTTCTTTGAGGTATATACCCAGAAGTAGAATTGCTGGATCATGCGACAATTCTACGTTCAGTACTGTGGTGCGCAGTGGCTGCATGCGTTGGGGCCACTGGCAGTGCCACAGTGTCAGCTTCCCCTTGCCTCCAGCCGTGAGGGCGTTTCCTCTGCTGCTTTCTCCTAATGCCTGTGAAGCACTCTCGCCTTGTGGTTTGGGCTTGCATTTCCGTAATGATAGTGGTGCTGAGCGCCTTCTCCTGTGCTTACTGGCCATCTGTACGGCTTTGGAGAGCTGCCTGTTCAGGTCCTTTGTTCACTTTAAAAAACCGAGTCATTGGTGTTGTTTGTTTTCTTGTTTTTTGTTTGCTTGTTCTGGAGTTGCAGGAATCCTTTACGTGGTCCAGATGTCAATCTCTTATCAGATATGTGGTTTTCAGACAGTTTCCTCATCCCCTGGTCGCCTTTCACCCTGTTGATTGTGTCCTTTGATGTCCAAGAGCTTTTAAGTTGGATGTAGTTCTGTTTATCCCTCTTATCCAAGAAACCATTGCCAACCCAACACCAGATGCTTTCCTTGTGTTTTCTATGGGTTTTATAGTTCCAGCTCTTACATTTAGGTCTTGGGTCCATCTTGAGCAATTCTGCTCGTAACAGTGGGTGAGGGTCCAGTCTCGGTCCTTAGCATGTGGCTGTCGGGTTTTCACAAGGCCTCTCCTTTCCACATCAAATGGTCTTGGCATGCCATGGAACTTCTCTTGGCAGCAGAGGCCATCTATTCTCTCCCATTGATGTCTCTGTGCTTTGATGCCACTACGGCACTATTATGGTGACCGTGGTGAGTCTCCAGCCCAGGAAGGTGAGGCCTCCAGCTCAGGAAGGTGAGGCCTCCAGCTTTGTTCTTTTTCAAGATTGTTCTCACTATTTGGAGTCCCTGACAATCCCATGGAAATTTTAGGATTTTTTTTCTCTTTCTACCAAAAAGTAAACCTGTTTGTAAGAACCCGTCCCAAGGAAGCCTTCCCTGGCATCATTTATAACAGCAGAGGCGGTGCCGCGGGGGATTGCGACTGCACACGCGACCCAGGCATTGCTCACCTGTCACTGAGCAGGGAGAATCACGTCAGAACTGCGCAGTAGTATGACCACACAAGAGGGAGCGCTGGGGACAACTCCACTCATGCAGTGTTTTGTTTTGCTTTATTTTTTTATATTTATTTTTGAGTTGTAGTTAGTCACAAAACCTTAATTTTATTTATTTTTTTTATGTGGTGCTGAGGATCAAACCCAGGGCCCTGCACGTGCTAGGCGAGCGCGCTACACAATCCCAACCCTCATGCAGTGTTTTAACTCCACTAAAGAGGTGCAACAATGATTGCTTTCAGATACTTTTAGCAGAATGAAAAAAGCAAGTCCATGATTTTGGGTGAAAAAGAAGACTATGAAACTGTGTATGCAAATTGCTATAGTATTGTATACGACACAATTATGAAAATACAATCACTGGGACATGAATGCTGGAAGGAAACCTCTCTCTCTCTCTCTCTCTCTCTCTCCCCCCTTCTTGTACCAGGGATTGAGCCCAGCAGCCCTTAACCAGTGAGATACATCCCCAACCCTTTTTCATATTTTGTTTAGATACAGGGCCTCACTGAGTTGCTTAGGGCCTCATTAAGTTGCTGAGGCTGGCTTTGAACTCTCAATCCTCCTGCCTCAGCCTCCAGAGCCACTGGGATCACAGGTGTGCGCCACTGCACCCAGATCCCCTTATCTCTTTTTACTTACATTTTTACTATATGAGTCCATACAACTCCTAAGATGATGAAAAACAGGGTTTTTTAAAAATACTTAGACAAATTGAAAGTGTATCAAAATGTGGAGTAAATATTTGTGTTACGGTGAGAAGAAAGGTACTTTTTTCTTTATGTTCAACATTTTGGCTTACATTATCAGATTACCATTGTAATAATTCTATGAGTCTGCAAATTTTTAATCATGTGTATTTTTAGCAGTTACATAAAAACACAAAAATCATACATAATAATGGGGCAATATATACTGTTTTGATACACGTCTACATTGTGCAATGTTCAAATCAGGCCAAATACATCTATTTCCTCAAACATTTATCATTTCCATATGGTGAAAACTTTCAAAATCCTTTCTCCTAGTTCTTTGAAATTTACATCCATCATCATGCTTGTCTACAATCGCCCTACGGAACAGAAACACACTGGAACTTCTTCCTGCTCTCTAAGTGGAACTTAGTGCCCTGCTTGTCATTATTAATCCACTGAATCGGGCCTTTTCCTTGTCACCTTGCACCATTCTAGCGGTCACCCCTGTTTCCAGATGACTAGGACCTGAGCTTGGCTGGGCGCAGCAGTCCATGATTGACAGCGGCCCTCTCTTGTTAATTTGAGTCAGCAGCAGGAAGGGTGTACACAGGCGAGACGGTGAACATCTGGGGAGGTGCCCAGGGACTCTGTCAGGCCTCTCATGGAGAACGGGCCCTCCAGCCTAGACCGCCTCTCTTTATCTCCCCTGCGTAGAGACACACGCAGGAAGAGGAGCTGGAACAGGATGTGCGCAGAGTGTCCATTTTCCACAAGCCCAGGCTGCCACGTCTCCACCTAGATGCAGAGTCCTGAAAACCCCTCGGCTTCGCACAGGCTAGGCACGCGCTCTAGCGCTGAGCCACAACCCCAGGGGAACGCGAAGGGGCTGCCTTGGCTGCTAACACCACCTGGCCATACGAGGCCCCTGGCTCCTGGGAGGAAAGGCTGTGGGGATCCCAGCTCTTTTTCTCTTTACCAGAGACATCTTGCTGAGACCTTTCATCTAGGGTTACCACCATTTCTCAAAAGAAAAAAAAAGTCAGTCATAGGACTTCATCTCAGAATAGGGAAAGTAACAAAAAGCTGTGAACTGCATCCTGACGTTCCCCAAACGATTTTGTAAAGAGTGTATCTGAAACGTTCATTTGAAACACCCCCAAATCCATCGCCTAATGAGTGGGCAACTGAAGTGGGGTCCACCCTCACTGTGGAATGCAGTAAAAAGGAAGGACTGAGAATTACTAGATCAGAATGAACCTAAAAGCATCACGTTACGTGAAAGGAGATGGACCCACGTGCGGTGTGACTCCACGTATGTAAAATGTTCAGTCAAATCTACAGGAAAAGAAAGCAGATTGGTGTTTATGTCAGCTTTCTGTCACTGTGACAAAATAACTGAGAAAATTAACGTATAAGGAGGAAAGATTGACTTTGACTCCCAGTTTCAGAGGTTTGGTACTCAGTCGTGTGACCCTGTTGCTTGGAGCTGTGGTGAGGCAGAACATCATGGTGGAAGCACAGTGAGGAATTCTGCTCACCTCCTGGTCCCAATGTCCCCTCGAGGGCACACCCAATGACCTGACTTCCTCTCACTAGGCCCCACCTCTTAAACTTTCCCCGCCTCCCAGTAGCAGCACTTTGGGGATCGAACCTTCAACACTTGGGCCTTTGGGAGACATTCAAGGTGCAAACCGGAACAGTGGGTGTCAGGGACTGGGAGGAGGGAGAGATGGGGAGCGACCACGATGGGTTGTGAGGTTTATTTTGAGGTCGATGAATTAGGTTATGGTGAAGTCACACAGCACTGTGAATGTCCTAAAATGTGTGGGTTGTATACTTCAAAGTGACACATTTTGCATGATATGAATTATCTCTCAATTACAACTCAACGTCAAATAGAGGAGTGCGACTGTGCAAATAGGAGAACACGGAGTTCTGTTCTGTGCGCATGCCGGCCCGAGTGGTCTCCCCAGAAGCACAGCCAGCCGACAGCACACACTGACCTTGCTCTGCTGCCTTGGATTCTGTACCTGTCACAGATCCATTTTCACAGAGGTGGGGTGACCAAAATGCAAGCAGCGCTCATTTCAGCTTCCACCTGGGGCGGAACGTTCTGTGTGAGCTGACCCCTCCTGTTTCAACCTCTGGCCCCTCCAGTTTTCCTGAATTTAGCAGAACCCAGGCACCGAGAAGCAGATCCTGGCTCTGGCCGTACCTGGGGACTCTGAAGTTTGTCCACTTCTGAACAGCGTCTTCAGAACAGGTCATGGACGCTCTTTCCCTTTGAAGTTGTGTGGCCATCACCCCGTGGGGCCCTTGCAGCCTTTGTCCCTCCCCAGTACCCAAAGCCCTGCTCTGTCCCCCACGCTGGCTGGAAGTGAGATTTTGGTGTGCAACCTGAATCGGAAGCTGAGTGTCACAGCAGGGGCAACAGGGACCAGCAGGATAGCACAGAAGCAGGACTTAGAAACCCTGAGGGAGGAGGTGGGGGGTCTCCAAGACTGGTGGATGTCCAGGTGGTGGAAGGAGTGAACTCTGGAGTGTAAACTGCAGCCTCCGTGGGAGAATCCACTCCCACCAAAGCTCCAGAATGTTCCGGGACTGTACCACACATAGTTGCCCAGGCTGAGGAGAGCCCCACCCAGCTCCCGATGAGGAGGAACCAAGGGGTCTGTCCACCATTTGTCAGCTCAGGACCAATGAACCCTTGAGGGACCAGGGCCCCAACTGTGCCTTTGTGGGCCTGGGTCCGCACTTGCCCCTGCACCTGGTTGGGCCTGGGCTCATGCAGTGCACGTGTGCTGCTGAATGTGAGCGTGGGACCTGGTCCCCCTGTGTGAGTGTTGGCACACGTGAGCTTTTGGGGGATACGACATCTAAACCCCCCAAACACACACACCCTGCTGCCTGTTCCCGCATGCAGCCTGGGATGGGCAAGGGTGCAGGGGCTCAGTCCTGTCAACAACGCTCCGTGCTCATGAAGGTGTGTGTGCATGGGAGGCGGGCTGGAGGGTGGGCGAGTGTGTGAAGGCCAGTGAGTGAGAGGGCGTGTGGGGGTTGGCCCACTGGGAGGGGCTGGGAGCCTGGACAGGCCTTCCCAGCAGCCACCTCCCTCTCCAGCTCTGTCATGGCCCAGGATTCTGTGTGTTATGGTGGCGGCCCAGACCAGGTGCCTGGGTGTCCATTCGAGCTGCTCTGCCTAGCCTGTCTCCATGACATGGCCTGTCTTTGTGCTCTTTCTCTGCCTCTCTCCTCCCACCGTCCTGGACTTATCCCTTTCTCAGTCTCTGTGGCCCTTTCCTGTCTCTTGCCCACACCTCCTCTGTCCACCTCTCATGCTCCCTCTCGGGGGAGGGCTGGCCCAGCAGCCACTGCTTTCCCTCCCCAGGACTCTGCGTGGGTCAGAAGGGCCTTTGGGAAGCCTGTCCCTCTCTCTGACATGGTGTGCTGTCACTCCACTTTGTGGGGCCTTACTGAGCCCATCCAGGCAGACAGAGCTGCAGACAACATGGAGACAGGGTGCTAATTGGAGCGGGGGCCGCCTGCCTGCACGGCTGCACCAGGCACCAGGAGCTTGAGGGAGAAAGGCCTCTGTGCAGGCCCTGGGGCTCCGGGGAGCCAGGCCTGTAACAGCCTTGAGGTGCGCATCCTGCCTCCTGGGGACGACTGCTGGCAGACTGCACAGATGGGGAAACCAAGGCCAGGGAGGGTCAGTACCTGGTCTGAGGCCCACTGCACGGCACATCTCGGGTGGAGACTGCCCTGTCCTTGTGTTGCCCAGGCTGGGGAGAGCCCCACCCAGCTCCTGATGAGGAGGCGGGGATGGGGGGGACCTGAGCACAGGAGCCAAGGGGTCTGTCCACCATTAAGCACCAAAGGTCCCCTCACCTCCATTACCCCTGAGAGGCTCGGCTTCATTGTCTCCCAGAGTCAGGTTCTTTCCCTGATATAAAGATATCAGAATATTCTCCACCTCATGTCATCCACCCACGCCCCTCATGGGCACCTGTGGCACCCAGGCCTGGGCTGGGCACAGGGGCCAGCCAGGAATCTGCACCCAGGAGGCAGCAGGAGGGGCAGAAGGGAGGCCCTGCCTCCTAGGGAGAGCCTTGGTGGCCTCCTGCCCCTCCAGCCCCAGGCCTTACCTGTGCTTGGGCTGTCCCAGCAGTGCCCCAGGGTTGGCCCCTGCCTCCCGGCCTGCTGTGGTCCCAGTGCTGCTGTCAGACAGCGGGGTCGCCCTTTCAGGCGAAATGCCCTGTACCCGTGGAGGTCATGCACGGGTGAGGCCCGCCAGCCCCTGAGGCTGCCTGGGCGCCCGTGCGTTTGAGGGCCGGGTCAGCCAGGCCAGGATGGCATCAGGAGAACGCTGTCTGTGGCTTTGGAGAAGAACCAGTGAGGTCCAGGCCTCCCAGGTGACCTTGACTTCCCCTGAGGCTGGCCACCCCAACCACAGAGCCCAAGGACTCCCCGCCCCTAGATATTGACAGACGCGGAACCTGAGGGCCAGAGGAGGGCTTTGCACAGATCCGCGGCTCCCCAGGAGCAGAGCTGGGGTCCCAGTCTCCGGCTCCTCCCACCAGATGGTGCCGTCACCCCCCCACGCTGCCTGCCAGCCCTGTATGAAGCCATGACAATAACAGTCAGCACAGCACATCCTTCAGGAGGAGCCGCACAGCCTACGTGACTTTCACCTGCATTATCTCAGCAGGGCTCTGTGAGATGGGGACACTGAAGCCCAGGGCCAGGTCCTGCCTCACGCGCAGGGGCGTGTCCAGCCACAGAGGCTGGCCTAGCTCCTGGGTAGGAACAGGGCTCCACCCAGCTCTGCTCCTCGGCCTGCTGCCTGGTAGGCCTCTAACTGGTCTCCAAGCTTGAGTGTGGCCCAGGGGTCAGGCCAGGGGGGACACTGCCAGAAAGGCCGGGTCCAGCTGGCCCCTTAGGCCGCTCTGCTAAGTTGCCAGGCTCCTGAGTCATCCTGCCAGGGTCCGCCTGCTCGGACCTGTTCCCTGGCAGCTGCTGCCAGGGTGGGTCAGCCCAGCCCTGGTGTCCTGCCAAAGCAGAGGTGGCCGTGAGGTCAGAGGCAGTGTCCTCTGCCCTCCCCACTGCCCTGCCTTTGCCCGCTGCTCCTTTCATGGCAGGGAAGCCTCTCCCCTCTCTCCCAAACTCCCACCCGTCTGTCATCCCCACCAAGTGGCCTTGCTCCAGGACCTCCCCCCGCCACAGTTCCCCTGAGGCGCCTTCCCTGCTGTGTCTTCAGGGGCTCCGTGGCCCCTCTCCCTTCTCCTGTCATCCTGACTACAGCAGAGGTCCCCAGCCCTAGGGGGGGTGTCAACTTCCAATTTCCCTGGGTGATGGAGATCTCTTTCCACCAGGGCATTGGGGCATGGGGGCCCCAGACTCAAGGGGGTGCCAGGCCGAGGAGAGAGCTCTGGAGGGTCCAGTGGGGGGGGGAGGAGGCACTCCATGGCTACCCCCGGGCTGGGAGGAGGCCTGGCCACGCTGCCAGCCAGAATCCAGCAGGCTCTGCTGAGGGTGGGGATACCTGGAGGCTGGAGTGTGGCTCTGCTGGAGCACTGTCCTACATGTGGGTGGCCCCCCGCCTCCCCCACACGGGACCTGGCTCTCCCCAGAAGCTCACTGAGCCCTGGAGAAGCTTGATGTTATTTAAGCAGCAAGTATCCTGTCTATTCTGGGCCAGGCCCACAGTCATGCCGGGCAGGAACCTGGGGCTCGGAGGACAGAGGAAACCTGCCCAAGGTCACACGGTACATGGCAGAACCAGGACTCAAACACTGAGCGTCTGGTGCCACAGACCAGGCCCACATGGCTCTTCCCCTAGAGCCCTTTACCTATCACTGAGAATCCACCTCCACTGCAAACCAGAGCCCACAGGCGGGGGGGGGGGGCAGGGGCTGGCATGAGGCTGAGACCACTGGTGTGAAATCTGACAGGTCTGTGGCCAAGCCTCCTCCTAGCTGTGTGGACTTAGACAAGTTGCTTAACCTCTCTGAGCCTCAGATGTCTCGTTTCCAGAGTAGAGATGGTAGCAGTGACCATCCATTTAGCACTAATTGAGCACTTTCTAAGTATCAGGCCTCCTTCTAGAACACAAGAACACAGCTCTCATGAAGACAGGCAAAACCTGCCTCACAGGGAGGTGGGAGGACCACCCAAACCTGGGTGTGGAAGCCCCAGGGTAGCAGGACAAGCACCTCCTGCCTGTGGCTGTTCTGAATGCCCCTCTGCTAGTGCCCAAGGACCACTGAAGGACCACGAGGATAAGAGGCGCTCGGAGCTGGAAGGGAGGAGCCCCAGGCCGAGGGCAGTGCCCGTGCAGAGCCAAGGGGCCGGATGGGCAGCACAGCCAGGCGTGGGCGGGTCCAGGCTGACATACCCCTGCCACAGGGGCTGCGCTGGACGCCCTGACTGGTGAGCCTGGGCTGGGGCTGGGGTCAGGCCAGCAACCCTTGGCCACAACCCCAGGTGCAGGAACATCCCATCTGACAGCTTCCGAACAAGACCCCCTCTCGGGAGTTAGGGTCACCTGCCCAGCTGTGCCCCGGGTAGGAACACCCTGGGCTCTGAGCTGGAAATGTCCACCTTTTGACTTTAGAGTTGCTTTCCTTCTGAATAAAAAGTAATATTTATGTGTTCATCATGAAAATAAAGGTGGAAAACTTAGATGTTAATCGCAATTTCATTGCACAATTTTAAGCACACCAGAAATAGCCCTCTGGACACATCGGTGCCCAGCCCTCTGGGTGTTTTTCTGGTCACTGGTTCTGAGGGTTGAGATAAAGTGACACATGGAATTTATTCATGTTCAGCTCTTTTCGTTGAACGTGAGCCTCTAGGGTGGTGTTTACCGTTTCTTTCTGTTATAAACTTAATGTGGCCATTGTAAAGCCTACCAGCTACAGAAATTCCAAACAGAGAGAATCCAGGGAAGGCAGGCAGAGGTCCCCGGGACCCCGGCCCAGGACGACCTCCTCAGACATCCTGGCACTGTGGACCCAGGAGGCACTTGGAGCCTGGGGTCGGGTTGGCCTGGCTTCCACTCCTCCCAGAGGCCCAGCTGGCCTCCCTGAGCCTCGGTCTTCTGTAAGCAGAACCAACCTCACCGGTGCCTGCCTCATAAAGCCGAGAGCAGAATTCAAGAATGAACCAGAAGCACTGTCCCAAAAGGGTTAAAATAGCCCAGTGCGTGGGACAGCACACAGGAAGCACAGGAAATGTTAGGTGGCGCAGTAACCCCAGCAAGCCACGGGCCCAGGGCTCGCCACAGCCTGCAGGTTTGTAATCCCCAGACCTTCACGGACTCCGGGGGCGCAGGCCCACGCGTGGGTCCAGACGAACGCCGAGCAGTACGGGGTGTCCGTGCGACCCCGTGGTACATGGCCAGAGAGAGAATGAAGTTCTGGTAAGCGCTCCAAGATGAGGCCCTGAGAACATCAGGTAAAAAGGCCGATCTCCAAACTCCGCATGGGGTTTGAATCCTTTCATAGGAGTGTCCTGAGCAGGAGAATCCAGAGAAACAGAACGAACCCCCAGCTTTGTCAGGAAGGAGTTAAAGCAGCTCAGCACTGGGCCCAGGACACGGAGCGAGCCCGGCTTAGCTGCCAGGCTGGGAGCCGGAGGGTGGGGCGAGGGCATCCTGCCGGGCGGTGCTTTCCAGAAGAGAATGTCTTGGAACCACACAGAGGTGGTGTATACACAGCATTGTGAGGTACAAGTGCCACCAAATTCTACACTTCGGGTGATTTTGCCTCGATTTTTAAAAAATGAAAAAAAAGGTGTAGAGACTTGCCTGGGCTCAGGGTCACAAGGGAAACGAGTGACACCACAGAGCAACGATTCCCCATTGGGCCAAGTGCAGGCCACAGGACAGATCTCTCCACTTGCCAGAGCCTGTGACCTTTACCATGACCCAATTTTGAGGAGAGGAGTCACTGGGTCAAAGGTAACAACCCACACACAGATGACACATTTGGGGACTGGGCCTCTCCCTGCGTGGGCATCTGGGTGGGAGGGAGCACTGGCCCAGCCAGAACCCCAGGGGACTGCTCACAGAGCCAGCGAGGGTGGACCGCCCTTTGGCCTGCACTTTCTGGTTGAGCCTGAGATTTCCACCCCTGCCTGCTGCCTGCCTGGGTTATATTTAATCCTGCTGCTTCCAGAAACCAGGACTCAAGGACAGTGTGGCCTCCTTCTGGCTCCAGAGCCCTGTGGGGTTCGTCACAACACAGCTGCCTCTGGTCACTGAGCAGCCTCAGTTTCCTCCTCTGAAAACACAGTCCAGGGAGGCTTCTGTGGGACGGTGCGGGAAGTGCTAGGCACCTGGGGACAGAGGCACAGGGAGCCTTTGTCCATGTGCTCCTAAGACACCCCAGGCTGTTCTGCAGCCTCCTGAGGAGTTGCTTATGGATTAGAAACATGTTCAAGTCCAAGGTGTAGGGTCAAGTGGGAGAGCGAGGGCAGCCAGGAGCCTGGCCCTGCTGAAGGCTCACCTGTGGGAGCTACTGCCACTTCTCTGGGCTTTAAATGCTTTGCCCACATGTTTCCATATACGCAGGTCGTTTCTGGAAGGCCACGGGGAGGCTGTGGACAGCAATTAGTCCCTCCAGAGATGAGCAGGAAGGAGATGTTTTACTTAAGTTCTCACCATGAGCATGTATTACTTTTGTAACAAAGTAACAGTTTAACATGTAATTAAGCTCTGAAACAAGAAGCTTTAACTCTTATGACCACCCCAACTAACCGAAGAGGAACGTGGCTCCTGGGCCTCACCTCCTCCAGGAAGTCCTTCTACAGGCCCAGCGCCCCAGCTACACCACCTTCCCCAGATGGAAAGGAGCACCCTGCCTGCCGCCTTTCCTCATCTGCCTCTCCCGTGAAGCTAGGAGGGCCTGGACGGAGGGGCCTGTCTGACTCATCCCGGATCCCCGGTTCCGGCAAGACGCCTGGCACTGCTGAGTGAAGGAATGAGGCTCAGAGAGGTTAGAGCAGCGGCCTTGACCTCTGGAGATCACAGAGTACGTGGTTTGGCAGGGTGAGACCCAGTCTCTGGGCTCTAACCTCACCACACCCTGACTTCTGTAGCATGGCTCCCTCCCACTCACTAAAAATGTCCCAAAGAGGCCACCTAGATGTCACTACACGGCCTCCAGCCCTTGTGTAGGTGTTGTGGCATTCAGGTTTGGGAGCAAAGATTGTTCAGGGCCCGGGGGTAGCTGGAAATGCCCATGTGTACATTAGGAAAGCCATAAAAGGAGGGTAATTTGCCCCTTTGGCCAAGAACGTCATAAAATAAAGAGTGGTTTGCCCTCCTGGCTCCTTATCTGATACTTCAAAACTGAGGTCTTAGCTGGGTGCAGTGGCGCCCACCTGTAATCCCAGCAGCTCAGAAGGCTGAGGCAGGAGGATCATGAGTTCAAGGCCAGCATCGGCAATTTAGCAAGGCCCTAAGCAACTCAGTGAGACCCTCTCTCAAACTAAAATATAAAAAGGGCTGGGTATGTGACTCAGTGGTTAAGCGCCCCTAGGTTCAATCCCCAGTGCCGCCCCCCCCCAAAAAAAAAAAAAAAAACAACCGAGGTCTTGGTCTTCCAAGTTAGTATAGACCTTTTTTGGGAGGGGGGCGGTACCAGGGATTGAATGGGAGGCAACAGTAGACACCACGGATGGGCCCAGAACACTCAAGCACAGTCCCCAAAGCTAGGACTTGGGCAGTTAGTTCTCCTCCCTGGTCTGCTTTGGAAGGGGCGGTCTAGGAGCCGTGATCTTCAAAGCTCTGTGGCTGGGGAAGCCCTCATCCCAGCCTCCTGGACCATTCCTCCCTCTGGGCTGCAGCCACCCGCCGCGCTCCTCCCACTTCAACCTCCCCCAGACACCAAGCCTGACCTCCGACTCCTCTGCTTAAGACCCTGGGTGGCTCCATTATGCCCCAGGTCAAGTCACGACCGGCCAGGCTGTTGAAGGCCAGCGCTGCCCCACCCTCCTGGCCCCAGCGCCATCCCTGCTCGGCCTGCATGCCAGCTCTGCAGGTGGGTGAGCCCAGCCCACCCTCTCTCTGCAGCCGCCCAACTGGTGACAGCACTTCCACCCATGGTCAGGTGCTGTTAGGACCGAGCGAGGAACCCAGAGTACTGGCACAGAAATGGCACTCGTGTGTGGGCAGGGTTCATGTCCAGCTTCCCTCCCTGCTCTGGGCCATCAGCTGGACACGGGCAGGATCCTTGGAATGGACCAACCCAGATGTGGGCAGCCTGGGCTGCTGTGTGAGCTCAGAAAGGCCACTCCTCTCTCGGGACCTCGGCGTCTTCACCTGCCAAACCAGGAGGCATGGCCCACCCACCCCTCCTCTCCCGCAGGCTGATGGCTCAGCTGTCTGTGCCCAGGGTCCTGTACATGTCCACTCCAGGCCCTGGGCGTCCTGTTTGCCCCTTTCCCACACTTTCACCGTCCTGTTCCCCTTCGGAACAGGGAACCTGATCACCTCGGGCCTGAATCTGTGGCCCCCGCTTCTGAAGGAACACGGTGTCACCAGCCTCTGAGGGGAGGTGTCCCCTGGCAGGCGGAGGACAAAGGCGGCTCTGTCCCCAGGCCAGTGGTCATTTGATGTTCCGTGTATCTCTGTGTTCCTGCCCTCCCACTGCGGGGTGTAAGGTGGACGGAGCCTCCCGGGGGGCCCTCGGGTCTAGCTTTCTGCTGTAGGGATGCACTGGCCACCTCGGACACTGGTGGGCCAAGGCCACGGCCTGGCGGTCAGCAAGCAGAGGGCAGGGGCAGCAGGGCAGCCACACTCGACTCCCAGGTCGGACAGCAGGTCTTGAATAGAGCAGCTCAGGGCCTGAGAGAGGGGGCTGTAGGGGCTTGTGGGCATGGGCAGGAGGCACCGGGCTCCCTGACCACCTGCGGCCCGTGGCCAGCGTGTCTGGAGCAGACAGCAGAGCTCCTGGAGCTGTCTCCTGCGCGGCTTCTCTTTTACATTTATTTATGTAAATGTCTGTTTCATATCAAATCATCCACCTAGATTTAGGACAGAGTTGGGTGACACTCAGTGAATTTGAGATGTTTGTTGATCTAATTATGTGTGTGGTGGCTTTGAAACGTGACCCTGAAATGCCTGGTGCAGTCTGCATTGAGAGGCAGTGTCCCCTCTTGTGATGGCTGCCACCAAAAGACGGGAGAAGCCAGCACTGTGGGACCTGGGTCAAGCTGTCTGTCCACTTGCTCTAGGCTGAAGGCCCATGTCTCCCAAATTTGTATGTTGACTCCTAAGCCCCGGGCAAGGGCCTTGGGAGGTGAGGCCTTCAGAGGGAGATGGGGCCATGACAGCAGGGCCTTCCTGTGTGGGAAAGAGACCCAGAGAGATTCACGCCTCTTCCACCACTGGAGGACACAGCAAGAAGCCGTCATCTATGAACAGGAACGGGCCTTGCCAGGTGCTGAGCCTGCCCATGCCCGGACTTTGGACTCCCAGCCTCCAGAGCTGTGAGGAGTCACTTCTGTGGTCTCTACGCCTCCTGTGGCAGCAGCCCCGAGCACACCATCCCACCTCTCCAGCCACTGTAAGGTGCAGACAGAGGCGCCTTCCCCAGGGACACCCCCAGGACCTGAAGGGGCACTGGCAGAGAAGGCACGGGCTCAGGCAGCCCCGTCAACCCTACCTTGGGGTGCTGTCCCCCGACCTCCCTCCTCCCTTCCCCCTCACAGCCCTCCTTGAGACCCACACTCCCCCTACAAGTGTTAGCCACTTGGGGGAGGGTCACAGGTGGTGAAGGTAAAGTGACATGTGACCAGCCACTTCATCCTGGCTGTGCAGAGGGTGGTGAAGGAAAGCTCGGGCGAGGGGAGCACCCAGCAGCATGGGGCAGGGCAGGCTTCGCAGGCAGAAAGTGGGTCAGTGTGCCCTGCAGAGGCAAGAGGCCGGCCGTGAGCGAGGACAGGTGGGGACAGGTGGCAATTCAGAGATGCAGCACCCGGGCCAGTGGACCCGGCCACAGCACTCCTCGAGTGCTCGTCCAGTCTCCATTTTGCAATGAAAGCAAAGGAGAGCCAGCCTGCATCCCCGGACACCCAGGGCAAACCAGACCTGGGATACAGCTCCCAGCAGGCTGCTCTCGAAGGGGAGGGGCTGGGTGGAAAGGGGCGTGGGGGACATCCTGGGGGCTGAGATACCATCCATTGACAGGTGCGGATACATTAGAGGAGACTCATCAAGCACTCGAGCTCTGTGCATTTCACCCTGCATAGTTAGACACAGTAAGAAAAATATGGGGGGTGGGGGACAGAAGAGGTGACGGCAAGATGAAGTGTCAGGGGGCTGGGGATGTGGCTCAAGCGGTAGCGCGCTCACCTGGCATGCATGCGGCCTGGGTTGGATCCTCAGCACCACATACAAACAAAGATGTTGTGTCCGCCGAGAACTAAAAAATAAATATTAAAAAAATTCTCTCTCTCTCTCTCCTCTCTCTCTCTCACTCTCTCTTAAAAAAAGAAAAAAAGATGAAGTGTCAGAAAAACACAAAGGCCAGCCCACAGGTTGTTTAATATTTGAACCTCATTTTGTTTTTTCCATTTGTAAAAGCAAATGATCTCTGAGCACAGTGCCTGGTAGGAGGGTACTTGGCCACTGGTCCCTCTCACCCATGACATGGGAACAAGGGACAAAAAGAGCTGAGAAAGGCTGCTGCTGGCTTGAAGGGGTCTCTGCCCGTGCCTGGGCCCCCCATCCTGTCCCTGTCCTTGGCCATATCAATCTTTAAAACATCCCTTTCTGTTTTCTTCCTAAAGTGCACATAAAGCGGGGCGCAGTGACACACACCTGTAACCCCAGCAGCTCAGAAGCTGGGGCAGGAGGATCCCCAGTTTAGGGCCCGCTTCAGCAACTTAGTGAGGGCTGGGAATGCAACTCAGTGAAGGAGTGTTTGCCTCACAGAAGCAAGGCCTGGGTTCAGTCCCCCGGTAACACACACACACACACACACACACAAAGAAGGAGGAGGAGGGAGGGAGGGAGGGAGGGAAGGCTTCTTTATCTGCAGCCAAGTTGTATTAACTTCTCTCTCTCCTGGGACCATGTGGCCAGCAGTCCCCTCTCCCAGAGGTGGTGGCCCAGTACTGTGCACCCTGACCTCTCGGAACCCCCAGGAAAACCACAGGAGAGCCTCTCAGGACAGCAGTGGCAACAGCCCAGCCATGGACAGAGCTGCCTTTCTAATATCCCTGACTCTCCCAGGATCACACACTGTTCTAGAAGGCACTGCCAGAACCCAGCAGAGGGGACGGGACACGGAGTCACCATGATGTGACTTCCACTAGGAATGGAAACTGTCTAGAGCCAGAATACAAGGACCACGGCACGGAGGCAGGGGGAGGCTGGGCGTGGGGGCGAGGTCCGACTGTGAGTGCCACCCAGAGGGGCCAGGAGCGGGTGAGCCAGGGGGAGAATAGCAAGAAGAGAGCGCAGCACAGATGGCGGTCACTCCCCCTCTGTGGCCCCTGAAATCAGTCGGGCAGAAAAGGGTCTGCTGGATGACAACACATCACAGGGTCCCTTGCCACCTGGTGTGGCATGTGACTGCATTCCAACCAATGAGATCTAGGAGCTGGAGAGGGTCTTTGCTGAAAGCGCATTAAGAGACGGGCCAGGGTGTGATTCAGAGCACTTGCCTAGTGTGCTTGAAGTACTGGGTTTAATCCCCAACAACATACATTCAAAAACAAAACAGAGTTCAGAGCTGGTGAAAGCCCTTTCTAACCATTTCTTCTTACTTTCTGCCTGAGATGGAGGCATGATCACCGGAACCCCAGCAATTATTCTGGGCTATGAAGTAACCCCAAGGTTAGAGGTCAGAACTTAGGAAGGCAGATCAAAGAGATGTTATTTGTCCTTGATCCCAAGCCAGTGCCACTAGCCCAAAGATCGCTGGTGGCTTAACCCTTTATCTGCCCCAAGAAAAATGCATTTAGATTTCTACCCCTATTCAGAACTTGAGGCCCACTCTAGCCTGTCCCCAGCATCCTCCCAGCTCTGTCAGTGCTCCATTGTCCCCAGTTTCTGGCCAGGAGAGTGTGTCACTCTTCATTCTTCGTTCTCATCTGCAAGCCCTTCCAGCTGAACCTCTGGATGTATCTCTAATCCAGACGGGATGCTCGGGATGCTCGTTCCACTGCGGCCAGTCTCGCCCAGTCGCCGTCCCCTCGTGCCCAAGGCTCCCTGCTTCCGCTTCCCCCGCGGCAGCCTCAGTGAAGTTTAGAGTATCAATCTGCTCACGCCTGTGTCCCGTGGCTTCCTACGGGACTTAGCGAAGGCTGCCCTGCTGACCCCAAGGCCTGCCCCTCACCCTCGCCTCTGCGGGCTGAGCCACGGTGCCGCGCCTGGGGTCAAGGGACTCGTGCACATGCCGGAGGAGAAGGCACGTGGGCACACGGGAAAAGAAGGCACGCAGACACAAGACTAGACGACACAGCACTGGCCCCAGCCCCGCCCCAGAAGCCCCTAGGAGGACAGTGACAGGCCCTCCCCTCTCCTTGGCCACCTGCACTCCCTTCTCCCTCCCCCTCTAGCAGGAGAGCCTTCCTGATTCCTCCAACCCCCCACCTAAGGGGCTCTGGGTACTTTCACACTGAGGCCGATGGTGTGTGCCTCAGCTGCTGTTGCAGTCAACACTGGGACCAAAAGACCAAACCAGAACAATTTTAGAGGAGGAAAAGTTTGTCACTCACAGTTTCAGAGGTCTCAGTCCCTAGACAGCAGATTCCATCCCTTAGGGCTCAAGGTGAGGAGACTATTATGGCAGAAGAGTGTGGCAGAGGGAAGCGGCTCAGGACATGGCCACCATGAAGCAGAGAGCTCTCACCATGACAAAATCTACCCCCAAAGCCACATCCCCCATGCCCACCTCCTCCAGCCACACCCCCACCCGCCTCAGTCACCACCCAGTTGATCCCAACAGGGGATCAATCCACTGATTAGGTTAAGACTCTCACAACACAATCACTTCTCCTCTGAACCTTCTTGAACTGTCTCACACCTGAGCTTCTGGGGGACACCTCACCTCCAGACCGTAACAGCTGGGAAGCCCGGATTGTTGATTCTGCCAATTGCTGATTCTGCAGATGCTCCTACCACAGCTAATGTCAAGTGGCCAGTGTGACATCACTGAACTCCGAGCTGTGTGCAAGCAGGTCTTGTTAACCATGTGAGCCAACTGCATGCATTGTGGTGACCCTGCAGTACACAGTGAGCATGCAAACTGAGGTGTGACCTTTTTAATGTCACTGTTCCCACGCTCGGTGAGGAGTCCACTACATTCCTGGGGCTAGCACAGCGTCTAGCTCATCACAGACTCCAGTGGAGAGGGAAATCAGGGGGAGAGGCCTGGATGTCGGCTTTCTCCTGGTGCCCCGCAGGCTCCTACAGGGAAGCGCTGCTGATGTCGAAGAACTGACTCACAGGGCTGCCGGTCTGCAGGGCGGCCTGCAAGCTGGAGCCTCTCAGGCAGAAGTTCTTCTTCTCAGGGAAGCTTCAGTATTGTTCTTCAGGCCTTCGACTGCTCAGATGAGGCCCACCCTGACATCAAGCACAATCTCCTTGGCTTATCAACAGACAGTGATGTTAACTACAGCTACAAAGTATCCTCCCAGCAGCACCTGGATTCCTGTGGTGAGTAAATGGGGCTGGCCCCTGGCCGAGCAGACCCCTGACACTGACAGCACAACACTCTAAGAGGGTTCTTGCCTCTCTCTGAGGTCCCCACTGGTGTGATTTCTCCACAGCCTTGGTCACTGTCTTCGGAGTGAGATTGGGGTGGCCAGTCTCCTCGCCCAGAGCAAGGAGCTGGCGGTGCAGTCAGAGCCCACTCTTTCCTTGCTCCTTAGCTGTCTGGCGGGAGCAGGTCACCTGGCTGCAGGATCCTAGGGCCTGGGCTCAGATCCAGCTGGGAGCCCCTGGCTGAGGGGCTCGTGACCATAGCCCAGAATGGAAGGCGCGTGGGACAGCACCTGGGGCCCACGGGAAGCGGAGAGCTGTCCAGCACTGGCCCTTCTCAGCCCACTTGGCACTGAGACCTCCTTTCCCTCCCTCGCTTGGCCCTTCCTCCCCTCCCCATCAGATGCCCCTGTCCAGCCCTCCCAGGAGTCCTTCCCCCGCCCTAGCCCCCTCCCCCCTGCCCCAGGGACCCCGGCTCTGCTCATTCTATAGGGACACAGGAATAGACCACAAGGGACAAACAAGGCAAAGCCTGTGTTCAGGACTCCAGTGGCATTGTCCCCACTCATGGCCCCCACCCAAGGTGACCATGGGCCTGTGGGGCTTCTCCTTCTGGGACCCAGAGCTTGTCAGGTCAGGTGACCAGTGGGGGTGAAGGAGCCATCCTTCCCTCTGAGGCCATGGTCTCCCATCATGGTGTCCCCCAGTCTCGGCTGGCATGACTGAGGTGTCCTCACCAGGCGTCCCCTATCTTCCTGGGTGCTCGGCCTTTTCCTCAGGGTCAGCTCTGGGGATTCTGTTGCCCAAGTCTGGGTGAGAAAGGGCGGCTACCTCCTGGAGCAGGGGAGGCTCAGCCCTCGGTGTGGCTGGGAGGAGAGAAGTAGACGCAGGGAGACGGCGGGTCCTGCCCAACCTCACCCGGTGGAGGCAGCATCAGGCTCAGTCCCTGACCCCAAGAGGGGTCTGCCGCTGACGGTCACAGCTCTGGACCCTCCACCCACTGGTGCTGGCCCAGTGCTGGGGAAACTGGAGGGGTCAGGACGGTGTCTCCTGGGGTCTTCTCGCCCTGGTGAGCAGAGGGAGCCAATCATGGCCAGCGGGCAGCCTCTGAAAGCCCCGCCCCGGAAGAGCCGCTCACAGCCCACCCAGGGACGCCAGGGGAATGGCAGATCGCTGCCCCTTCCTGCTTTACACACCCCTTCTTTATCACCTCGACGGCGAAGAGGAAATGGCACTATGCCCACTTTGCAAATGAGGAGACTGAGGTCCTCGGGTGCCCAATGTCACCCACACGGCAAGTGGCAAAGATAGGTCTTCGATCATATGGCACAAATGCTTTAAGAAGCTCATCCCAAGGCTCTCAAAAGTGGTCTAATTCCAGGGGACTTGGGAATCTACATCCACGCTCTTAACCAGAATTTCATCTTGCCCTGGAGAGCAGTCACCATGGACGGGACAGTTTTTCTCTGCCCACCAGATCCTTGGCTCATGGTAAACACAGCCTGGCACCTAGAATTGCCATCAGTTCCCTTGACTCTGGACCAGAGTCAGCCCTCCAGTGTGGGGTAGAGGGGCCCTCTGGGAGCTGGGATGGGGGCTGCCCAGGTGGGCTGGGCAGCCAGGAGCCTCCAGGTAGTGGCTGCCTCCCTGTGCCCCCCTCCCCTCCCGCAGAGCCCCTGCCAGGCTGCAGCTGTCCCTGCCGGGACTCAACCTGGGCCACAGCTGCTGCAGCCAACGTGGACCCAGACGGCGACGGGGTGCATGCGGGCCCTGTGGGCACACCCACTTCCAGGAACTGAAGGTGGTGCTGATAACAGAGCTCCAGCCTGGCCCTGACCAGGATGGAGACCTCAACACCCCAACTGCCTCGGGAGCCCACCACTCAGCCTGGCTCACCTGGTGAGGCTCGCGCAGAGTGGGGCTCGGGGGAGTCCACAGGTGTCGGTGGCTGAGCCTCTTCTCTCTGGATCTTCTGCTCCTTGGTGTCACTGTGATTGTGCAGAGCTGGCCATCTGCTCCACGCAGAGCGCGTCACAGGATGAGGCTTATTTAATGCTTAGGACACCCCCACCAGGCAGCTCCTACTACCACAGATAAGGAAACCGAGGGCCGAGAGCTGAAGGGACTTGCCTTAGGTCATGCACAGAGTGACCGGGGAGTCCAGGCAGTCTGGCTCTGGGGAAGGCCCCTTCCTCTTTGAGCCTCTGCTTCTTTGTTCATAAGATGGGCGAAAGATACCTCCCTGCCTGGTTCCCAAGGGGACAGCTCACCGGCCAGCTCCAGGTGCTGGAGGTAGAGTAGGGTACAGAGGGACGAAGACCCTGCCCGCCCTGCAGAATGGAAAGGAGCAGATACACAAGCATCTCCTGTGTCAGCTGATGAGCAGCAGCAGAGGAGGTGAGAGAACTCCAAGCAAGCTGCAGTGGCCACTCAGATGGCGCTGCCTTCCACAGAGGGAGCAGCGAGAGCCCAGCACAACACCTGCCCGGAAGGGGGTCCTGTGTGTTTGAGCCGTGTGGCTAATGTGACATCATCCTTAACTGCCAGATGCTTCTACCTGCAGTTTCTGACTTCACCCTCCTTGTGGCCTGGACGGTAGATATTAATACTCTCAGCCTACAGAGGAGGAAGAGGCTCTGAGGCTCAGAGAAGTTGAACAACTTGCCCAGAGTCACAGCTGATACATGGGACAACCTGAATTCAAAGAACCCTCCTGATTCTTAGAGTAGGGCCTCCTCTTCACGAGGGAGTACAACATGTTGTAGAATTTAAACATAATGAGTTCTTATGAGTCTGGATTCAAGTCATAATGATGTCGTGTCAGAGGAGTTGAAGGATCTTTTGGGCCCTGGTCCAACCTTGTTCTAGGCCTTGTCCCAGAGCCTTGGGCCAGTAGTAGTATGAATGGGACCATGGAGATGAATAAGCTGTGGGTGTCCCTGCCAGTCCCAAGAGCAGGAATGCCAGTGATGCTTTGGGGTGCCCTGACAAGGTGCAGGTGGGCCACCCTTTCGGAGGGCATGGCAGGGCAGGGCAGGGCATAACCACGTTCCAGTTCTGGGCCCGCCACTCCCATGCTGTGTGACTTAGGACAAGGCCCTGGTCTCTCTGGATATTGGGAAACTCTGTGGGGTGAGCTGCCTGGAATGGGGCCCTCATATCTGGACAGGGCAGTCCATCAGGTAGTAGGAGGCAGGGCACTCACTGTCCCCACTACTGCATGCCCATTGGTGAGGGGCCCTCACAGGGACAGCTCAACCTGACTTTCCTGCCTGCACCCTGAGAGGTGCCCAGCAGCGATCCTGGAGAAAGCATGCCCCCCCACTTTTTTTTTTTTTTTGGTACTTGGGGATTGAACCCAGAGGCACTTTACCACTGAGCCATATCTCTGGACATCCTTTTCTGTTATTTTAATTTTTATTTTTAAATTTTGAGACAAGGTCTTGCTAAGTCACTGAGGCTGGCCTTGACCTTGCGATCCTCTTGCCTCAGCCTCCTGAGTTGCTGGCATTGCAAATGTGTGACACTATATCAAGCAGGCTGCAGCCTTCTGGGTCATCACAACAGCCACAGGAATGAAGCCAAGCAGGTTTTGGGGTCCAAAACCTGTCCTTGACTCCTAACTCTGCCACCAGCCAGCTGTGTGACTTTGCCCAAGTCAGCCTCTCTGAAACTCAGTTTCCTTATCCATAAAATGGGGGACACATTTATGAGGAACACAGCACGGTGTCTGTGAGCTGCTCACTCAATGATCAGCTGGCTGTCGAAGCTGGAAATAAGAAGCTGAGGATGTTGAAGGTGTCACGTAAGCATGACCACCTCTGAGCTCCAACTATGGGTCAAAGCATGTAGCACCAAGTAGGTGCTCGGTGCCCATGAGTGGGCCAATCTATCCACCTACCTGTCTCCCTAGGAGAACGGTGCACCCGCTAACATCCCAAAGCACAGCTGGCCGGATGCTGCAGAGTCACGGGCTGGGTTGGCACTCAGGAAACACCCCTTTCTGCATTTTAATTTTGAATCATGTGGTTATTTTACCTGTTTGAAGCTTAAATTAGAATCAGACTCAGTGATTTATCATTTGATCCTCAAAGTGGCTACCAGAGCTCAATCCCCACCCTCCTGACAGAGGAGGAGAAGAAAGGGGACGTGGCTTGCTCCAGGTCACAGCAAGAGTGAGGCAGATCTGGGCTCCAGGGACAGCTCTCTGGCTGCGCTGGAGAGGAGGAGCCTGGGCCGCTCCTGCGGGCCTGGCTCGGGCAGCCCCAGCAAGTGGCCCCGGTCTGTCTGGCAGGTTTCCCTGGCTCCATCTGAGAACCTGCCCCACAGGCCTCTGCTCTGCAGGGGTAAGAAATAAAAATAGCCAGGCGGAGAGGCCGGCGGCTGGGCTGTGGGTAGCAGCGCGTGCCTTTCCTATGACTTGGTTCCACAGAGGAGCGTCCTTCCCTAAGCCACCCTGGGTGCCAGGCCCTGGGCTGGACGCCCAGAAACCCCACCCAGAGGGACTTGCAGCCTGATGGGTGGGACAGATGCTTCCAGGGGCAACACCTGGAAGGGGGCCTGAGAGGGATAGCAGTAAGCAAGCGAGAGGCCTCTTACCTGCCTGGGGGTGGGCATGGGAAGCTGCTAGATACAGTCACAGGGAGAAAAGAAGAGTGCGGCAGAGATGTGGGGGCATCCAGCTGCAGGACCAGCGTTAGCCCAGCAGAGGTTCCTGAACACAGCCCATGGGGAAAGAGGGGCCAGCGGCTTGTGCTCCTGCAGGTGGGGGCCTGTTGGGCTAGGACACGCAGCAGCTGGGGAAGCAGACAGACCAGGACTGTGGGGCAGTGGCCAGCCAGCTGAGGTTAGGACCAGGTGAAGGCATGACCTCTCTGTCCCAAGGTCCATGACCGTGGGCTGGGGCTGGGGCTCCGTGGTGGAGCGCTTGCCTAGCTAGCACGTGGGAAGCACTGGGTTGGACCCTCGGCAGCACATAGAAATAAATAAATAAAACAAAGGTCTATGTGTGCATCTACAGCTAAAAAAAAAGATCCATGATGTTAACTGCAAAGTCCCTTTTGCCATGTGCCGTCCACATCTTCCCAGGTCTGGGAATTAGGAGGCACGTGACTTTGGGGGTCAGTATTCTCTGAGTTCACCTCATGATCAACATTTTGCTCTGAATACTAGCCCAGGGTTGGCTTTTAGGGTCCCCGGGTTAAGATATCCCCAGCTTCAATCCTGGTCTCCGAGTTCCCCTGCATGTGTCCCCCTCGGGGTCTCAGCAGGGCCTCTCTGCTCTGAAGGTCTCTCAGGCCAGTCAGGGACAGAGCCAGGTTCCAGCCAGCCTCTGCCACCTACTTGCCTCTGCCCTCACCACGGAGCCCCCGTTTCCTCATCTGACAAACATGGGGATGGGCCCTGCAGGATCCCTGCTCAGGTTGGAGAGTCGATGGTGTGAATCCCTGAGCAGAGGGCGCTCCGGAAACAAGAGTGGTCAGCAGGCACCAGAAGTGCCAGCTCTTTGTCACCTCTCCCTGCACAGAAACCAACAGTGATCATAAGTACGTCCTGGCTCTCACCCGAACTGTCAGCACTCTCAGGAGTAAAGAAGTTACTTTTGTTTGCTTGTTTCCTGGAGGCAAAGTACCAGTTGACTGACTTCTCCAGGCCTGGTGCCGGCTGACGAGCCACCCAGCCCGCGCTGACCCGGCCGAGGCACGGCTGGAGTTTGAGTGGCACCCGAGAGGTCTCCTCCGCAGAGCACCTCCACCTTGGAACCAGTAGCAATCGTGGGCCATGAGCCAGCCCCGGAGGTAATGAGGCCAGAGGGTTTCAAGGCAGAAATTCCAAGAGTCCCCGTGACCTGCATGTGGAGCCACCCGCGGGACAGACGTGGAGACCAGCAACAGTTTCTCCCTGACAGCCACGCGTCCAGCCTTCTCTCCACTCCTCTGTGGACGTGAGCACGGTGATGGGTGTTGGCTTATTATTATTATTATTTTTTGCCTTAAATTAAGAGGAGGATTCTCTTTGGATATTGTTTGATATTCTTCTTGATCATGTCAACTAGACAGAATGTGTTTTTCTAGCACATTTTCAAAAAAGATGTGTGAAATAGGAGCTTTTACGTAATTCCCAAACGGGTTGTCGTGGTAGGTTGTGCTGTTTCTCAACAGATGGAACTGAAGAGCACCTACCTTTCGGGGGTGGGATGCCTTCAGTCGGCAGGAGCAGCTGCGAGTCTGCGAGGCCCGCTTCTCACCCTCCTCCCTGGGCAACTGGATCTGATCGGCAGGGTGGCCCATTCCCCATACGAGAATGCTTGGGACAAACCCAAGGCACAGACTCTCTGCAGCTTGGTCACAAGCCTGGCTCCAAAATGAGTCAGCTTTTCCAGATCCTTCTGCTGAGTCCTCCCAGCAACTGGCTGCTCGACCTTGGGCAAGGTCATTGTTTCTTTCTGCTTCTGTAAACTGGGTTAGCAAGGGCGCTCCTAAGACTCTGTGACCGTGAGTCCACGCAGTCTGTGGACATCGAGCACACACCACACAGCCTGTGGACATCGAGCACACACCACACAGGCTGTGTTGATGCTTTCCAGGGCTCCAGGGCTTGTTAAGAAAATGGCAGGCAGAGTTACTCATATAAGAACGTGAGGACAGGGACACTACTTTGCAAATAAGGAACAAGACTTAAAAAGAAATGAACCATAGCAGCTTTTTGGCTGTTATTCCCAATAGCCAAAAAGTGGAAGCACCCCAATGCCTGGACAGACGAACAGATTAACAATTGGAAAAAAACATCCATACAATGGAATATTAGTCAGCCTTTAAAAAGAAGGACATTTAGATGCCTGCTACAATATGGGTGAACTTTGAGTAGCAAAGGATGCTTACTGGGTGATTTCAGTTATATAAGGTTCCTAGAGCCTCAAAGCCATAGAGAGACAGGAGAACTCTATTAACTCCTTCCCAGGGCAGCTTCCCCATGACCTAACCACCTCTACCAGGCCCTGACCCTTAAAGGTTTACATCTCAGTGTTACCACACTGGGGACCAAGATTTCAACCCACTAGGGGACACACTTAAAACACATCCAAACCCCACTGGTGGCCCAGAATGAGCAGAATTCCTGTTCAAGGTCAGGGACCCTGAGGGGGCTGCTGAGTGTGGAAGGCAGGAGAGGCAGGGCAGCAGGGGTTCCCACCACCAAGGTCTAGCGCTCTTAGGATCAGTCACCTGCCGACTTTTGCATGTGGAACGCAGAGGCTCCGAGAAGCCCCATCGCCTGCCTTTCCTGCTCTGGGCAGGCTCTGTGCCAGGTGCTTACCTGGGGGTCATCTCATTTACGGTCACTTCTTTCTGGAAGATGCTAGCATCCTGCCAAAGAGACTTAAGCATTGTAATCAGACTTTGAAATAATTATGGCATGTAAATATAATATAATATCCATCTTAATAAATGACAATTATACCATTTCCCCTACAAACACCACAGCATCAATAGCTGTTAGTAGCAATTCTTTATAGCCCAAATAGGGCTGTAAATCCTTGGCATTCTGAATGATTGCCACCCTGCCTGCCTCCTACCCAGGAAAGCTTCATAAACATACCCAAGGTACGCGTCGATCCTAGAGTGCCAACCTGCAGGGTTGGGAGGACCTTGGGGATCATCCTGTGTGGGCCCATGAAGCACTTGAGGATGACTGGGTCTTGCATGGAATTGACACAGTTGCTCACCACTCCTGAGGACATGTCTCCCAGCTCTGGACACCTGTGGCTGTCCAAAGTCGAAGAGTGTCACAAGGGGAGAGGGTACCTGGCTAATATTGCTGGGCCCAGTGACTTTGGACAAGTCATACCACATCTCTGAGCCCTTTTAACGGGGGCTTCGGGGGGAAGGGGAGGGAAGTGGAAGTCCTCAGTAGTCCCTGCTCATGGAGGCAGGAGCATCCCCTGGCAACAGTGCACGTCCCCAGAAGCCACCCAGTCTCTGCTCCAGGTGTGTAATATTAGTCCTGTTTCACAGATGAAGATACTGAGACTCACTGACCACCCAATGTTGCACAGTCTTGGCCAGAGTCTGGCCTTATGTAAACCTGCAACTTCACATGAGCTGAAGATACTGTGAGATGTCAAGGACAAAGGGTCACCAAATGGGATCTTTGTCTTTCTCCCTGTCTTTCAGAGGGAGCACCATAGCACCCCCTTAGTAAACGGAGAGGCGGAAGTCCCAAGGGGGCATAACTGGCCTAGAGTCACTCAGAAAGCAAGACCCGGAACTGCAGGTCCTCCTCCCAACGCAGGGCCCCTTAGATAGAGACAACTCTGAAAGCAACCTTGCCAAGTGGACATCCAAGAGACCCCAGAACCCAAATACCTCCCAGGCCAGAACTTCCTCAGCTGTGAACTGATGGCAGCACCAGATGCCTCATGGGAGTTCCATCCAAACTTGTTGAATAGATAAGTGGATTTTTCCACAGCTCACTTGCCTGCAGTTCCCATTTCCCATCAGCTTTAGGAGTAAAGTCCAAACTCCTTGCCATAGTACACTAGCGCTGGCTTGATGTGGACCCTGTTACCCCCAGCCCCTGCCTCTCCAAAGTCATAGGGAGCTCTCCAGCCATGCCCCATTGCGTTCATTTCCTCAGTGCACCATGACCTTTCCTGCCTCAGGACCTTTGTATGTACTGTTCCCATGTCTGATATGTTCCCCTCAGCCTACCCTTCCTGATCATGAAGAGCTGGTCCTTGTCATTGTTCAAGTCTCAACTTAAACATCACTTCTTCGGTGAAGCTTTTATTGGTATCACGGCTAAATCTGCCACTTGTTTCTTCTCATAATTAGCAGGGAGGCATTTTCACATTTTATAGTCATCCCTCATCCTTAGATCCAAAGATCCATGGAGACATTTTGGTTTATTCTCTAAGGTTTACAGAGAGTCTAGCACAGTGTCTGCTACACTGCTCAGAAGAGGCTTGTTAAATGAATGGGTGGAAGGATGGAGGGGAAGAAAACTAGATTTGGGGTTGACTTCTTGTTTTAATTTTATACCAGCTGAAATTGTGACCTTGTGAAAATGACTTCAATTCTCTAAGCCTCAGTTCTCTAATCAGTGAAACAAAGATAATAATAGTCCCTCCCTTCTTGGGAAGAATAAATGAGACAGAGCATGCAATTCGTAAGGCCAGGAATATCACAGATGTTGAATTATGACCCTCCACAAAAGACCTTTGGAGTTCTAATCCCCAACCTCAGAGTGTGACCTAATTTGGAAACAGGGTCTTCAGGGATGTAACGAATGGAGGCCATTATCAAAAGGTGGGTGTCTGGGGCATCTGGGTGCCCTGTGTGCAGCCCAGGGCTGGCCCTGGAGTGCCTGTGGAACTGAGGTGTGAGCCATAGATGGAAGAAAAGGACAAAGTTGCTGTCCCCTTGCATGGCCAGGCCCCACCTGGTGCTGTGCACTGGAAGGGAAGTCATGGGGACTAGTCTGGCCTGAGGTCTGGAGGTCAGTGGAAAGGGCCCAGGTCCACCCAGCTTTTGAGCAGTGGGACCTGGTTCTCTGAACACCACTTGCTCCTCTCAGGCCTTTCCAGGCCCTCCCACTGCCCAGCAGCGGGGCAGCTCTCATGCTGATTGGAGAGGATGACCTCTCGCTCACCTGCTCCAGGCCCTTCCGCCTCACCTGGTGGAGCACCCTCCTCTGCACAAGGCCTGGGTCTTGATGGGTGGCAGGGAGCCTGTGCTCATGGTTGGCCAGATGGATTAAGATCATTTCCGCCTCCTTTGCTTGCTGAGGAACAGATGCCAGGTATCTGGGTACGGAAGATCAAACCAGGGCAGATGAAGCCTCATGAGTGGCTTTAGGTTGTTATTAATGACGGTAAGTCATCAGGGCTGAGGCCAGGAGGTGAGGAGGGAGGTGTGGCCAGCGACCAGCCTTCAGCTCCATGCAGGAGTGCTAGTTTTGTATCACACCCAGATTTGCAAGGGTAAGGGAGAGGTTTTCCCCAAACACAGGGAGGCGCTTCATATACCAGACGGATGAATCAAGAAATGTGTGTTTGAGGCTGGGCATGGTGGCGCATGCCTGTAATTCCAGAGGCTCAGGAGGCTGAGGTAGGAGGATTGCACATTCAAGGCCAGCCTCAATAACTTAGTGAGGCCCTGTCTCGAATATAAAGGGCTGGGGATGAAGCTCAGTGGTAGAGCAGCCCCAGGTTCACCCCCCAGTACCCCTAGGATTGGGGACTGTGTGGAGAAGGCCAGGAATCATCTGGGGTAGGGCCACAGCAAAGCTGGCAAATCCCTGAGGCAGGACTGAGCTTGGACAAAGGCCAGGTTGGTAGAGACACTTTGGATGTCACCCCACATCCAGCTGATAGCTTTCTGAGTGGATGGGGCGGCCCCAGGAGCACGCAGAGTGCCGAGGTTGGAGTGGGGAACTGCAGGGGGCCAGGAAGAGTGCGATCTGGAGATGGGGCACCCTTCTGAGCTGGGGAAGGCTGGTCGTGGGTGCTGGCATTGACTGTTCACTGTATGCAGGGCACTGGTCCGAGCCTGCTGTATGGTGTCCCTTACCCCCTCACAACAGCCCCCCGAGACTCGTACCATGATAATGCCACTTCACAGATGAGGAAAGTAGCTTCCCCAGGTCACCAGGCAGACACAGTGGAGGCCAGCTTCAACCCTGGGTGAGGCTGGGGCCCGGCCTCCATGCTGCCCGTCCGTCCCCTGGGTTGGACAGGTGCTGGCAACATTGTTAGGTTTTCCATGGATCAGGGTGGCACTGAGGGGAAAGCCATCAGTCCTTGAAACGAGCTTGGAATAGTGATGAACTTGACATTTACATGGCATTGTAGAGGCTGCAGACGACTTGTTTTGGCCCCAAATCTAGCCTACAGAGCAGTAGCACGGGGCCATTATTCCTCTGTCGTTCCATATACTAGGAAAGGAAGACCCTCGAAGGTCAGTGAACTACTTAAGGTCACACCGTGAGGCTGTGTCTTGACTTTTCAGCCACCTAAGTGGAATGAGGGTGACTGAGACGAGGGAGACCAGGAATGGTACTGGTCTGGGGAGGTTAAGAGAGAAGATCACAAAGCCAAGCCACTGGCCGCCCTGACTGATGGCCTGTGAGCGGAGCTGAGCTGTGTGCATCCTAAATGAGGTGTTGGTCCTGCCGGAAGCCGTGGGGGTGTCTGGGTGTGCTTCTTATCTGGCCACCAATCATCAGAGTGTTGACTCAGGAGGGACTTGAATGAAGCAGTGTGGCATAGTAGCAAGAACAGGGCTGGGATGACATATGGCAGTGCCACTGCACAGCAGTATGGCCTGGGGGGAGCAAGGTAACCTGGCCAGAGCCTCAGGACCCCCTACCCACTAAGCAGGGATCACCTTTCCCTTGTGGCCACCCTGGGGTCTAAGAACAGGTAAAGTATCTGGAAGGCAGTTGAGGTCCTAAAACAGGAAGTGGCATTGTCAGTGTTGGTGACAGGGGAGGGTTTAGACATATTCTTTTATCAAAACGTCACTTCATCAAAATTTTGTTTCCAAAGTTCGCAGGCAGTGGGGGGCGGGGGAGATGACGACTTAAAATCTGCCTGCCCAAATCCATGGCCGTGGTGAAGGGGAAACTGAGTCCAGGAGAAAGGCTCTGCACCCAGGATCTGAGCCCAGGGAGCCCTGCCTTCCCACAGTCACTTGTCATGAAGAGCTGGGCTGCAGTCCGGCCCACTGTTCACCGTGCACATGCCACAAACCACACGCTCTGCTGGCTTCTTCGAGACCCTTGCTGGCATCCGAGTCAGAGGGCACCAGGGGTTGACGTCTCCCCCTGACACCTACGTGCCCCTGTGCAGGGGCTGAAGGATTGTGGCAGGAACTCTGGAAGTGGAGAAATGATCTCAGACACACATGGGAAAGCAAGACGGCTGCTCTGTAGAAAATTCCAGAGGGGGTGTCCTCCTGGCCTCCATACTCTGCTTTAACCAGAGTCCTCTTGTGCATTCCTGGGCATCTCAGCCCAGACCTGGGAAAGGTCTTGTTCTCCGGAGTTTAACTTGGCTGACCCCTACCTGGAGCTTAAAGGAAGGCCGTGGGCGGGCAGCACACTTAAAGATGCAGGCTCTGCACCTGAGAACCCTGCTCCCGATTATTCACAGGCAGGCAGAATGGCTTCTCTCTGAATGTCCACTCTGACTACAGTGCAGATGTAGACAGTTCAGTCACTCACTGGCCAACTATGGTGGGCCCTGGGCATGCAAAGGTGAACTTCAGGGACAAGATGCCTGCTTTCCTGGGATGCAGGTCTTAAGGGTCAGGCTGATATTAACTACCAAACATACACACCAGGTAATTTCAGATACTCATAACAGCCAAATCAGGGTGATGGCATCAAGACTGGGAAGGCTGGTTGCGCTAAGCTGGGCAACAGGGAAGGTGTCCTTGGGTAAGTGACATTGTAGCTGAGCCTTGAACAAGAAGAAGCCAGCTATGTGAAAATTTGGAGAGAAGGTACTCTGCAAAGAGGAACCAACAAGTGCAAAGGCCCTGAGGCTGGCATCTGCCAAGACTTCTTTCTAGGCCTTTCCCAAAACAATTTGAACCATAGGGGGCTGCTTTGCTAAGGAAACAAAGTAACCATGAGACTTTCATTCCTTAATCTTCAATCTTCCTCACCACCTCCAAATCCTACTAGTTTTAGTTAATTCTGATTTGGTTCAAAATCGTTTTCTAAGAAGACTTCAGGTTCTACTAGTCCGTAGTTTATAAAAACTGGCTGTGACAAAACGATGAAAATAAGATCAATAAACTGTGGGTGTGTGTAGCTATGAAGTTGCCAACTGTGTTTTCTTTCCTGGGAGAATATCTGAAATATACTGTTACTATTCTTAAAATTTTTGCTGTAACAATGAATGTCCTTTCATAAAATATGAATGGAGATGACAGTAATGTCACTAATGTGGCAAAGATTGAGAGTTGGCCACCTTTTGAATATCTCCCATATTTTTGGAAAATACTAGTTTGTGAACCCCAGAGCCTGGGGCAGCTGGGAACTAGATACTGAAGCAAGTTACCCTCCCCTTTGCTTCCAGGGAGCCTCGGATTCCCAGGCTTTTCCCACTCTCTCCCCACTTTGCAGAACGCATTCTCCAGGAATGCAGGGACATCCAGGTTCAGAACAGGTGCCCAGGAGATGTTGGTGGAGTGCAGGGTGTTTATGACCCGAGACAGTCACTGAAATGAATGTGCCTGGGAGTGACCTGGGAGGGAGCTGATGAAGGGAAAGAGCTGTGTAGAGGAAAAGACCCCCAATCGCTAAGCCAAGGGCCTGGGTTGGACCCTGGGAGGAGCTAGGGAAGGAAAATGGCCTCACGCCCACTAGCAGTCAGGCTTGGGGACATCACTTTCTTTGAGTCTCACCTCCCTTACCAGTAAAATGGGGGGTGGTGATATGGCTGCATCCTAGGAATCTTGTGAAAAACAAAAGGAATGTTTGCAGAAAAGCATCTCCGAGACTGTGTATAAAGACAGTTCTGGGTTCTCCCCCCAGCAGCCTACCTAGGGGACCAGCACTTCCCAGGTTCAGCCTGCTTCTCCCACAAAGCCTGGGGCCTGGTGCGGGAAGCTTGCCCACAGGCTCTGAACAGAAAAGCCGAGCCTGGCACCCACCATGTGCTCCACAAATGAAACAATGAAGAAATGACCCAGCGAGGCACCCGGCTCCGGACCTGTTTCCTCCTTGAAAGTAGGTAATCTCCAGGGCTTCTTCCTTCCTGGTATCTATGACACTTAATTATTTGCTTTTTTAGAACAGGGCTAGGAGTCACATTTAGGGAAGGTGGGTGGGTGTGAAGAGACCTTGATTAGAAGGTTAGTGCACATTTTTGGCTGCCACTTCCGAATCTTCCAGAATGTCTTTTAGCTCTTGCCTACTTAATAGCAAATTTAAAAAGCCATGTCACATTTCTCCTGGGCTTCTTAGAAAAAGAGAAAGTCTTCATTTTAGGCCGCCCACTCCAGCCATCCCAGGACGCGGCGAGGAGGGGGCGCGGACAGGTGGAGCGTGCGCCCGGGAGGGCGGGGGCTGCGCCGCGGGCGGGGCGGGGGCCCCCGCACCCCGGGCGGGGCGGGGGGCCTGGGCCTGGCAGCCCGCGGTGCCCCTCCGCAGGGGGCGTGGCCCTGGCGACGCCCGCACCCGGGCTCGGCGCCCGGCCCTGCAGCCCCCGGCAGCCCCGCGGCCGGGCGGCCGGGCGGGGCGGGCACGCTGATGTAATCCCGCGCCGGGCGGAAGGATCTGGAGCGCGGCCGGGCCGGCGGGGCGCTGAGGCCAGTTGCCGGGCAACGCGGCGGAGCGGCTGCGGCGCGCCGCCTCCCGCCCTCCGCCAAGTGGCGCTGGGGCCGCCGCCGCTTTACGTAAGGCGCAGGCCACGGCCGCCCGGCGCTCGGCAGCCGCCCGCAGCCCCGGAGCGCGAGCAGGCGCCGCCGCGCCGCCCGGCAGCCTCGGCAGGTAGAGCGGGGGCGCGGGGGGCGCGGGCCGGGCCGGGCGGCGGAGGGCGGGCCCGCGGACACCGGCCGGCCGGAGCCCGGAGCGCGGCCGCGCAGGGCCGGGCGGCGCCGAGCGCGCACAATGGGCCGCGGGCGCTGCCGGGCCGGGGCCGGGGCCGGGGGCGCGGGCGGGGCGGCGTCCGGTGGCCGCGCTGGCCCGCCCCGCCCCGCCGCCAGCATCGTCCGGGGCCAGGCGGAGGCCGGGCGTTCGGCGCGGGGCGGCCCGGCGGGCGGGGCGGGCGGGCTTCCGCGGCGGGAGGCCGCGTCCGGGGCTCCGCGGCCCCGCTCCCCTGCGGCCCCGCGCCGCCCGCCCGGTGCTGCTGCCCGCGGCGTGGCCTGCGGCGCGGCGCCGCGCCGTGACAGGGCGCCGGGGCCGGGCCGGCCGGGTCGGGGCGCGCGGCGGGCGTGCCGGGTTTTGTCCTCCGGGCGCGAGCGGAGGGCGGCGGGGAGGGGGCTGCAGCTCGCCCCGTTGTCACCGCCCGGGCTCCCGGAGCGGGCCGCGCGCTTCGGGGTCTGCGCTTGTGTTGAGCACGGTGGCGGAAGGTCGCTGAGCAGGTGGGGACCCTCAGTTTTGATGGCAGTTGATGCTGTGTGTGAGACACCATTTATCCGGTGAAAAACCCCAGCGAGGTGTCTGCGATGCAGCGACTCATTCCAGAGCACTTTGGCCATTTCGTACCCTCCGAATTTAAAGGGACAGAAATACCTATCCGTTTGCATCCTGAAGGTCAAATATTTACCCATCAGTCATTTTGGACGGAACCATTCTTAAGTAGGTCTTGGGAATCTTTACATCCTGGACTCGGTTACCATGCTTGATAAATCATGAATTTTCCATAATTCTGTAAGTAGTTTACTTTTCAGTTTGGGGTATAAGGTGTTTACGGAAGCCTGTACTAAGGAAGGGCCAATTTGGGCATTGAAATATTGAAGGGTGAGGAGAATATTACTCTTAAATATTTGTCTCCATAGGAGGTGTAATTAGAGGTGTAGGTATCTTTGCGTTCCTTTTTTTTAAAATGCAGGTTTTTAATATGACATCATAAGGCAAATCTAACTATTATTGTACAAGTGCAAATATTTAAGAATATGAAATGAATTTTTAGTACTTCAAAAGTAATTGAGATTTTTTTTTTTTTTTTTTTTGAAAAGTACTGAGCCTGATCTTTGTCCCTGTTTTGGTAGCATTTGACATGGAGCAGTTAATGGCCTTCGAGCCAGTTTTGTCATCTGTGAAATGGGAAGAATGAGGACACCTGTCTCACAGCATAGTTAGGATGGTCAGTGAGGGAAGATGTAAAATGATTTCATCAACACTCAAACCCTTTAAAATGACTTGATCAGTGCTCTTATTTTCAGATTCCTCTGCTCAGCTTACTTAGCTCTTTTAGCTCTGTCTGCAGGCTCCTCCCTGCCCCTTCCTATGCACACTTTCCCTGGCTGCTGCCAGCATGCCCTTTCCTAAAGGCAGAGCAACTCTTGCCAGCCTCCAGCTCAGCAGTCTTCCAGGAGCGCCTGTTGTTTTGAGCTTAACATTCAGACAAACCAGCATCACATCTAAGGACCCTAAAGTATTGTCATGTCTCCTTTCCACATTGTCCAGCTAACTATACAACTCTTGCTTCTCCGTCCACACTACTTTAGTCCTTATATTCTTTCCTCTGACTGGATTGCCCTGACCCCACCTCCTTCAGTTTTTAGAAGTTCATATCAAATTTATCTTCTCTGAAGCAATGTGGAAGTAGTATCAAAATGAGTTATTCCTTACTGCAATGCTAGTTCTCTATTTCACTTCCATTATTGTTTCTATTCACTAATCCTAGTCATCTACTACTCACTTCCATCATTTTATATTATAAGTTATTTATATTAAACACTGGCTGTGGTGCTAGAGGTATCAGTTTAGCCCAACACCTTTTAAATATATGAAGGTGCTCAAATGTTTGCTAAGTAAAATCAAAGTCAGTAATCCACCTTAAAGAATATATGAATGTTGTCAAGTATGTCAGAAATGTAGTTTCACTATGTTGAATATAGTTACTGTTTATTTCTTTGCGATTATCTTTGGGCCCTCACATAATCTCATAACAAGTGATATTTTACACAAAATGAACCCATTCACTTTCCCATCTCACTTGAACTCTCAGAGTCTACACTGTGGACTGAATTTCTGCAGCATTTCTTGGGTAGAGGGAACCAGAGAACAAGTTTAAAAATATTCTTTAAATTGAAAAGATAACATGTTTTTGTTTAATATTTTTCCTCTTTTGGAAATTTATTATACTCATAAAAGGTAATTCTTGGTGGGGTTTATTAAGAAGAACATTAGCACTGGATTCGAAAGACCCACGTTTGTGCCTTGGCCCTGGGTCACCAAGGGCCAGTGTGCTGTCTCTGTCTCTGTCTCTTTGTTTTGTAGCCTTAGAGTGGTGAGGCCATGCTGCAATCCCTGTACAGGTGTGAGGTAAGAAGATGTCTTGCTTCACAGCATATTTTGTTCTTGTGTGTGTGTGTGTGTGTGTGTGTGTGTGTGTGTCTTTGGGTGTGTATTTTTCTCTAGTGACCATAAGAGAAACTAGACACTGTCTCTCTATCACCTTATGATGGTAGGGTTGGGGGGGGGGTTGCCAAGTAATAGTTAAATTTCCCAGGCAGGAAGCCTCAAAAACTTCCCTCCTTGATGACCAGATTTGCACCAGGTCTGGGCCCCTGGCACTTTTCTGTCCCACCTTTCCTTCCTGGTTCCTGGATCCACTCTCTGAGGCAGTCCCCATCTCTTAGGAAGGTGGCTACTGAATCTCCTAACTGGTTCCTTTCCCTGGTTCCTCTGGTCCTCCCCTGAGCCTGATTTCTTTACTGTATACTGTGCTCTGACCCCAGGTACCTGTGCACCAGGGTCTCAGCATCCCCACCGCGGCACACCTGAGGGTGTTCTATTGGTCAGGCTCACCTGGGGTGCCACCATCCACACCTGCCGCTGGAGCAGGAGGTGACTTGTTAGGAAATCCCTGAGATCTTTGCTGCATCTCTTGCAGAGTGTCTTCCTGTCCCTGATACCTCGGGCTGTTTCCACCATGGCCCACTCCTTGGTCTGCACTGCCCTTCCTGCCCTGCTCTTCCTGTCAGAACTAGTGAAGACTAATGCTGCTACTTCCACTCTGTAACCTGATTTCCAGAATTAACTCCTCTTTACTGTTCTTCCACACAGGACTTGACAGATACTGCCACTCAGGTATTTTTTCCTAGTTTATTTGCATGGATGCCTATCTTGGATCTTAAATTCCTTGAGGAAAGAGAGGAAAATCTTATTCATTGCTGATTCCCTTTAGTGTGCTGTGTCTTTCGTGGTCCCCATCTGGTGAGCTCAGCAGGAGAGGATGGGGTTGGAATGTCTTTCTGTGGAGAACTTTGTGAATCCACAGGGCAGGGACAGTCCCTGGGAGCAGGGCTCAGCATGTAGTAGCTACTCAGTAAGTGGCAGCTTTTGGCTTTTAGTGGAGTAACTGTAGAGTACCCTGGAGGTGGGGCAAGTGGTTGATTCTGTGTGCTAGTTTGTTTTCTTAGAGTTCACTGATTTGTTTCTGGCATTTGTATGTAGAGATAAAAACATTTGTTCTCTGAATTGCACGTACATTTTTTATTATTCTTAGGAGTACAGTGGAGAGGGCTTTCTCACGATTTGTAATGGTGGTTCTAAATTATTCTGAAGGCAGGAAACCTCTCTTAGATTTACAGGGTTTTTTGTTCATTTGTTTTTGTTTTGGGGCATGTGGTTTAAGAAAATCATATAAAATTGAAGCTGTCAAAATTTTACATATACATTATTTTTCAGTAAAGCAGATGTTTTCACTTTAATCTTACATCTTGTAATTATTCATTGAATAATAGAATTTCCCTGTGTAGGATTTAGAGTGGCTGTGGAAGTTATTTTTTATATCTTCTCCAGAACCCCTTCCCTGTCTCTAGGCTTTCTGCAGACCCTGCTCTTCTGTTCTGTTAGCAGTCTTGTCCCTGGCTGGACATGGAACATATTGATAAGGAAGACTGGCTTTAATTTTGAAACTTTTAATATTTAGTTACTGTATTTAAGTTTGTATGATTACTGATTATATAGGGCCTCAAACTGAACAGGTTGTATCCAGAGATGTATTGATGGTGAATTAACTTACATTGGCTTTATTTATGATTATCAGTTTTTTCAGTCATTGTAAATTACATATTTCTAATGAATCTCTTAAAACTTGCTTTAAAGATTTGCACACGATGGGATTATCTCTGGGTGAACTTAATATTGCTAGTGTTTGTATTAGAAATAGAAGACACTAGGACAGTTAGAAGATGAATAATTGCAAAAAATGCTTGAGAATGTGTTGCTCTGTGTGCATTTCCAGCTGGAGTGGTGGAGGAATGTGAATTTGGAGAACACACAGGCGTTGTGTGTGTGTGTGTGTCTGAGGGTGTGTATTTTTCTCTCTGGTGACCATAAGAGAAACTAGGCACTGTCTCTCTATCACTTTATGATGGTAGGGTTGGGGCGGGGTTGCCAAGTAATAGTTAAATGAAGTGTGACAGTCAGTGAGCACGGTGGAGGACAGATTCCTGGGGGTGAATCCGTGGGGGAGCCGTGGGCTTCAGTGTGTCCCCTCTCATAGAGTGGTCGGATAGTGCCTCAAAAAATATTCTCCCTTTTATCCAGGAGTTTGTTTCTGACTCAGTTACATTTTCCAAAGCACCTTTTGAATTTCATAGTCAGTACATAACTATTTCAAAGTTGCTTGCCCACTTTGGAAATTTATTTGAATGTTTTTCTCTTTAGTTACAAGCCTTTTCTTGACTATCTTATTAGCATTTTGCTCCTCATTAGCATTTCCCTGAAGATTTTAATGGAGAGAAAGTTGAAATTGAATAGACATGTTTTTTTTTTTTTTAATATATTTTTTTTATTTTTTAGTTATTGGCGGACACAACATCTTTGTTTGTATGTGGTGCTGAGGATCGAACCCGGGCCGCACGCATGCCAGGCGAGCGCGCTACCGCTTGAGCCACTTTTTGACCGTCTGTTTCGGGCTGTTATTTGCCACTGCTTTCTTTGGTCATCACCATAGATAGCTGAATATGGATTATAATTTTTTTTGAGATGGAGTCATTCTGTGTTTCCCAGGCTGGTCTTAAACTCTTGCTCTTTCTTCCTCAGCATCCTAAATTGCTGGAATTGCAGATGTGTGCTGTTGTGCCCAACTTTACAGTTTTGTTAATACTCCATCCAAAGGAGTTTCTTGTTGTCATAAACTGTAAAGTTTAAGTAAAATCTGTTAAAGGACTTTTTGTATGTATATTAGTCAGCTACTTATGAAGAAAAGAGATTTATTTAGCTTACAGTTTGGGAAGTTGAAAGTTAAGATGGGGTGGCCCATTGGTGAGGATGGTAGATGGCATCGCATTGTGGTTGGAATGTGTGCAGGAGTAAGCAGCCACTCCTGAATCAGGAAGCCATGAGAGGGAGAAGTCAGGTTTTCCCCTTTTGTTATAGCCCTTTTGGGAGAACTACCTTAATCTCTCTGTAGGGCAGTACCCAAAGATCTGAGGACCTCCTATGAGGCTTCACCTCTTAAAGGTTTCACCATCTACCAAGACTGCCACACTGAGGATTAAGTTTCATCATGGACCCCTGGGGATTACGCACATGTATCCAAAGGATAGCATCTGTCCCAGACCTAAAGGCTTCATGTACATTTCACAAGTGCAAAATGCATTTATCTCACCCCAGGTAGCCCCCAGGTTTTAACTGCTCTAGCATTGTTCCAAAGTTTAAGTCCAGAATCTTGTCTGAGACTCAAGGCAAAGCCTTTCACCTGTGAGCCACAATTAAAAAAAAAAAAAAAAACAAGTTGCATACTTCTTAGGTAAAATGGCAGGAGAGGCCCAGGTTAAACATTCCTATTCCAAAACGAAGGAATAAGAAATAGAGAGGAGTAATCACCCAAAACAAGACCAGAGCCCCCACAGGCCAGGCACTAGATCTGTAGCTCTTGTGCACAATACAGTGACAGGTGAGCCCCCAACATGGCATCTCCGCTCTGTGGCCCTACTGGCCCACCTGCTTATGCCCAGGCTGCATGCCGACATTGGCAGCTTACCTGGGTAGGCCATGCACTCTGCTGGCTACTTTACTTTTCTGGGGTCTCCTGCAGTGTGGTTTACCAAAACATTGTTTTAAATATAAGTAGCTGGTAGAAAGCCTGTTTGAAAAATATGTACAGGTTAAAGAATTCTGAAGATGTAGTAAATATAAAACGGAAAGCAAGTATCCTCTGTTATTCCCCATCCCATCCTGTACTCATCTTTCCTTGAAAACCAATGATTAATTTCTTGGATATCAGGGGAAAAGCTGCCTATATATCTTTTTTTAAAAAGTAATCATGATAGAGAGTATTCTTGTGTTATGATTTTAAAAAACACTAAATTTATATTTTGGAGCGGTTTTTATACAAGACATAGATCCTGCTTTGCCATGGTTTTATTTGGTTTGGTACTGGAGATTGAACCCAAGGACACTTTACCACTGAGTCACATTGCCATCCCTTTTCATTTTTTGTTTTGAGGTGGAGTGTCACTAAGTTGCTTAGGGTCTTGCTAAGTTGCTGAGGCTGGTATCAAACTTGTGATCCTCCTGCCTCAGCCTTCCTAGTCACAGGGTTATAGGTGTGTGACACTGTGGCTGGCTCACCATGTTGTTTTGCTTTGTTTTTTGGGTACTGGTGATTGAACTCAGGGACACTCGACCACTGAGACACATCCTCAGCCCTACTTTATATTTCATTTAGAGACAGGGTCTCACTGATTGTTCAGCACCTCATTGTTGCTGAGGCTGGCTTTGAACTTGAGATCTTCCCGTCTCGGTCTCCCGAGCTGTTGCGATTATACGTGTGCACCACCATGCCCAGCTCACCATTTTTTTTAAAAAAAAAATGTCTACTATTCCATTTGTGAAGGCCCAGGTTCAGCCTGCTTCCTGCACAGTCACATACCACCCCTGCTTGGTTTAATGATGTCCTGCTACAATCTTGATAGTCCTTTTTGAACCAGAAGCCAAATTATTATGCTCCACTGCACCTACAAATTATGAAATCATTCTTGGAAGACTTTATGAAAAAACATGTAAAGTAAAGCCCCTCTCACCTCCTAATCCTGTTTCCGTAATGACTAACATTAACAATGTATTTACTTGGAGACTCTTTATACAATGTCTCTTTAAATGTCCCATGCTATTTTAAAAAGTATAATTAATTTGAGATCCATGGAAAGTCCATATGTATTTTCTTGGAAAACTCCATAATAGATCTAAATGCTACAAGCTTTAAAATTAAGGGGGGAAAAGGCTCTAAAAGTCTTGTAAGTTATAAGAGGTTGATAGTAAACTGCAGTTACAGGTTTGTATTGTTTTGTTTTTATTTTTTATTATTTTTTATTTTTTTTAAAAGAGAGTGAGAGAGAGAGTGAGAAAGAGAATTTTTAAATATTTTTTAGTTATTGGCGGACACAACATCTTTGTATGTGGTGCCGAGGATCGAACCCGGGCCGCACGCATGCCAGGCGAGCGCGCTACTGCTTGAGCCACATCCCCAGCCCTGTTTTTTATTTTTTAAAAAATCATATTTAACCTGAAGCTTTAGAACTTAAGTTTCACAGTATTGAGCTGTCCATCTCTGGTGGAATTTCACTTTGTAAAATGAAGTCAGACAAACACTAAACACAGCATAGGTAAGTTAGAATGAAAATAAGGTTTATTGTTAGGTTCAGTTGAATGAGGATTCATGGCATTATCTAGTTGCGAAGTAGTTGGTTGGAATCCTGGGTAGAATGGGTGAAGCGCCTTAGCTATAAGTTTGAGGTGCCAGTCAGACACCTATTTGGTAGCTTGATGGCATTAGAATTCTGGTGTTCTGGAGAGAGGAGGGTGGACAGAGTTTGGAGCAGTCACCACACAGATGTTACATAAAACCCCGGGAGAGGAGGTCAGCCAGGATTGTGCCGCTCAGTTAGGCAGCCAGGAGCCACATGGAGCTTTGAGCTTTGGCACAGGCTGATCTAAATGGAGAAGTGTCACAATTGTCACACACATCAGATTTCAAAGACAGTATGAAAAAAGAGTAAAAAAATCTCACCTTGATTATATTTGGAGTGACACTATTTTGGATATTTTGGGTTAAATATATTAAAGTTGCACTTGTTTCTTCTTGATATTGCTAAGAGAAGAATTGCTCTCAGAGGCATGATGGAGAAGTTGTGTGTAGTCAGGGAAAGCCTGAGTTTGGGCCTGTGGCCATGCAATTGTGGACTGTGCATGGGTGACCATACTAGGTAAAAGAGAAGTGTCAGGGAGAAACCGGGTCTGAGGAGTATGTAATAGATGGGATTGTTTGTTCATAGGCCAGAAAGAGCTGTGGAGATGCAGGCTCAAAATATTTCCCTATACTGTTTTTTATAAAATGAATTTCATGAGCCTATTCAGAGAAAGCTCTGCTGCAGCCTGAGGAGTCCATCAAAAAGAAAGCACACACCAATAGGGTTTGACACAGCTGATTCAGGAAGGAGGCTCTCATGACCCTTAAAGCTCTGGCCGCAGGGCTTTCACCTTGCAGTCTTCACTTGGTGAAACTGCTCTATGTGGACACCATCTGCTAGTTCTGAGCTCTTCAGATGCCACTGAGTGTTGAGTTAGGCTTCTTGTGTGGCCTTGGCTACCCTGAGGGGAGGGCTTTGTGTCCTTCTGTTGTATAATCTCATGGTTTGGTTTTTTGGTTTACCACTTGGTCACTTCAGCCAGAATCATTGGGAACCTCATCCACCTTTGTCCTGCTCATTTGGCAGAGAAACAGACTTTGGCCATTTACAACAGTGGGACTACAGATCTTCCCGGTGGAGCCTGTGGACTGCCTTTTACTTTGTTGATAGCTGTATCAGTATTGGGCAGTTATTTTTTCTTATGATGTTATACTTTTTCCCTCTGAATTTCATTCTTCTGTTTACAAAAAACAACAAACCTTTTGCATATACAGAGCGGTGTTATGGAAACTGGAACTCCTGATTGACTCTTGCTTGGGCCTTACCAGGACTGGCAAAAGGTGGCATTGGGAAGAAGCAGGTTTGTCATTGGCTACAGTGGGGTCAGAGTGGGTCTCACTTTTCTTTTTGGATTCAGGCCTTTGGGGATAGTGAACAGTAATAGCCAAACCAAAAACTTGAATTAAGGAGGCTCTGCTTAGTGCAGGGGAAAGGCTTTGCTGCAGTCCTCCCTAAGCGGGTGAAGGAAGTGCTCCAGTAAGATAGGGGTAATAGTATGAGGGAAAGGCACCAGCTCTGGAGCTGGGGCACATGGTTGCCCTGGTTTTGACGCGTATTGGGACGCTGAAAACATGTCTAGGTTTCTTTGCCTCTGAAAAATCAGAGGGGCTTCATTCATCTCCTGTGTATTAGTTAGGGTTCTCTAGAGGAACAGAATCCACAGGAAGTATGATTCTGAAAGGGGGACGATTAGGTTGGCTCATGCCACCAGAAGCTGGATGGTCCACCATGGCTGTCTGCAGGCTGGAGAGTGGGGAGAACCAGTAGCTGCGCAGTCCAAGAGGCTGAAGCCCCAGAACAAGAGGGATCCATGGTGCCATCCTAGTTCAAGTCCAAAGCTTCTGGAGAATCCGCTTTGGAAGAGTGAAGGAGCGAGAGTCCGATATCCTCAGCAGATCTCAGCAGCAATCGCGTCTGCTGTGGCTCCCTTGTTCTTCCAACTTTCATTCCATCTAAGCCACCATCCTATTGGTAGGTGCTGCCCACACTTAGGGAGGGTCTCCATTTCTGTTAACTGTCCCACATGCCAGTCATTCCTAGGCGCCCTCATTGACAACCCATAATTGTCAATCCTCGGTATCTTTTAATCCAATCAAGTCGAGAATTCAATTAAGCATTACATCCTGGGACTGTTGTAAGGAAGTACCATGAACTGGGGCTTATAGCAGCAGCAATTTATTTTTTTTACAGTTCTGGAGGCCAGGTGTTGGCAGGGCTGGTTCCCTCTGAGGGAGGACCTGGTCTGTGTGCCAGCAGCTTCTGGCAGTCCTTGGTGTTCTTGGCTCATGGGCACATCACTCCAGTCTGTCTCTATCTTGGTGAGGCATTCTCCCCCAGTGAAGTAGAAATGCATTGAGGTTTTAAGAAAAGGCAATGGTGTTTACTGATTGAGAGTCGCTGTGGTGCCTCAGACCTGGATGAGTATATCCATGTTCTTAGAGGAAAAACAGTTTTGTGGGTGGAACTGTGGGTTCTGGTTTACCCGCGGTGCAAAAGTTCCCAGGACCATGATGATGAGCATTTTATGTACGTGATGAAATCATATTGTCCTAGTTTTAAATTTGCTAGTGAACATGCTGCTGTTGCCTCTAGATTAAACTCACTTGTGTCCTTCGCTGTGTTTTGCCCATGGTAAATGTACACCAAAGGGTGGTGGTTCTGCTGTTTGGAGTTAGTGAAGAGGTACTTCAGTGGGCAGGGGAAGCCAGTTCTTCCCTCAGTGTCACATGCTGGTTCTCTGGACACAGAGGCACGTGGAGCGCTGGTTAGGGCATGTGTGGGGGAGGGAGCCCTTGAACTGCCTGACAGGCCCAGGGAGGCACAGCCTCGGGAGCCCTGAGAGGCGTGGTGGTTGCCTGGAGCTGGTTTCTGCAGCCGGAGAGCTCTCTGAGGGGCTGATTGAGAGGGGAGCAGCCCGGCCAAGTCCTTCAGGTGGATCCTGGGTGACTCAGCATGGTGTCTACCACAGTGCAACAGTATTTTTCTTAGAAATGTTTTGATTGATTTGATTTGACCCATTGTTGGCCTTCAGGAGAAATATAGGTAATAACAGAAATGAGTCCCCTTTCTCCGTGCCTCTGCTTGGTGTGACAGAATTGTTGTGCTCAGTAACCTCTTCTTTCCTGGACTAAATGTACTGGTTTTCTCAAACGTGCCATTTTACATGATGTCCATTTCAACCTGCTATTGTCTTGGCTCTCTTTAGCCGTCTCTGCACATATTTTCAGACACCAGTGGCATTAAAGGCCTTGGAGCAATAGCTCATTCTCAAAAATTTGGAATGTATGTCAGGTGAACTTAAAATTCTCAGCTCATTTAGTCCCCTTTCTTTTTCCCTTGTTGAATTTGCGCTGCTTTGATAATTTGAAAGACATCTCTCTCTCTTTTTAAAAAATATTTATTTTTTAGATGTAGTTGGACACAATACCTTTATTTTATTCATTTATTTTTATGTGGTGCTGAGGACACATGTGAGGCGAGTGCTCCGCCGCTGAGCCACAACCCCAGCCCTCTTTTTTTTTTTTTTAAATATTTTTAGTTGTAGGTGGACACAATGCCTTTATTTTATTTATTTTTATGTGGTGCTGAGGATCAAACCCAGCGTCTCGCAGGTGCTAGATGAGCGCTCTACCGCTGAGCCACAACCCCAACCCCTTTTTTTAATATATATATTTAATTGTAGATGGACATAATACCTTTGTCTTATTTATTTTTCTGTGGTGCTGAGGATTGAACCCAGTACCTCACATGTGCTAGGCGAGTGCTCTATTGCTGAGCCCCAGCCCCAGCCCCTTGAAAGACTTCTTAGGGAACCTGTGGCCTTTTGGACTGTGGTAGAGTAGAAGGTAAATGCTGGAAACCCAAGTTCACTTTGGAATCATTGCTGCTGTAGTCTTTGTGGCCAGAAGGGCCCTTGGCTGAGCCACTGTGGCAGGGAAGGACCGCTTGCTCCCGAGGCAGTGCAGCCTGTGCCTCTGCCCAGTTCTTCCTCCTCTTTCAGTGGGAGATGGTCTCTTTGAAGTCTCACGTCGTCATCTGTGAAAAGGGAATAACAGTGTCTACCTCTTGGGGTAGTTGAAGTGAGATGAACATCCATGTACAAAACTTCCATGTTAAGGATTCCCGTGAGTTCCTGCTCCTCCTGCTGCAGGAAAACCACATTTATATCCTAAGGAAGAAAGCGCCTTTGTCACTGAGTCTTTGACAGAGGTGACTGAGCTGTGACTGTGATCTTGCAAGCTTCAAGTAGGAGGAAATGTTCTTAATCCGTGAAGAGTGTCTAAGGAAACCGGCCTTACAGAGAATGCCTGTCAGTCTCATGGGGGAGTGTGGGAACATTTCCTGTGTAGTCAGGTGCAGGGCGAAGGGTGCCCCATTGGTGCCACTTCTCACCAGCCTAGCTGACTGCCACAGTAATCTGACAGGACGGTATTAACAGGCACAAGGGCTGTATGCCTAAACAAAATTGCTGTCACTTGCAGATGATAATGTGTAGAAAACTAAAGAGAATCTGTAACCCAGTATCTAGGATAAATCCAACAGCCAGGGTCTGGATCAAAATCTAAAGTTTATTCAAGAGACATAAAAGGAGACCTAATTAAATGTGCGGATGGCTCTTATTCCTGACAGGAAGACAGTGCCGTAAAGCAGTCGGTTTACATGCAATTCATTTCCCATTAGAACCCCAAGAGGGCCTTTCCTAGAATATGACACACTGATCCTAAAATTGTAAGAAAGGGAAAAGGATAAAGAATAGGGAATATGCTCCTGAAGCAGAATTCCAAGACTTGATGTAAAGGTCTCGTAATGAAGACTAGTGTGGTGTTGGTGTAGGGTTGAGTCCCAGACAGACCTGAGGTTATGTTGAGCTTGATGAGAGCAGTGGTGGTAGCAGGGCGGTGGAAGGCTGGTCCTTCCATGAGGTAGGATTGTTGGTTTTCCAGATAGAAAAAATGAAATGCAGGGGTTGCTCTTTTAGAAAGTGCCTCAGATCCCTGAGGCGGAAGGTGGGGGACATGCATGTTTTAGTTAGTTCTTTTTTTCTTTTTTGGTACCTAGGGATTTGACCTAGGAGCTCTTAACCACCAAGGCACTTCCTCAGTTCCTTTTTTTTAAAATTCGGAGACAGGGTCTTGCTAAGTTGCTGAGGCTGACTTTTAACTTGTGAACCTCCTGCCTCAACCTCCTAAGCTGCTGGGATTACAGGCGTGTGCCACTGTGCCCAGGAGTTTAGTTAGTCCTTTCTGGGTGTTTCCTTAGCACCTTCCTGCTAGAGCACTCGTCACCTGTCTTCATAGGTGGTATGGTTATGTGTCACCTTCACCCCTTCTCCAAGGGCAAAAAGATAGAAATGGGATTTTGCCTAACAGGGTAGAATGCAGAGGTGATTCAGATGTGGAGCAAGGTGTGGTAGGTGGTGTGATGAAGGAGCAAAGGAATGAAACTAACTGGCAGGAGGTTCTCAGGGCAGAAGGTGGAGGGAAGGGTGAAGGGCACTTCTGAGTCCATGTATTTGTGTGGATGTTCTTCATCTAGCTGAGGTCAAATGGAAATATCCTGTGGGTCTTTGGGACTACTAGACTGAGAGGACAAGGTAGGAAAAAGAGATTTGTAGGGGTGACATTTGTATAAATCACACCAACCAACCCACCGTTCTCTCTTCCTTTCTCCTGGCTTATCACTGTGTTGCCCCAACTGCTCTTGAACTCCTAGGCTCAAGCCATCCACCACTGAGGGTCGGCTTTGCTGGTCTTGTGCAGGGGGAGGCAGGGCGCTGTGGAGGGCCTTTGCCCCTGCACAGAACACCCCGTGTGAGGGTGGGAACCTGAAAGCCACTCTAGTGTACTCAGAGACAGTAGATGTGCCCGGAGGCTGTCCAGGTTAGAGGGGAAAGCTGAAGGATTCTGATACTTATAAAAAGGAGTACTGGTTGGTTTGCTGTATAGAATAACTGTGCAAGTTATTTGAGGGGAAGTAAAGAAGAGAGATACTTAAGAATTTTATTCCTAAATTATGCCATTAGTTTAACTTTTCAGTCTTGGAGAATTCAGGATGGAAGGACCTCAGGTGGTCTATATCTTACTTATAATTTAGACTTTGGGGAAAATGTTAATTTCATTCTGAAATTCCTCTGTTCCAAGGAAGCAAAAGAGGTCTATAAATAACTCAGCACACAAACTACCTACTTCCTTCCTTCTTGGAGGTCCTAGATGTATATTAACATATTGAAAGTTTCAAGAAGCTCTGGTGTTTTCCTAATTTATGCAAAATAAAGTTCTAAAGCAATATAATACATTTGTTGTGTCATCCAGAATAAACTTTGAGAACACCCCCCCCCCCAGCCTGTTATCTTTTAAATGATAACATTGTTCCTTTAAATAGCTTCTAGGGGCTAGAAGAATTACTGTAGTTACCCTAAGAGCTACATCTGAATACTTGATTTAATGTTTGAAGCATATAACAATGTATGAAAAATTTAGCACACATACTTTGGTACTTTCTGAGTTCTCCACTGTATCTTTTTGCATAATCAAATAGAATTTCATTTAGACCCTTTGAAATTTCTAACTAGTATCAGACAGTCCACACAATTTTTATATTAAATGAGATTTTATTGGCAGATAATAAAACATTGTTGAAGTGTTGCTTATTACCTAAGCCCATTTTGGGGAACTATAATATTTTATAGCTTTTTACAGTAATTTTTAAAAATCCATGGTCTTAGCAATTGGAGAGTTTTGGGCCACTCTCCCCCTCTCTTGAAACTCAGAGGTAGATTGCCTTGGGTTCTGAGTTTAGAAGTTGAAAGCACTAGAATACCTATGCTTAGACATTTTTTATTTTTTGGTACTGGAGACTGAACTCATGGGCACTCTTCCACTGTGCCGCATCCCCAGCCCTGTTTTGTATTATTTAGAGACAGGGTCTCACTGAGTTGCTCAGTGCCTCGTGGTTGCTGAGGCTGGCTTTGAACTCGAAGTCCTCCTCCCTCAGCCTCCGGAGCCGCTGGGATTATGCTTAGACATTTTGATAAGCAAGAGTATCACTTTGAAAGATCATTTTGGCACAGTGTGATCTAGTATTTTATATGATAAAATGTTTCAGCTTTGACAGTGCTTTTCATCATATTTGAGCTTTTTGTATTTTCAAAAATTCTAAAAATCTATTTGTTTTAGTTTCTAAATAAACTTGCTTAGGATTTTTGAAATTTTTAATTTCCTAGAGTGAAGATAAATTTTAATTTCTCCTATCTGATGTTTTAAAATTTCTAAAATTTAATTGTTTCATTACTTTTGCAACAAATTTCATTTCATTTAATTTCATTTACTACCTTTCTAACAAAAGCTCTTAGAATTTCATGATAATGAACTTTGTTTTGTCTTGTGTTTGGATCTTGTGTGGTGGCTGTTTTGTTGCATTTTGCAGGCGAGGAGAACTGTTGTAGTTGTGAGTGTGTACATTTCCCTATCCCTTTGGCTAAAATAGTTTATGCTTTTTTAAAATTTTGTAACCTGTTTGACATGCAATTTGCCTCTGCTAGGAAAAAATGAATTTTTGTAAATTCACATAAAGACTTTTTTGTGTGTGTGTGTGTACCAAAGATTGAACCTGGGGGCATGTATAACCACTGAGCCATATCCCCATCTCCCATTTTTTAAAATTTTGAGACAGGGTCTTGCTAAGTTGCTTATGGTTGTGCTAAGGTGCTGAGGGCTGGTTTTAAACTTGTAATCCATTGGGGCTGGGGATATAGCTCAGTTGGTAGAGTGCTTGCCTTGTATGCACAAGGCCCTGGGTTCGATCCCCAATATCAAAAATAAAATAAACTTGTAATCCTCCTGTCTTAGCCTTCCGAGTCACTAGGATTACAGGTGTGTGCCACTGCACCTGGCCCATTAGGACTTTTTTTTTTTTTTTTTTTTTTAAATAAGGAACTTATTTTTTAAATAAGGAATTTCATTTTGCAGGCAGAAAAACTGCCATTTTGTAGCCCTGCTAATGAATTCTGACATCTAGCACATCTAAGTGAACTGTATTGGTTATTAATAACATAGTAACCTGCAAGCAGTTTTAATCTGGCAGTCCAGTTTTTCAAACCTGAAATGTTAACAGATGAGTATGATCATCAGATAACTGGAGATCAGGTAAAAGTTAGATATAAAATAGTGCAACTTTACTTAAGCAGCTTATCTCCTAAATGGCTGAGTTTAAACAATAAGGACAGAAAGGCTAACTAAAGCTTTCTGGTCTGTATGCATTTGCAAGTAGCAGGGTCAGTAGAGAATTTACCCAGATTGGATGGAAAGCCCTTCCCTTTCCCATCTCCTTTCATATGTGACCTGCTCTCCTTTTGCTTTAATGGAAAATTGCTGATTCTACATGGAAGCAATGCTTTCACCTATCCTGTGTTGTCACATTTGGTTCTTCTTTTTGCCTTCATCTTCAGGTCTGGTTACAGGCCTGCAAATTTTTAAAATTCTTAATAGTTTTGTTACTGTTAAGTAGTAGTCTTAGCTATCAGAACAATCCTGTATTTATGAAAGTAATTCATTGTATCACTGGAGAGCCTGTACTTAGCAGTTCCTTTCTGATACCTTGGCTGGTAAGGATGCAGTGTCTTATTCTTTGTTCAGTTCTCCCTGTTTTCATGAAAGGAACTCAGGTCCCTCACGAGTTTTTTTTTTTTTTTTTTTAATATTACATTATCTTAAAAATAAGCCTTGTTCATTTTTCACAGGATACATCTCTAGAATGGGGTCTGAATGTCCAACATACATAATTTTTCAGACATGGAGTAAACAGGCTTACATGATCAGCTTTTAGCCCCCATCTCCTGTTGTTAGTGGTAGAGTTCCAGTTCCGATTCTTTATGGAGGTCCTCTTCTGGCTATAGATTGGCTTTGGGAGCCAGACTCCCTACTAAAGAAAGTAAGCAATACTTTGTGGTCCAAATTGTAGCACCAAAGTGAGTAAATAACAGGCAAAAATTATTTAAAATATATAAAACCTTGGTATGTGTTTGCATTCTCTGGTTTGCTAGGCAAGTATTATTTAGGATCTTGGTAAAAAGTAGTAGCATCTAAAAGCCAGAGCCTTAATATTTCAAACATACTTTTAAAAATTCTCTTTTCTGCGGTCTTCTATTTTCTGTTATATCCTCCCCTCTTCCCTCAGGTACTTTTGTGTGAAAGTGCTGCAGCACCCAGCTTGAATAATTATGAAAAGAAAGTTTAGGGCATGAATGCCCTTGAACCCGAGCTCTTCTGCAGACTTATTGTGAAGTTTTGAATGACCAGTTAAAAATATGTAGTTGGAGTGGATGTATAAATTGAGGAAGTACCATACTAGATCAAAGGGAATGGCAGAGGGTTTCAGCTGGTAGAAGAGTGAGTTGTTTTACCTAATACCTGAGCATAAAGCCAAAGCCTGCATATACAGGATGGTGAATTTGGAAGTCAAAACCTCAGGGTCACTATCTTTTACCACCAGCGCCATGCACAGTGCCTGGGACACAAGAATCTCCAGTGCATATGAGAGTGGGAAAGAATGAGGAGTTCCTAGGTTACAGTCCCCCCTGCTCACGGGCTCAGAACTTGGGCCAGAGGGAGTATTGTGCCACATGTTAATATTTCAAATATTGATTTATTTCTCAAACTCTCTTCAGAATTTATTCATCTCCATTTAGGTTTGGGAAATTATCAGTCCAACAGTTTTAATTATCTGCCAAGATGGGAGCATGCCGCTCAGTGGAACATGGAGTATGTCAGTTTGGCTTGAAGAACTTTCAGCCTTCTTTTGTGAAATAGCCTATCCCCAGGAGGCAGCTAGAGAACAGTCTGAATGGGTCTCATCCCAAGACAAAGGCATGAGGACAGTAGCTGCCTTGAGTGGGCAGGAAGAGAGTAGTAGGATGGCTGCAGGGTTGCAGGAGGCAGGGCAGGCCGCACTGTGCCGCCTGCTGGGCAGTCCTGTCTCAGCAGCACTGGGGCCTTCTGGAACCTTTCTGAGTGTATTGCTTTTGTCTCTTTTTTACGAATTATTTTTTGTTTTACGTTATTTTAATTCATCTGTGCTTTAATTTTTAGTTTACCAGAATGCTGATTTTAACAATGTTAGATATTTCCTATTAAGAATTCCATATTTTGTCCCATGAAGTGGTCTTCAGGGCTGGTTGCACCTGTCTCTGCTGAAGAGAGGCCAGGAGACTTGCTTTGACTGATGAGTGTGAGCAACTCACTTCCTTGAGAAGGCCTCAGTCACTGGAAGTCAAAACCTCAGGGTCACCTCAATCACATCTTATTTTCTGGCCCCTGAACTGATAGAGTTCAAGATGGTGTCCATTTTGTCACCCTGTGTCCCAGAATGATCATGTTTTGAGTGATTACACTCATCATCCCTGCCAACCCAGGATGGGCATATAGCATGACAAAAGTATAAACCATTGTTTTAGTCTGCTACAATTTGGGGGCAGTTGTTTCCGAAGTATCATGTGCCCTATTTCAACTAAAACTTTCTTCCATTGGCCTCTTGTTCAGGGGCCCTCTTACTCCTTTTCCTCTGACAGTAAGCTTAATCTGTTTTTGTTTTCTCACTATTGTGGTACAGGGGATTGAACCCAGGGGCACTTCACCGCTGAGCTACATCCCCAGCCCTTTTTATTTTTAAATTTGGGACAGGACTCGCTGAGTTACTGAGTTTAAATACCTGAATTTAAATAGCCACATATGACTAGAGTCTACCACACTGGACAGTGCCTCAAGACTGGAACAACATGGGGGGCAGTGTTGATGAAAAAAGCAGAATATGAAAATATTTGTATGTTATTATTTAACGTGTTGAAATACTGAAAAAAAGTACTTCAAGGTGCTAAAATTGTGTGTTTCTATTTTCATATTTAAGAAAATCTTTTAAAACTTTTAAGAAAAGTGTATAAGAGGGCTGGGGATATAGCTCAGTTGGTAGAGTGCTTTCCTCTCATGCACAAGGTCCTGGTTCAATCCCCAGCACCACAAAAAAATATATAATATAAGCCAGGCATGGTGGCACATGCCTATAATTTCAGCAACGTGGGAGGCTGAGGCAGGAGATTGCAAGTTTGAGGCCAGCTTGGGCAATTTGGCAAGACCCTGACGCAAAATAAATAAAAAGGGTTGGTATAGTTCAGTGGTGGATCTCTTGATTCAATCCCCAGTACCAGGAAAGGGGGGGGGGGAAAGCCAGTAAGGTAAAATTGAGCAGAAAGAAATACTCTGAAGTCAACAGTCGGCTGCTTCAAAATATGAATGCACTGTTTGCACAGAGCTACCCAGCTTTTTCTCCCGCATTTTACCCAGAGCAGCGTGGATTCACAGCTGCTCCTCCCTGTGTGCTATGTGATTGGCTAGGATATCACACAAGGCAGTCAAGTCACCATGCCTGTGCACTGTTGTATTTTGCAGTGATTTGCATGTGTTGTGATCACACCTAGAATACTTATAGTGCATTGCAAAAAAGAGAGAGAGAGAAGCACCTTGCTGTATTTGAACACCAAAGAAATTGCACTGTAGACAAAGTATATCTCTTACTGGAGCTGCTGCTAGTACACTCCAAACAACTATCTCAAAAACCTAGCAAGAGCTATAGTTTGAATTATTTTCAGTAATAACATGTGGCGTTTAAAGCTTATAGAAAGATGACTGTATTTCTCAGAACATTGTCACATAGGGATGAGACTTAGAAAATTCGTGAACTTTCTCAAAATGATCCCTCCTCAAAAAAAAAACAAAAACCACTTTATTATTGAAGTACTTATTTTAAATTTGTGACATTATCAGTTTTATCTATTTTTTGAAAGAGCTTTGTTTTAGGTAATAATAGCTTGAGTACTTAGGCCAGTTTTCTCTTCCTTAGTGGCCAAACCTCTTGGGGAATGTCGCATCACCCTGAAAACATGTAGACTAGATGGTGGAAGGAGTCAGTGTCTTTGCTTTAAAAATCGACTTTGTTATTCTGGTTCCAAGAAAGATCTTCACGTCACAGGCGCTGGCATTGACTCCTGAAGACTGAGGCTAGCGTGTATTATAACTCAGTGCAGGGTTACCTGGGGGATCAGCTGGGCCTGACTGCTGTTCTTCTGTCAAGCCACCACACTCTGGCTGCCAGGCACAGAGCCATGTTATTATGGTTTAGATATGAGTTGTCCCCCCAAAAGCACACGTGTGAGACAATGCAAAAAGGTTCAGAGGTGAAACGCTTAGAGGAGGAGAGTCGGAACCCAGTCACTGGATTAATCCACTAATAGGGATTACCTGGGTGGTAATTTTAGGCTGGTAGGTGCAACAGGAGGAGATAGGTCACTGGGGACATGACTTGGGGTTTATATTTTGTCCATGATGAGTGGAGTTCTGTCCCTGCTTCCTGATTGCCGTGTCCTGAGCTGCTTTCCTCCACTATACCCTTCCGCCATGATGATCTGCATTATCTTGGGTCTAGAGCAATGGAGTTGGCTCTCTGTGAACTGAGACCTCAGAACCCATAAGCGACAAATACGCTTTCCCTTCTCTGTGTTATTGTCAGGTCTTTTGGTCACAGCAATGAAAAATTTGACTAAAATACATGTTAATATTGACCCAAAAGCCTGCACAGCGTTGCTTCAGTCTTTGGGGGATAATTTTCATTGACTACAAGGGCTGTTTTTAATCCCAAGGTCCTTAAAATGTCTACTAGACAGAAAAAGCCCAATTTGTGCTGAGCTTCTTTGAGTCTGAACTGTTTGGGTAGAGTGTGGCTTAAATGCACAGAGATTGCTTTGCAAATGTCTGCATTCCAAAATAAATAGAAAGCTGGACGGCAGAGGGAGGCTGTGTATCTCTGTATTCGCCCTCTGCCACTAGCCATTTTGGGGACTTTACAATGTCACACTTTTGCCAGCTGTGTTCTTCAGCTTGCCAGGTAGATGAACATGGGTTTTGTTTACGTGGGTAAAACCGCACTCCCCCGGCCCCATGCTTTGACTGCTAGAGGTAAGTTTCAGCTGGGTGTCTCCGCATCAGCTCTCTGACTTGGTCAGATGTTCGCCCTTTACGGGAAGCTTGGTGTTTAGGGAAAGGGAGCCTAATACCTGCTAGTAGCTCCAGGTTCAGAGCAAGGAGGGCAGACGCCAGCTGCAAGCCAAGAATGGCTCCCCCTGGAAGAAACAGGAAGAAGTAAGCCGTCTAGTGACTGGTGTGTCCTGTGTGGATGGGAAGGGACTGGAGAGGTGTGCGCAGCCTTGTCTGAAGTTTCCAGACTTGCTTCCTCTTTCTTTTCCTTGGTCCTCAGCCATCTGTGCTCTGTAGATTATAATCTCCTGGTGACTCTATGGCTGTGACCATGTATTTGCGCTTGGCCATTGAGAAAGTCACAGAAAGAGTGACTTTTGAGTGGCTAATAGCACAGTTGGAGGTCGTGCAACTTTGGCTTCGGGAGTGGCTTCATTTTGCAATTTGCATGCCAGTTTTTCCTGCGCTACCTGGTATCATTTGGCTAAAGAAAATCTCCTTCAAGAGGCCATCCTGTGGTTGGGCTGAGATTCTCTTTTAAAGAAATGGGATAAAAATCACGACAACATTTCTATGTCAAACTTTACAGTGAACCAGGTCTTTCACAGCATAAAAGCTTAAGGCCTTTATCCATTTCAGTAATGAGGGAAACAAGTATAAGCCGAGCCTTTCATAGTAAACTAACATTTTGAAGGTGAGTGGCAAAGGTGACTGTATATTTCATTAGCCTGTGCCCTCTCCGTTTGATGGATATTGTTTGATTCAGTTTCCTCAGATTTTGGTTAGAACTTCTGAATCTCTCATCTCTCTTCCTGTGGGTCCGTAGTTTTTTTGTACTATATTTATCTGGCTTTTGGTATTAGATAATGCTGGCCTTATAACATGACTCAAGAAACGTTCTCTTCTCTTCACTTTCGGAAAAATTTGAATAAAATTGGCATTACATTTTCCTTAAATATTTGGTAGAATTCAGCTTTGAAGCTTCAGGGCCTGGAGATTTGTGAGTTTTTAACTGTAAATTCAGTTACTCTTGTGGACACAGAGATATTCATTAAGTGTCTCCAAGTGAGCTTTTGGTAATTTGTTTAAGGAATTTGTCATTTCTGTCTGAGTTGTTGAGTTTATTGGTGTAGAGTTGTGTGTGTGTGTGTGTGTGTGTGTGATGCTGCAGATGGAACGCAGGGCCAATTCCACGCTAGGCAAGCGCTGTCCCTGGTGTGAGGTTTTTCTAATATCCTTTTCATGTCAGCAGAACCTGTAGTCACCTCCTCTTTCCATCCTGGTGTTATAATTTGCCTTCTCTCTTTGCTGATAAGTCCAAGTAGAGGCCTGTCTACTTTATTTAAAATAATCAGGTTTATTTCATTGTTCTTCTGCTTTCTATTTCATTCTGTTCTAATCCTTTTTCTTTTTTAGTTTAGGCTACATTTGCTTCTCTTTTTCTAGTTTCTTAAGGTAAAAACCTCAGAGATCATTAATTTGAGACCTTTTCTAACATAGGTAGTGTTTTAAATTTCTTCCTAGGTAAATACTGCTTTTGTGGCATTCTGAAAATATTGATACATTGTGTTTTCATTTTCATTCAGTATAAAATATTTTCTGATCTCTCCTTTGTCCAGTTGGTTGTTTAGAAATACATCTGTTATTTCTCAAATATTTGGGCGAGGGTTGGGGCTGGGGCTGTAGCTCAGTGGTAGAGTGCTTGCCTTGCACATGTGAGGCACTGGATTCAATCTTCAGCACCATGTAAAAATAAATAAAGACATTGTGTCCATCTACAACTAAAAAATATTTTTAAAAATATTTGGGGGATTTTCCATACATTTGTTGTTTATAATGTAATTCCATGGTCAGGAAACATGCTTGTGTGACTTGAATTCTTTCAGCTGTTTGAGACTGCCTTCGGACCGAGAACCTAGTCTGTCCCTGTCAAGCTGCGGGGGGCTGTTCTTCTCTCTGTCTTGGTTTTCTGTGATGTGCTGAGAAAGGGGTGTTGAACCTCCCTGTGTAGCTGGGACTTTGTGTTTCTCCTTTCAGTTCTCCCAGCTTTTGCTTTATATATTTTGAAACTGTGCGGTCGGGTGTGCACTATAGAGCTGCTAAATCCCTCTTGATGCATCAACCTTCATCTTCACACATTGACCTTGGTCTCTGCTGACCTCTTTGCTCTGAAATCTGTGTTTTCGGACAGTAACAGTGTGGACATTGGGCTTTTGTCAGCATAGCATCATCTGTGTTCTTCCAGCCTTTCCCTTGGAACATTTGCGTTTTTATATTTAAAGTGGCAGCACATAGTCTGGTCTTGCTGTTTTAAAATCCAGTCTGTTGGCTGGGGTTGTGACTCAGAGGTAGAGTGCTTACCTAGCATGCATGAGGCACTGGGTTCAATCCTCAGCACCACATGAAAATAAAATAAAGATATTGTGTCCACCTATAACTAAAAAATAAATATTTTTTAAAAATCCAATCTTTCTTTGCCTTTTAAATCAGTGTGTTTATATATTTGTTGTGATTATTAATAGCTAATTTATCCGACTCTGTCTTCAAGTGAAATGCCCTTTCCTGTCCTCTGTAAGAACCTTGCAGTATCTGGGCACAGTGGCTGCTCAGGAGGCTAAGGCAGGAGATCAAGGTTCAAGTCCAGCCTCAGCAACTTAGTGAGACCCCATCTCAAAAGGAAAAAGGGCTGGGGTGCAGCTCAGTGGTAGAACAGCCCTGGGTTCAATTCCCAGTAACAAAAATAAAAATAAATAGATTTCACGATTATTAAAAAAAAAAAAAAAGGAGAGGCTTGTAGGAGTGTGCTGCATCTCTTCTCCCAGCCTGGGTGCTTCTGCTCCTTGTTCTGCACTTTGCTTGTACATGTGCTACACGTATGTTATTTTTGTTTAAAAAGTCAGTTATCTTTTAAGGATATTCAAATAATAAAACAAATATAATTACCATTTCCAGCTTTGAGTGGATCCACATTTTGTTCTGGTACCATTTTTTTCTCTCTTCATACTACCGTAGGACAGATTTGCTGCTGATGAATTCCTCAGTTTTTACATGTCTAAAAAGTCTGTTTCAACTTTTTTGTTGTTGTTGTTTTATCTGTTTATTTTTAGTTCTAGATGGACACAGTACCTTTATTTTGTCTGTTTATTTTTAAGTGGTGCTGAGATGGAACCCAGCACCTCACCTGTGCTAGGCCAGTGCTCTACTACTGAGCCACTCCCCCAGCCCCACAACTTGATTTTGAAAGATATTTTTAAGGAATATAGAACTCTCAGTTGACAGGGTTTTTTTGGTTTTTTTTTTCAGTATTTTAAAAGTTTTGCTCCATTGTCTTCTCACTCCCGTGGGGCCCAACAGGAGCTCTGAGGTCATCATTTTCTTATCCTCAGTGTGCCTCTCTTTCTGGCTGCTTTAAGCTTTTTCTCTTTGTCTCAGGCTTCAGTGTTTTGTTATGGAGTGTCATTTTCTTCATGTCTCTTGGGTTGGAGTTCATTGAGCATTGTGGATCTGTGAGTTTTTTTTTTAAAGCTTCATCAGTGTAGAAAAATTTTCAGGTGTTAATCTTTAAATATTTCTCTATCTCCTCCATTTCTTTTCAGACACCAATTGCATGTATGTTGGGTTTCTAAAGTTGTCACACAGCTCACGTGCTCTATTCAGGCTTTTAAGTTATTTTTTCATCCATCCTGCAGTTAGTTCTGTTTTGTAAAGTTCAGTGATCTTTTTTTTTTCTAACAGACTTCTCCTGTGTTTCTCCCTGTGAACATATCTTCATCTCCAGGTATTGGGTTGTACATCTTTTACATTATCCTCCATTCTCTTCTCATCTTTTTGAACAGTTACAATAACTGTTTCAATGTCTTCTCCGCCTCTAACTTCTCTGACAATTCTCAATTTCATTTTGGATGTTTTTGTTTTCCTATAAAAATTGAGCTTTGTTCTGGGACCATTATGAATTTAGTTGGAAATAGTTTGGTCCTTTGGGGTCTTTTAAGATTTGTCAGGCAGGACCAGAGCATTGTTTAGGGCTAATGCCCACCATAAACACTAGATCCTCCTGAGTGTTCAAGCCAGGGTCCCCTACACTGAGGTTCTCTAGTCGGATGGGTGTCGCTTGCCCCACTGTTGAGCAGGAATCCTGTCTCCTCCTGCTCTTCATGGTGCTCCTTGCTCGCGAAGGGTTAGGTCCTTACTTAGACACACACCCATGAACACTGGTGAATGTTTGTGGACAACCCTTTGCACAAGTGTCTGATATTTCCATTCTCTGCAGCCCTCTCCGACTTCTTCCTGTGAATCCAGTGACCTAGGTTCCCCTCTAGTTTCTTCAGCCATTGTGTCAAATCTCCTTGAATGATAACCAACTTGTCAGCCTGCTACATGTGACATCCCAGATTATTCCACTGATGATCTGTCTGTAATCCTGAGAACCAAATAGTTGTTAAACGAGTTCTGGAAAATGTTTTCATTTTAAGAGTCAGCTGATGAAACTCATAGAAAACCTTTGCTTTGATTTAATCAACTTTGATAATTTAGAAAAGATAACATATTAGAAAGAGTTTTTTAAAATAGCCAAATACTCATTAGTGATACATTAATCCAGCAACTTAGTCCTACGGTGGATTTAAATTTTTTAAAAAATATTTGATGTATGTAAAGTTTACTATGTAGTTGTAGATGGAATGCAAGAAACTCAGTCTTAAATCTTTGGGGGAAGAGTATTTAACTTTCTGACTTGATGCTTTTACTAACAGTGAACACTAAGACTGCTTCATAAGAGTTATTTTCAGTAGCCTTCTTATTGTCTGCTAAAGTTCATGCAGAAGCTGAGCTGATGAGCTTCACCTCTAACTATGTTGGTGTTTTTTGCTAGAAGTATACATCAATCAGTACTCTGCCACAAAGAACATTATGATTTTATAAACTCATTGTTAGATTAGTTTCACAATTAAAATATGTTAAAGGGAATGCTGTTAAATCAAGAGTGTCATCTATCACAAACAATCGGAAATTCAACCTACGTATGTAAGAAAAGTTATAGTAGGTATAAAGTGTAGCCTGCCATGGTATAAAAATGTTTGTGTTTCACCTTAATTTGTATGAAATAAGCAATGACTAGTCCTGAAATTTTTAGGCATATGAAAGAATTGATCACCTGTATAAAACTTAAATTTAAAGGACTAATTCGTTTTGCCTGTGTTTCAATAAAATTAATATTTGACTGCTTATTTCTGTTACACTTAAATGTGAACTAGTGATTTGTTAGTAAATTCTTTCAGTGTTACATATAAACAAAAATTTATTATTAAAAATTTATTGTAATCTAATAAAATGTTTTTATTAGTCCTGTCTCTTGAGATAACAAAATAAACCATCAGTATAATTGAGCACAGACAGAACATAAACTTCTCAATTTTCCTGTTAAAAGATAGTAAGCTTTTAAAAGTTTACAGTGTCATTTAGTTTTAAATGTCAAAGGTTCCAGGGGGAAAATAGTGTTCTAAGATCAAAGGTATTTCAATAAAGAGGAACAGTTTGTTTTTTTTCCACAAGATAAATAATTTGGTTTACATGTATATATAATGCATATCTTTTTTTCTCTCATTTTTGTAGGTTCTGCCGGAGACTTAGATTTGGCCTCCATGTGAAATGAAAGTAGGAAACTGCACGCGCGTATCTGTTGCTGTCAGGATGCTGGTTCAGTGGTCATGCCTAAAGAGGGAGGTGCTGTTCTAGAGAGCTGATGGCCAGCACAGGTGGATGCTGGTCCTAGGTGTCAAGCTTCTACCCTTTCTACCGGAGTGAAAATCCCCTCCAGGTACAACAGCACACCAACTACAGAAAATGCCTTGTGTTCTAAGGATGTCAGCAACCTAGATTCATGTACCTGTCTGCACAGTTGTGGATGGTTTGCCATCTGAGAGCTCCTCGAGTTCTATCCAGGCCCCGTGTCTGTTTCTGACATGTCTCTGCTTCATGCTTTGGGCCCAGTGCAGACCTGGCTGGGACAAGAGCTGGAGAAATGTGGCATCGATGCCATGATTTATACTCGGTACGTCCTCAGTCTCCTGCTGCATGACAGCTATGACTACGACCTGCAGGAACAGGTATTCATTCATTTACGTGTTTTAAATGTCCTGTGAAAACCCATGACTGTATTTGCATGTGTTACGTTCTTAACGAGGGCGATTGTGCTCCAGAGCAGGCCAGTCAGTGTGTGTTGTGCAGACTCGACTCTGTCGGGGACGAGATGACAAGTTGGAACTTGGGTTGGAACTTGGCAAGTCCACTGTTCAGTTCGTCGTTTGCTTGGCAGCTTTCTCTGTGTCACGGGCATTCGAGATGTTGCCTGGATTGCCGATAAGTTGATGGCCTGCTCTTTGAGCAGCACTGTCCTGCAGCCTTGGCTCCACATTCAGGCAGTTGTATATCACAGCTAGGTGTTTAGTCATTGTTCCTGTTCACTTCTTATCATCCCAAAGTTTAACACCTGGATCTTATTGGGAAGAGTGATGTTAAATAGCGTGACAAATCAGTAGACTTAAAGTTCTGTAAAGCTCATAACTTTGCCAGAAGTCACTGTATGTCACCTTGTAATTCAGACATTGTGAATTTTTTTTTGACATGGGTGCTGAGTTTAAAGTGAGAAACCAACCAAATCTGGGTTCTTGAAAAATAACTCAACCTCAGTCTCATTCTCCAGGAGGAGCTCCTCAAGTGTGGCCTGCTGAAGGGAAGCACAGTTTTCAGCCACCAATGGATGGGCTCTGGGTGACCTCTGCCTGCAAATTTCACATAAACTCTTGGTTTTTATAGAACCTTGGTGGGAAGAAGGGGCTATTTTGTGGACTTTTATTTTTCAAGCCATTGTTACTAACACTGAAAACAAAAACAAAGTTTCATTGACAGAGAAACTGCCTTTGCCCTTCCAAGCCACCAAAGCACCTGAGGTTCTGTAAGTGTAACATGCAGAACATCTCCTCGGGTCTCCCGCGTCCCTGTACAGACAGGCCTTCCCACTGCAGGTGTCTCATCATGTCTCTCTGGACACATGACTTCCAAGCAGCTTACAGCCTGGGCCAGAGGGAATTGGGAAGTGAGGTTTCCAGAGGGTTGACTCAGAACCTGATGATCAGCAGATGGGTTCGGTATTTGGTAGTTTCCTTACTAAAGCTTGACGATTTGCCTCCATCTTTGTAGCAAATGCAGAATAGAGTATTTAGGGACAAGTAAAATATTAAATCTACAAGCATGGAAGAACTTTCCAGAAGTAAGAAATATCTTTCTTATAATTAAAATAATCACATACTTCAGTTATAAACATGTACTTGTGTTTACATGGGAATGAGTGATTTTTTTTAGTAGGACTTTAATATAATTTCAATGTCAGCAGTTTCAGCTTAGAATATTTAATCAATAAATTAATAAGTTATTAAAATTAAATTAGTACATTTACTAACCCAAAGTGTTCCTGTGCTAAGGGCTGTAAGACATTTAGGGTAAAGCATAGGCCTGTTCTTGATAAGACTGTGGTGAAGCACATCTCTGATGAGATTTGATGGTGGACCTGCTGGTGTCTATGAGCTGCAGCTGGTGGGGGTCTGCCTGGGTTTGGTCCTCCCTGCTCAGTTGTGGTTCATCATCAGGACATAAAAGGTACAGGTTGGTGAAAACAGTGTATCTGGAGTTATGAGAAGGACCCACAGGGAAATAAAAGACCCTAAAATACTGCTCCACTCAGTCCTGGGAAGCAGACATGCGTGTCGTGTGTTGATGAAGAAGTTCAGATGGAAAACCATACCTGACAAGAGGTGACTCGGTGCCGAGGCAGGTATTCACCCCTCTGGCTGGTGGTGCTGGCTGCGCGCTGAGCGGTGGTGAACCGCTTCATCTGGTGTGGAGGTGCCATGGCTGGCAGGGATTTCACCTCATGGGCTTTCCTGCTTTCCTTCTCTGGTCGTGACTGCTGTGCTCTGGTAGGTATATTCTCAGACAAGAATTCCCTGTGTATCACTTTTAGATGATATCAACTGCTTTTCTTCCTCGTCCTTCAAAGCTCAGGTCACATTTTCTTTGAAACTTTCGATTCTTCTCAAAAGCAATGTCTTTTACCACGATCGACTGTGTCGCTTCTGTGCAGCTTTTCACTTTGTTTGCTGGAATGTGATCTCTTTCTCAGTCAGCTACAATACCCTTGTGGGCAGAAAATCACTTTTTTTTTTTTTTTTTTTTTTTTTAAGAAAATTTCAACTTTTCCTTGAAAAGTCATTTCTAACATCAGAAGAGCAGCAGGAGTAGTGTACACTTTTGTGGTGGTCACTCAGGCCACAGTTGGTGGTGCCTTCACTCTTTGCTTTATCTCTGTTCTCCTGTGCATGCCACCTCCTGAGTGCACCAATGTGCACGTGCTGGTGGCACCTGGAGCATCCTGCCTCAGGGCACATGCCCGGTTCCTTTTTAATTTAATTTAATGTCTTTTTGTGGGGGTACCAGGTATTGAACTCAGGGAGACAGGGCCTCACTGAGTTGCTTAGCACCTTGCTAAATTGCTGAGGCTGACTTTGAACTTGGGATCCTCCTGCCTGTACCTCCCGAGCTGCTGGGATTACAGGCATGAACCACCACTTCCGGCTTAATTTTATTTTAAGATAGGGTCTTAACTAAATCATCCAGGCCGGCCTTGAACTTGTTGTCCTCCTGTCTCAGCCTCCCAAGGAGCTGAGATCACAGGCATGGTCACTAAGCCTGGCCTCAGTGTATCTCCTGGACAGCCATAGTACAATTATAGAATTAAGGAAAATTACTATCAGTGCAACATTACTGTCTCAGACCCAGTCAGCATTTAGTTCTCAACAGTTGTCCCAATGGTGTTCTTCATTGCAGTTTTGTTTTGTTTTGTTTTGTTTTTTTTAACTCTAGCGTCCAGTGAGTCATGCATTGGTTTTAGTGGTCACATCTCTAATCTCATCATCCCTTTGTGTCTCATGACATTGGCATTTTTGGAGAGTATAGGCCATTTGCTTTCCAAGGTGTCCTTCAGGTTGGTGTGTTGCGTTGGCCTCAGTTCCTGAGGTTGTGGCAATGCTGTGACCTAAGTGATGGTGTATCCTTCCCTGTGCGCCATAGCATGGCATGTGCTGTATGACAGTCTGTGCCTTCTGGCTGATGCTGGCTCTGCTTCAGGTGTTGCCCACCAGAGTCCCACTCCAGAGCCGAGTGCTCCTCTCTTTGTGATGAGCCGAGCCGAGCTTGACAGTCTGGAGTCCACTGCTGAGTCCTGCCTACATCAGCTGTTACCGTGGTGGTTGGAGGTGGTGATTTCCTACCTCAGTTCTGCCCCCTGCATTGTGGTTTACATTCTGCAGGGCCTTCCTCTTCCGCTTTCTCTTTTTAAAATCAGTAGAGTAACCAGGTCACGCAGGGAGCACTCCAGCGCACCAGATGTGGTGCTAGCTATTTCTCATGTAGGGATTGCCTTATTCTTTCTCAAGGTAAGCCTTGAAGGTAAAGATGGTGTTCCTTATTACTTAGAGAGCAGTTAGAGGATCCTGGGTCAACATGGTTATAGATACCAGGATTCTTTCAGTCTGCTCCTGTTAGAGCTGTTTTTTATACCAGATGACTTTGTGGTTTGTTTTTTTTTAATTTTATTTTTATATATAACAAATCATTGTCAGATACATAGCAGACTCTATTGTTAAGGGCAAGCTTTTTTTTCTTAAATTTTAAAAAATTCTAACTTGTTATACATGACAGCAGAATGCATTACAATTCATATTACACATAGAGCACAATTTTTCATATCCCTGGTTGTACACAAAGTATAACACCTTTCATGTCTTCATATGTGTACTTAGGGTAACGGTGTCCATCTCATTCCAACATCTTTTTTTACACCCCTTGCCCCCTCTCTTCTATTCCCTCTCCTTTGCCCTATCTAGAGTTCGTCTAATTTTCCCAGGCTTCCCCTCCCAACCCCACTATGAATCAGCCTCCTTATATCAGAGAAAACATTTGGCATTTAATTTTTTGGGATTGGCTAACTTCACTTAGCATTATATTCTCCAACTCCATCCATTTACCTGCAAATGCCATGATTTTATTCTCTTATTGCTGAGTAGTATTCCATTGTGTATATATACCACATTTTCTTTATCTATTCATCTACTGACTGACAGGCATCTAGGTTTAGCTGTTGTGAATTGTGCTGCAATAAACATTGATGTGGCTGTGTCCCTGTAGTATGCTGTTTTTAAGTCCTTTGGGTATAGACCGAGGATTGGATAGCTGGGTCAAATGGTGGTTCCATTCCAAGTTTTCCAAGGAATCTCCATACTGCTTTCCATATTGGCTGCATTATTTTGCAGTCCCACCAGCAATGTATGAATGTAGCCTTTTCCCCACATCCTTGCCAACACTTATTGTTGTTTGTATTCTTAATAGCTGCCATTCTGACTGGAGCGAGATGAAATCTTAGTTTTGATTTGCATTTCTCTAATAGCTAGAGATGAAATATATTTTTTCATATATTTGTTGATTGATTGTATTTCACCTGAGAAGTGTCTGTTCAGTTCCTTGGCTCACTTATTGATTGGGTTATTTATTTATTTATTTATTTGGTGTTAAGTTTCTTGAGTTCTTTATATACCCTAGAGATCAGTGCTCTATCTATTGTGCAAGTGGTAAAAATTTGTTCCCAAGCTGTAGGCTTTCTGTTTACTTCACTGTTTCTTTTGCTGAGGAAAAGCTTTTTAGTTTGAATCCATCCCATTTATTAATTCTTGATTTTAATTCTTATGCTGTAGGAGTCTTATTAAGGAAGTAGGGGCCTATCGGATATGATGGAGATTGGGGCCTACTTTTTCTTCTGTTAGATGCAGGGTCTCTGGTTTAATTCCTAGTTCCTGATCCACTTTGAGTTGAGCTTTGTGCATGGTGAGAGATAGGGGTTTAATTTCATTTTGTTGCATATGGATTTCCAGTTCTCCTAGCACCATTCATTGAAGAGGCTATCTTTTCTCCAGTGTATGTTTTTGGCGCCTTTGTCTAATATAAGATAACTGTAACTATGTGGGTTAGTCTCTGTGTCCTCTATTCTGTACCATTGATCTACCAGTCTATTTTGGTTCTAGTACCTTAAGCTATACTACAGAGCGATAGTAACAAAAACAGCATGGTATTGGCACCAGTAATTGCATTAAATCTGTATAGTGGTGGTGTGGTCATTTTGACAATATTAATTCTGCCTAAAGAAGGATCAAGGGAAATCTTTTCATCTTCTAAGGTCTTCTTTAACTTCTTTCTTTAGTGTTTTTTAGTTTTCATTGTAGAGGTCTTTCACCTCTTTTGTTAGTTGATTCCCAAAGAATTTTTTTTTTTTTTTTTTGAGGCTATTGTGAAAGGGGTAGTTTTCTTCATTTCCCTTTCAGAGGATTTGTCACTGATATACAGAAATGCCTTTGATTTATGGGTTTTGATTTTGTATCATGCTACTTTGCTGAAAATTCATTTACTAGTTCTAGGAGTTTTCTGGTGGAATATTTTGGGTCTTATAGGTATAGAATCATATCGTTGGCAAATAGTGCTAATTTGAGTTCTTCTTTTCCTATCTGTATTTCTTTAATTTATATCATCTGTCTAATTTCTCTGGCCAGTGTTTCAAGAAGTGGTGACAGAGGCATTGTAAGGGCAAGCTTTAGAGACCAGGTGGAGTTAGGTTACTGTTTTTTCATGTACTGGTAAAGCTTTTAGAGAAGGGGGAAAGTTCCTTGTCTTCGCTGTTGACAGTTGATGTAGGATACAGTTCCCCCAGAGAGAAAGTGAGTGCCAGGAAACTTGGGAAGGTAGGCCTGCACCCTAGGTTGTGTCACTTCAAAACACTTTGCATGTTGCTCAACAGTGGCTAAGAGGGGAGCTGTGGTAAATTGTCAACCTGCATGTGCTGGGGGCTTTCCTTGCCCGGAAGCCATGCTGATTGATGGCAGCAACAAGCTCTCATTAACCTTCCAGGTAGGGAGGGGAGGGCTGTTCAGGAAGATCATTTTACAGTCCCAGACATTTTTTTAAAAAATTTTTTTGTTGTTGATGAACCTTTATTTTATTCATTTATTTATATGCAGTTCTGAGAATTGAACCCAGCGCCTCACACATGTGAGGCAAGCGCTTACCACTGAGCTGCAACCCCAGCCACCAAGCATTCTTGACTTTCCTTTATAGCTAACTAATTAAAACTACTGGCCTGGGGATATAGCTCAGGTGGTAGAGTACTGGCCTTGCATGCACAAGGCCCTGGGTCTGGGTTCAATCCCTAGCACCACAAAAAAGAAAGAGAGAGAGAGAGAGAGAGAGAGAGAGAGAGAAAGAAAGAAAGAAAAGAAGAAAAGCACAACTACCACCGAAGAGTTTAATATTTTCCTGCTTATAAATTCTGTTTCTTATTCATACAAGGAGTCTGGGATTAAAACAGAAAGCCCAGGTCAGTGTGGTTTAAATGGAAATACTGTAAAAACGAACACGTGTGCCAGCCACTGTTGTAAGTGCTGATTTTTCAGTTTATACTAACTCAGTCCTCACGGTGTGCTGATGTTATCTGTGTTTTATAAGTGGAATACTCAGTTACAGCAGCTAAGTAACTTGTTCAGGGTCACACAGCTAAGTAAATTGTGTAGCACTTACTGGTTTGGAAAACTTAAAATGTCCCTGGGTTAGGATGACTTCAGTGGCAGCCTGATGCAGAGCCTGGCTCTCAGTTTGCCTCCTCTGGCCTTTGTTCACAAGCCTCATCCCTCTCCTGCCTGCTGTCGCTCAGACTCGCACGTCCAGCAGAACAATGAGGCTTCTTGTCCTTGCAGGTCGACTTGGCCATGGGCCTGTCCTTGCCTTGGCCACTGTGATCAGGGGGCTGCGATGGCTAGGAATTGGCTGTCCTCCAGAGGCAGCCAGAATGATAGTGCTGAACCTTCAGAGTAAAGGTCTTCTCTAAATTCCTTTGTACAAGGTATTCTTCCTTTTTATGATCTGTTACCGCTTCTCAATTTTAGGAAGTAGTTTCAATTTGTACTACATTCCAAGATTTGGTCTTCAAATAAACCATTTTCCTCATGCAGGAGTCTGACCTTCTTAGACTTCTCCCACAGTCTTTCCAGGACGCCCTCAGTCTGTGGCAGGGTTCGGGGTCCTTGAGCTGCTGCGGTTTTAGATCTCAGCACCACCAGGACTCAATGAACACTTCAGCTATGGAGCAACTGTGGATGCTGTCCAAGAGTGAGAAGGGTAGTGCCTCCGTAACTGCATACAGAAAGACGCACAACGTGGGGGAATGTCCACAAAGGTCACATCTGTATAACTCTGCCCAGATAAAGAAATAGAAACTTGCTGGCCATCTAGAAGTCCCTTGTGCCCCCCAGCTTCAGGGGTCCTGTGTCCGAAGGGAATCCAGCAGAGTGGCCTGTTTCCCACCCCTCCTTCTCCCCCAATCCTGGCACCTGTAGTTTTCGCTCTCTAGACCCCAGAGACTTCCTCAAGCTATACTGCCCCCAACTTTCCCCCTCCCCCAGTACTGATCTACCAATGAGCCACACCCCCAGCCTTTTTTATTTTTTATTTTGAGACAGGGTCTTACTAAGTTGCTTTGGACCTTGCTAAGTTGCTGAGGCTGGCTTTGAACTTGTGATCCTCCTTCCTCAGCCTCTGGAGCCAGTGGGATTACAGGCATGCGCCACCGTGCCCAGTTTATTCTAGTCTTTGAAGTAGAAACTACAAAAACTGAATCCATCCTGGGTTCCTCGGGTGTCTCACTGCAGGCACAGAGGTCTCTGCTCCTTGGGGTTCAGCTTAATGACTGTACAGTATTGTGAGAGCAGTGCACATTTAGTGGAAACCATACTTTGAATTTGATCTTCTCTTGGGCTAGTAATGTGTTGGTATGCTACTTTTTCTTGATGCTGGGCAGTGGCAACCAGCCACAGAAATTGATGACCCTATTGCTGTACTATCCCATCATCCATCAATTAATTTTAGTTCAATTCTTCAAACATTCTTTAGGCCCTGAATGCTTTGAGCTGGTGTACATTATTGGTGAGTACCCTCATGACTATTCTGTTGTGCACTTTCAGTACAGTATTCAATAAATTACACGAAATGTTCAACCTTTATTATAAAATAGGCTTTGTGTGACAATTTTGTCCAGCTATAAGCTAATGTGGGTATACTGAGCACATTTAAAGTGTGCTAAGCCATGCTAGAATGTTCAGCAGGTTAGGTGTGTTCAATGCATTTTTTGACTTAGGATATCTTCTTTTGGGGGAGTGGTTTATTTTGTTTTGTTTGTGGAACTGGGGATTGAATCCAGTGGCACTTTACCATGATTTATATTCCTGCCCTTTTTAAAATTTCTTATTTTTGAGACAAGGTCTCACCAAGTTGCTGAGGCTGGCCTCAAACTTGGGATCTCCTGCCTCAGCCTCCAGAGGAATCACAGGCATGCACCACCACACTCTGCTTGACAAAGGGAATCTTCAACTTATCTTGTCTTTATAGCAGCCTCTTCATAAGTTAAGCATCTGTGCAGTTTTTCAGCAACTTTCCATTTAATAGACGTTTGTTCTACATGACAAGTGTTGACATTTGCATTCAAAGAACACTTCTTTATTCCCTTATTTGCTTAAATGTACCTAGTTGGCTTAATAGTTTTCCAGTCTGAATTTCAGAGTGTGAGGAAGGAAGCCAGGAGTGTCTTCCTAGCCCTGAACCTTCCCAGGATTTGCCCTTGCTCCTAATGGATGAATGGTGCCCACCAGTGTTCACATTGACTCTAAAAAGTGACAGGGAGCATTATGGCCTGAGAGGGTTGCTGTGGAGTGCACCTCTTCAGATCATTCACGAATAATTAAGCTGGTGGTATGGGAGGGGTTAGAGGGTGAAACTACATATTGCTGACCTTACCCAAATTTGTGCCTGTTGCGCCATGACATTTATCCCAGATGGCTGTTTCCGCTCCACCTCTGAGATCCTCCCTTGCTGTCAGTGTCACACAGTTAAAAAGAACATGGGCTGTGGAGCTGAAGACCTGCCTTCTGGTGCCACCTTCTTTACTTCCTGACTGGGGCAGGGCAGCGTCTTTGTGCCTGTCTCTGCACTGCTGTGATGCGTGTCCTGTGTAGCAGGTCAAGTGGCACTGTTGAGGGCTAGAGGAGGCTTGTTCTCTGCGTGTTTATTGAGCTGCTATAGGTGCTAGGCATCATTCTAGGCACTGATTCTACAGTTAGAGCGGGACCTTTCATCTCCCCAGCAAGTGGCTTTTCCTCTATTAACTACCCATCTTTAAGCTGCTGGGCAAATACATTTATTAAAGTAGGCTTAAGCTCTTGATAGTGTATTTCAAATATTTTCCAGAATAATCTCAATTTGAAATATTTGGCCTTGCATGTATCCTAGTTATGGATTCAGCAAACATGGGCCTGTTGCATTTCTGGATATAATTGCTACCTTTGACATAGTTGGGTCTTTTTAAAAGGTGTTTTGTCCCTGCCCCCCCCGCCCCCCAACTGAGAAGTAAAGATTCTGGTAGCAATTATTATTATTTCTTTGTGAAATAATTATCAGGTTAAAAAATAATAAATTTTTAAGAAGCTAAAGTAAAATGCAGATAGAATGAATCTGGATTTGTTCACCCAGAGTTGTAGTAGGAGGATTAGGGGACTTTCTCTTGAGTTTAAAGCAAAAAGTTTTAGTAGAAAAGAAATATATATATATATATATACACACACATACACACACACACACACACACATATATATATATATATATATATATATATATATATATTTATATTAGAGTCTGTTGCATAATATACTGCCTGAAACTTAATAAGCGTGGTGGTGTAGGCCTATAATCTGGAGAATTAGGCGGAGGCTGGAGTATTGCAAGTTCAAAGCTAGCCTCAGCAACTTAGCAAGACCCTCAAAATGAAAAATAAAAAGGGCTGGGGGTGTGGCTCAGTGTTAAAGCAGCCCTGGGTTCAATCCCCAGTAACCCCCCACACCAAAAAAAAAATCCAAAACTTATTAGCTAGATGATTAAAATCCTCTATTATAAACCTGACAGATTCTATGAGTCAGTCAGGAATTTGGGCAGGGCTCAGTCAGATTATTCTTCTACTCTTTGTAGCTTTACCTAAAGTTACTCACTGCTGTCGGCTGGTAGATGAGCTGTTCTGGAGGGCTTAAGGTGGCATTGCTGATACATTTGTCACATCAGAGAGGTGCTGGAAGGCTGGGCCCAGCTGGGGTTGCTGACAGACCCCTTATGTGGATTAGGGGCCATGACCTTGAATAATACAGGCAACTTTGCTGCTTCTGGGGAAGTCACACACCATCACTAGTCAAGAGGAGCATTACTTTTCCTCTTGGTACAGGACCTTCCTCTCCACCCAGGCATGTGGCTTTGACATTTTAGACCACCAAGGACAAAGAGGAGCCTGCAGGTAGAAAAAACAGGCCTCAAAGAATTGGGACTTCTGATTTCTGATGTTACTTCTGAGAATGGAGTGGAGCAGTGACTTTCAGATTTGAGGAAAATTATTTCCAATCTAAGAGATTTTCCCAAGCTATTAAGTATGAAGGTTCACAAACACGACTCAGACAGAGAAGGTGTCTGAGGTTGCTGGGGTGCTCTAGGTCTGAGAGCAGCCTGGTGCGGATACCCTGCATTGACATTGTGTATACTCTAGTGCCTAGGACAGATTCAGCATTAAAAGCATCTAGTTGTGTGCCAGTTATTAACCATAGTTACTTTTGGGAGTTGACAATGGGGTGGAACTGACTTTTTCTTTTTTTGAGCTACTTTTTAACTTCTACATATTTAACTTTATTAATATTTTTATAATAAAATTAACCAAGAAATCTGTATGTCAAAATTCTTTAGTCCGTTTCAAAATTATTATAAAGGTTGATTATGGCTAAAGTATGTTTTTTGCAGTTTATGAGTTGATATTTCTAAAATAAATAAAACAAGAGACTTCCCCACTGAAACTCTGAGGAACGATTTTGAATAATACAATCAGCTTCCTGGGGCTGGGGCTAGGGCTGGGGTTGGGGCTGGGGCTGGGGCTGGGGCTCAGTGCTAGAGCGCTTGCCTAGCACATGTGAGGCACTGGGTTCAAGCCTCAGCACCACATAAAAATAAATAAATAAAATAGAGGTATTGTGTCCATCTACAACTAAAAATATTTTTTAAAAAAACCACTTCCCATTAGGTTTAGAATTATTTTTTTTTAAGTAATGAGAAGTGATGATTTCTTTTTTAAAAATATTTATTTTTTAGTTATAGGTGGACACAATAACTTTATTTTTATGTGGTGCTGACTATCGAACCCAGTGCCTGACGCATGTGAGGCAAGCACTCTACCACTGAGCCATAATCCCAACCCCGAGGTTTAGAATTATTTTGCATGAGCAAAATGTACAAAAGTTTTATGCATAAGGAATATGAAAATAATCATTAGGAATTAATATTGATGGTATGTGCACAAACTCATCCACATATTGCCCAAGGTATCATATTAAAATTTTTTTGTGTTGAATCTTTTCATGGGACAAAGAAGTTTTGAATGCAAATATCTTTAAAATTCCCCATTTTGCTTTTTTTATTCAAATGTGAAGGCTCAGGGCTTGCCTGATTCTGTCAGGCATCAGGAGTATAGAGACAGATAGGAATAGTTCCTGAGGAACAGCTGCAGTTGACAGCTCACCCATCCTGTGTTGGCAGTGCGTGGGGGCAGTCACAGTAGGAGTCCTGGAGGAGATAAAGGTAGAAGAACCATCATAAAGGAAGGGGAGAGGAATTGTGTATATAAGGCCACAGAAACAGAAGGGGCTCTGTGAGGCCAGAGGTGAGCAGGGGAAAGCATGGGTGGGGCTTGAGCAGGAAGAGCCAGTAGGGGCAGATACGCAGTGTGGGCATAGGGATTGGGGCTGAAGACCTAGCAGGAAAAGAGAAGGGATAAGTGTGATTAACCTCAAATTATGCTTGTGTGATTGGAACTTCTTGTTTTTTAGAGGCAAATGGTTTTGAGCAGTGAGATGTGTTGATTTATTGCTGAGTCCTTTCCTCAAATTCTGACCGTATTTTTCATTATTCACAAGCTACCAAAAATTTGGCCTGAATTGACTTGAGGGAAAATGTCCTCATGACTGAAAGTTCAGAAGGAATCTCCTGCCTGACTTGATGGAGCCCTCACTGGTCATTGGGGCTTCTATACTGGCCCAGTCTGCCTTCTTACGGCTTGGTTTTGAACCAGATCCTGTGGGTAAGAGGGTAGTGACAGTGCATGTGTTTCTAGCATCACAGTCTCACACGTCTTCCTTGGAAACCAGCAAGTGCTTCTTTCTGACTGTTCTCCTGCCTCTCGCATCTACCCTGTGGCTGAGAAGGGACGCAACCTACTGATTTGCACTTGACCAATTGGGGCCTGCCGGTGGGGGTGGCCAAGTCCCATTCAGGCCACCAGGGCTCTGTTCTCCCGAAGGCTGTTAGCAGGAAGGTGTGGGAGGCAGGGGGCTGGGTGCTCTGCAGCTAACAGCAGACGTCATGATACCAGCTGTATTTTAGAATGTTGTGTTCTTTTTCCTCCTCCAGTCCCCTGTCTCCTTTTTGATAGAAGACAGCATGAGGAAGTCAGTCAAAACTCCAGCCTTATATTACCTCACAATAGTGTCCAAAATGTACCTGGTAATAAATAGATTCTCACGCTGGGAAGTTTTTTTGCCACATCTGCTTTTGGTATTTAATAATTGTGTTTTTGTTTTCAAGACTAGGAATTTAGAAAACTATATTTGATTTTACTCCATTTTTAAAGTGACCTGGGCACGTGTCAGTTGACTTTCAGAACAGCACAGCAAACTGAAAAGATAACAAATAAAATAGAAATATCTTGGATCTTTTTATAGTATGCTCTCTTAAAATCTGATTGTACAGTTCTGCAGTTGAATTTTGGCTAATAAGTTATGTTATATTAATTAACATGAATCCAGAAGAAAAACAGAATGAGAAAGCTGTCAAAAGAAATGCCCATAAAATGCATGTGGCATGCTATTGTTCATGCAGCTTTTACTACAGATTAGAGGTTTCTTACTGAATTCCACCTAAAATTTGCATGGTGAAATAGTACTTTTATATAAAATTAAAATGTGGTAAAGTCATTTTAACAAGGAATTGTTTGATTCATAAATAATAGCAAGGTGCTTTGTATAGTCTAATATTGTCAGAAGTTAAAACGTGAACCAAAATGTCTGTTCCTATACAAATTTACAATGATTCTATTGTCCGAGTTCAAACTGCAGTTTAGCAGTGCTTTGCACACCTAAGACAATGCAAAGGACATTTCTCTATCTCAGTATCTATTAACCTGTTCAGTTGAGGACCTGTGGGAGTACAATATAATGAAGGAAGGCCACATGCAGAAATGTACTCAAAATGGAATACAGACTTGAATGTAAGAACTGAAACTAAAATTCTTAGAAGAAAACATAGGAATGCATCTTCATAACTTGGCTTGGCCAGTAATTTCTGCAACACCGGAAGCACAAGCAACTAAAGAAGATGTAATAAATGCAACTTTATTGGAATTAAAAAGTTTGTGCTTTAAAAGGGTAGCATCAAAAAAGTGAGAAAAAACCCACAGAATGGCACAGAATTTTTGTAGGACATATGTCTGATAAGGCACATGTATCCATATTGATAAGAACTCTACAACTCAACAATGGAAAGAAAACTCAGCTTGTCCAAAAAGATATACAATTGGCCATTAGGCACATGGAAAGTTCCCAGTGTCATTTGTTGGTAAGGACATCAAAACTGTGATGCTCTTCTCTTTCATATCCATCAGGATGGCGGAAAAAACCCAGTCAGTCACAAATCTCTTCACAGATGTGGAAAACTTGGAACCCCCATAAATTGCTGGAGTGATTGTAAAAGCAGTTGCTTTGGAAAATAGCCTGGCAGTTCTTCAAAAGGTTAACATAGAATCAAAGTATGACCCAGCAACTCTCCTAGGTGTGTACTCAAGAGGATTGAAAATACATGTCCGTACAAAAATGTTCCTTGAGTCTTCATAGCAGTATAATTCATAATATCCACAGGTGGAAAAAACTCAGATGTCCATCAGCAGATGAATGAACAAACAAGACAGAGTCCATCCTACAGTTGAGTATCATTTGCTCCTGAGTGAGAATGAAGTTCTGATACAGGCTATAGCATTCACAGACCTTCAGAGCACCATTCTCAGCATTGGTTTGAAACTTCCAGAATAGGCAGGACTGCAGACAGGGGACACATCAGTGGTTTCCAGTTGCTTCTCTAGCACCCTCCCCCAAAGTCAATTTTATGATATAGGTTCACAAAAGTGTTAAACATCAGTACTCACACTAAAACATACACTTAAAAATGGCCAAGGTAGCACATTCATGTGTATTTTACTTTACTCCTAACACCACAATAACTAAAAAGTTGGAAAGAAAAAAGTTAGTATTAAAAGTTGAATATTGGTAGATTGTTTTGTTGAGGCATTGTGCCACCATGTTGCCCAGACTGGCCTTGAACCACTGAGCTCAGGCAGTCCTCCTGCTTCTGTGTCACCTCCCCAGGCTTGGAACCCCTTCTATCAGATGACATCGTCTCCCCCAGAAAGAATTGCATTCTTCTTGTCATTAGAGCCATATAACACAGAGTGGGAAAGAGTTAAATTTTTATAAATTTCTGGAACTTATGTAGTTTCTTTCTCTCTTTCTTTCTTTCTTTCTTTCTTTTTCTTTCTTTCTTTCTCTTTCTTTTTCTTTCTCCTCCTCCTCCTCTTCCTCCTCTCCTTCTCCTTCTTCTCCTGTATGTCCTTCCCTACCACATTGGCCTTGAGGTACCTGCAGTGCTTACAAAAAGGGCCTGCTGGTCCTGCGTTAGCACACTGTTTCAGAGTTCTGCTTGGGTTCCCACTCACCACTTTGTTAGCCCAAACTTCTCTTTCTTTGAGACTGTGCATGTTAGAAGAGGGGAAGTGGATGGAAAACTAAGGAAATTGTTGAACTCCAAATAAATTTGTCACACAAAAGAGGTGGGGGAAACATTAGCAACAGCAATTGCAGTTAGTGACCTTCCTCCCACAGGAAGCCTGTGCCAGCACCAAGGCCAAGAGGAGGCCACAGCGCTGAGGCATTTATTTCCTCAGTGGTTGTGCGGAGGGCTGTGATTGCTGCAGCCGCAGTCACACTGTACCTGTTGGCATGTCTGTCTTTTCCCCACTAGACTCTGCCTCTGGCAAGTCGTATTCATTGTTGGACTTTACCTGACTCTTACCTGGTTTCTGGGTGAATGGGCGAATGTTTCCAAGTGTAAACAAAGGGTCCCCAGACAGGAAATGAATGTAGTAATGCCAGATACCTGTTACGGTGAAAATCTGAAGGAGTGCTTCTCTTTTCTTTTGTCTTAGCAGTTTTCTATTTAAGACAACAGTAAACCTTTTTGACCATTAAGAGCATATGACTCGGGGCTGGGGATGTGGCTCAAGCGGTAACGCGCTCGCCTGGCATGTGCGGGGCGCTGGGTTCCATCCTCAGCACCACATAAAATTAAAATAAAGATGTTGTGTCTACTGAAAAAAAAATATTTAAAAAATTCTCTCTCTCTCTTAAAAAAAATAGAGCATATGACTCTATTTTTTAAAAAAATTTGGGAAATAAAAATTTGGCCAGATATAGTAGTGCTTATCTATAATCCCAGTGACTCTGAAGGCTGAGGCAGGAGGATTACAATTTCAAGACCAGCCTAAGCAACTTAACAAGACCCTGTCTCAAAAAGAATAAGGTGTGTGTGGCTCAGTGGTAGAGCACACCAGGGTTCAATCCCCAGCACCCAAAAGAGAGGGAGGGAGGGAGGGAAGGAGGGAGGGGGGGAGAGAGAGAGAGAGAGAGAGAGAGAGAGAGCGCGCGCTGAATGGCCTACCCTCACCAAGAGAAAAGCTCCTTGGTAATCTCTTGATGACATTTTTCTCAGACATTTTAATGCACATAAGTGTGTGTGTTTTTAACCAAAAATGAGATTATATTGTTGTATAGATTACTTCTCTTACATTGTCAGTAGCTTTCTGTTTCAATAAATACACTTCATAATTCCATTTTAGTGTCCGTAATACCACTGGATGAATCATGACTTATTTAACCATGCCCTGTCATTTGGCACTTAGGTTGTCTCTACATGTTTGCCATTATTGACAGCAGTACAGTCAACATCATTATAGCTAAATATTTGCACACTTAGTGATTATTTCTCTAGGATAAATTCCTAGAAGTAGACTTATTGGATCAAAATTGCATGTACATGTTTAAGGTGCTTGATATGTATTGACAAACTGAGCTCCAAAAGGACAGCATGCCCATCAGAATTCTGAAAGTCTATTTGTATTTATAACACAAATGTGCTAGGATTAGTGAGTGTCCCTTACCCGTGTTGAGTTATGATATACAACAATAGAGAAATATGTTTGTAAGTATTCAGTAAGGAGAAGCCAGGCGTAGCAGGCCAGACAAAATGAGTGGTGTTTTCAATAATTTACAAATAATTTTCCTGTGTTTGTTCTTTTATATATTATGAACGACAGGAAGTTACACCTTTCTCTGCCTTTAAGAAGCTGTGTGTGGACATTGTTCGGGTTCTGTGCGCTCCTGTACAGGAGGAGCTCTGCCTCTAGGAGGAATTGTTGCCGAGGAGCAGCAGGCCCAGATGTGGTCCAGCTAGTAAACTTATGTTCAATGAGTGGAAACACCAAGAGTTCTTGTTTGGCCTAAAGCATATTTTTCCTGGGAAAAGGGAAATAAAACCTTTCAGCCAAAGAATATGTTTTTCAAGTTCATGAGCTCTGAATCCATGCCCCAAACCTGCTTACAAAGCATGCTGTTCATGATGAGTACAGGGGAAGCTCTTTCTCTGTCTTCCTTGTAGCATAAATTGGACTTCATAGATTGGATTGAAGGGAAAATGGGGCTAGGCGGTTGGTGGGGTGTGATTTGATCTTAGAAGATCTTTAAGCACGCTGTTGTGGTACCTTGCCTCCTCTTCCATCTCTGCACTCGCCTGGCTCTTTCCCCGGGGCCTCCTGCCCCCAGGGCCTCTTCCAGGTTGTGGCTTTCCATTGCCTTTCTGTCTGGTCTGTCTGTCCCTTTCTCTCTCTCTCTCTCTCTCTTTCCTTCAACATCTTTTCTTTTCTTTTCTTCTCTCTCTCTCTCTCTCTCCCTCCCCCTTCCTCCCTCTCTTTCCCTCCCTCCCCCTCTCTCTCTCTCTCTCTCCCTCTCCCTCTCCCTCCCTCCCTCCCTCTCCCTCCCCATCTTTCAACATCTTTCTCCACTGGTTTTCACCATAATTTTCAAGTGAAAGGCTTAAAAGGCAAAAATAAATAAATAAAATAACAAAGCAATAAACTGTCTTCCTTAGTCTCCGTCTGGGACAATCCTAGGAACCTACATCTTGAAATATTCAACTACACCAACACAGGGTAAGGTTTGCTGTGCAGGAAGTCAGATGCAGAATTATACAAGTTGTATGAGTTCATGCATGTTTTTTTAAAACATATAAAAAAGACTGAATGAAGCATAGTTAATTGATTTAGTTTTGACTGAGGTTAGGATCACAGGTGATTTCTTTCTTTTCCTTTTTGCTGCTTTTTGAAATTTTCTTTAGATTTTTATAATCGGCTCATATAAGCAAGAAAAAACAGAATCCTAATTATAATATTTTTTACCTGTTGATTATTTAGACTATAAGATATAGATATATGGGTTGAATCATTTTTTTTTAAGATGGGGGGGGAGAGAGAGAGGTTTTTTTTTTAATATTTATTTTTTTTTAGTTATTGGCGGACACAACATCTTTGTTTGTATGTGGTGCTGAGGATCGAACCCGGGCCGCTTGCATGCCAGGCGAGCGCGCTACCGCTTGAGCCACATCCCCAGCCCGGTTGAATCATTTTTTAAGTTTTAAAATCTAATAATAACCTGAACTCCCATATCAAAGAGTAGGAATTATAAAAGGCCATTTAATTTTGTTTATAATTTAGAAATTATGCTGAAATTTATATTTTCTTTACACACAGACATTAGGGTTGTTTCTTGGCATGTACTATAAACGTAAGTGGTCAGGCTTGGTAAGTTGATAAACAGTAAGCCCTAAGCCACCTATGTGGCAGTACCACCTGGGTTATGCCACAGTGTCCTGATTGGCAGTGTTCTGCGGCCTCCTGGTCATCAGGGTCTCATTTGTGAGTGAGTCCTGTTGGGAGGCATGTGTCAGGAGGTGGAGTGGTTCTTGAGGCTTGTTTAGTCTTGGTCCCTTAACTGGGTGCCTTCTTCTTGTAGGAGAATGACATCTTCCTGGGCTGGGAAAAAGGAGCTCCTAAGAAATGGGGGAAGAGTAAGAAGAAGTGCTCTGATCTGACGCTGGAGGAGATGAAGAAACAGGCTGCTGTCCAGTGTCTTCGATCTGCTTCTGATGAAGTGAGTTTACATTTTATTTCAAACACAGAGAAACATTGGAAAAGTTGACAAATACAACAACTTGACCCAGAAAACTCAGAAAAATGAATCACTTGTTATCTTCCCACTGTAATGTGAGCATTATCATTCTTCTTCTTCTTTTATTTTTCCAACTCATCTTAAACATTATGCATAACTGGTAATTTTTAAACAAAGATGAAAATCAGAATCACATGTCCAGCTTTAAAAAGGACAAACAGCATTATCATTCTTTATGGAAGTTCTCACGCCTTGTTTGTAAAATATATCATTTTGTATATACTGCTCTAATTAGCATATATACAAAAATTTCCACTTTTTCCAATTTAAAATCATATAGTTAGTCCTGTTATTACATAGTCTTTACTTTTTTTAGTGTCTAAATTTATTTCCCAAATAATATTCTTTTAGCAGTCTAACATAATCATCTCATTAGATATTTAGCCTACTCTTGGTTTTTTGGTTATGCTTTCTAGCATTTTGCATGTGTGGTTTTTATATATGTATATATACAAATATTTAGTTGTCGGTGGACCATTATTTAATTTATGTATTTATATATGGTGCTAAAAATCAAACCCATACATGCTGGGCAAGTGCTCTACTGCTGAGCTACAGCCCCAGCCGCAGCCCGCATGGGTGGTTTTATCCATGATTTTCATTATTTCTGGATATACTCCTAGAAGTAAGGTTGCAGTTCTAACACTGTAAGAGTACTGTTTTTGCTTATGATTTATATTTTTTCTTTGTTTTTTAGAAAACATTATAAGATTTTTAAAAATTCTTCTTTTAGTACTTTATATAAAATATTTCTCAGACCTTTTAGCATCCTGATATAAAATAACTCTAAAATATGATCATTTATTTAAATTAATATTATGAATTCTTATTTTATTACCTACTCTAGGATGTTATCTCTGAGATAAGAACTTCTTAAAAAGTAGTTTTACTTTGACTGTGCTGTTCGAGGTAAGGTGGTTTCAATACCTCTTAAGGTACAAGATGAAATTGAGGTATTCCCATCTCTGGACACTTCCTCTTGGAGCCAGGTGGTCTGGGTGTTCTTCCAGGAGAGCCAGCTTTGCTCCCTGTCATCTGTTGGCCTGTTACACAGTGCACATGCCTCTGGGCGCCTCGCTGCTCAGTGTTGACCCGTGTTCCTGTCCAACGCAGAGGTGTCACAGCACCTGTGTGTGCCTTGGGTGTCGCAGCCCTGGCGTCCTCATTGCCCCTGCCAGGCTGTGCCGCTTGTGGGCAAGGACTGTGCGTTGTGTGGTTTTTACTCCCTGGTGCCCAGCACAGTGTGTGCTGCCTGTGGAAGTTGCTGAATGTCTCCTGAACTGAATCTAGTCTCAATTTTTTAAGAGCCTCCCCTCCATCAGATCCCTTTTTTCTTCCCAACTATTTTCCTCTCCTTTATCCCTACTTTTTTTTTTTTTTTTAAACTTCTGAATTGTCCAAAACTGCTACTTTATACATGATTGGATAGGACTTTGGAAGTATTGCTTGTATGGCTTAATTGGGCACCATTTCGTTACTACAAGTAGGAACATGGTTGATCTAGTTTAAGGGGGAAAAAGGAATATACATAAAGGATGCAGGGGTACACACTATAACCAAGGGCTGACAGTACTGGGCTAAGGAGGGATCTACAACGGAAGCTCTGAGTGGCAGATAAAGTCACTTTCTCTAATAGCCATGGTCTTATTTGCCGTTCTCCTTTGGACCAGTGTTGCTGAGAAATGACTGTGGTTAAGCTGAATGAGCAACAGGGCAGCTGAAATCTGCTGCAAGAGGGGGAAGAATAGAAGACCACTGTATCATGACCCTACTCCTACACAGAGCCTGCTCTCTCCCCGCTCCCGGGTCATTTCCCATTTCTGAATTCTGGCGCACACATGGTGAAGGATGGCCATTCCAGCCCCAGCCCAGCATGGCCGCCAAACTGTAGCACCCAACACCATTCAGCTAGAGAGAGCCTCTGAGCACCCCTAACTTTGTGAACTGTGGTGAGGGGCAGGCTGCGTGGAGGGCCACCCCCTTCAGCAGGGTCTGCAGGTGATGGGCAGCCTGCAGAGAGGTGTGCATTCAGGCAATTGCCCAAGATGTGTTTTCCTCATGACACCCCGGGGGGTAGATTGATAAGCCAGCTGGCACTTTTGAAAGGATCCAGAGTGCCGTGATCTTCAGCAAGTGAGAGGTTAGTTCAGGTAAATGCTTTGAACAAAGTCCAAAAAAGCTGCTGAGTCATGGTTGGGAGCTTGAATCTGAGAAAAGATCTCCTTTCTCCTTTGGACCAAGGCGCGGAGAAATGACTGGTTGAGCTGAGTGAGCAGCAAGGCGGCTGGAGTCTGCTGTGAGAGGAGGAGGAGTGGGAGAACGTGTGTCACCACCCTTCTCTGCAGCTTGTTGAGCCTGGGTCTCCTTCATACTAGCTGAGCATGTTGTATGCTGGGAAGAACTTGACAGGAGGTGGACACCATGCAGGGAAGGACAGTGGCCTGCAAAGGTCCTTGCTGCCTTGGGTCATTGCTTAGGAGACGTGTTCTCCTCTGCCCGGCAATAAAACATATCATCCTATCTTGGTCTTTCCTTCTCGTTTTATAAAAGAATTAGTCCATTGCTTTTCCTAATAATTCTTTTTAGTCCTATCAGATGGATTTGGAGTTGGCAGGGGAAGTGAATGTGCTGAGCATGGGCCAGGTCTCCGTGACTCTTTATAGAATGAATAGCCATACACCTTGTTTGTGCATCAACTTATAGACCCTGGAAACTGTTCTTAGGGCTTTTGAAATCCGATAAAAAGAATGTGCAGGCTGGGGATATAGCTCAGGGGTGGGTGGAGTGCTTGCCCAGCCGCACAAGGCCCTGGGTTCAATCCTCAACACCACAAAAAAGAAAAAAGAGAAGAACACTGTACTTACTCTGTAGCAATAGAAAGGATTGGTGCGGCAACTTATGAATGTGTCTCCTAGCTGTCTTTTCCAAATCTCTTGGCTTCAGTGCAAAGAAAGGAGCAAGGAGGACCTACAGAGGAAGCTTATTGCCCTGCCCCGTGAGTGATAGTGGGTGGCTGTGGCTGATTCCCACACACTGAGGACAGCAGGGGCCGTGGCTGTGCCCTGCTTGCCTGCTCAGTCCAGATGCCCTCTCTGAGCTCTTCCTAGTACGCTCTTCAGTCAGTCACTGTCAACTGATCACAGTTGAAACCCACTGGCAATCCGTGTTTATCATCCAGTTGATTAAAATGCTCATGACATGCTCAGGAAGCTGAGGCAGGAGGACCACAAGTCCCAGGTCTGCCTGGGCAGCTTGGCGGGACCCTGCCTCCCTGTATTGGTGTGTGGTTGACCACCGCACTTGCATCTGTACTGCAGACTGCCCACTGTGTCGGGATTTAAAGGAAATGGCTGGCCTGCCTCACTCTACCTCCCCATGTGTGTGACTCTGCCTCTGCCTCCCTTTGTCTCGTAGCGAGTCGTTCACCACTTTCTAGTGCACCTCTTGGCCTGCTTGGCTCAGTATTTTATATCTGAGAGGCATCACTAGAACTGAATGGCAACTCAGGGGTGTCAAATGCATTTTTGTACTTGGAGGAGAGTTTGGCAGCACCTATGAGTATCCCCAAGCTCTTGCTGAAGAGTCACTCCTCTGGGGTCTTGACCTTTGATGGACCTCTAGTCCTTGGGTCCCCGCTAAAGCTGCCTTTGCCGAATCCCCTTTCATTTATACATGCAAATAACAAATAACATGCAGGTCTCCCGGGTGTTCACTTTCTGTAACACACTTTGCATTTGCTTTGGTTGTGGTTAGAAGTGGGGTCTGTTAAAGAGGAACGGTACTGAGACTTGATAATAGATAACTCCAACCCTCCGCCAGATGCATAGATTTTATTAAGTGATGTTATGCAAGCTGTCTGATGGCTTTTATCAGTGGGCATGGCTCATGCCTGAAATTGCTGTATAAATCCAGGCCTCCCTCCCTTTAAAAAACTATGAAACAGAATTCTGAAGTGTGCCCCAGCCATTGTTTTTTGAATTCCTCAAGTTTACCTGGTTCTATTTTCCCTACTCCCAAAGTTAGGGCTTTTTTATGTTGTTTGCTTGCTTTTGTTGTTAATGATTAATTTTATTTCTGTTCTGTTTTTATTGGGCCCCTAAGATTTAATTGAAGCTGGCCCATCATCAGCACTTGGGGTGGCTAGAAGATTAGAAATGCAGTGTGGTCCTGTCTGGGGGTGGCCAACGCCAAGTGCAGGGTGACTGAGTTCACCTCGGGAGTGTCAGAGCAGTGCTGCTGCTGCAGCCAACAGACCAGGCTCTGGGCTCAGAGGGCCTCGTGGAGCACCCATGCCCTGGGCGCAGGGCTCTGCCTTCACTTGCTCGGCTTCTCCCATCCAGGTGAGCCCATTGGGAACTTCTTTTTGCCATTAGAAGTGCAGAACTCACCTTCATGTTTTGCACGGGTTGTCTGTGTGCATTACAAGGCCATGTACAAGAGAAGGTGTCTCGTGACAGCTCGTTTTCACAGCCGATCTTGAACATGTATGTTGTTGGCACGAGCATTTTTAATCTAATTCTTTCTGTGTAATAAGAACACCAAACAATGATGAGTAGCATTTATTGAGACTTGAGTTGTGTGGGCCCCCTATGTACACGTGCTCTGTACCTGGGAGAAGTGGTGCCTGTTCCCTCTTCAGGCCAGGCCCCTGAGGAGCAGCCAGTGGTTATAAGAGCAAAGGACACACATTCCTGCTGTGTAGTCATAGCCAGCCCTGCCCAAGGAAGCCTGGCCTTGGCTCTCTGGCATGTAGACAGAGCTAAAGGCCCTGTAAAGCATCGGAGGGTTTGGAGGAGAGGGTGGCACAGCCTGGTGCAGATGTGCATCAGGGCGTGTGGCAGTGTGTGGAGACTAGACAGGGTGGCTGAGGCCGGGTAGGTGGGGGACAGAGGGCAGACTGGGGGAACCAGTTGAGAGACCCAGAAGGGACAGGAAGGTGGAAACTGGTTGGTCTGTGATACACTTTGAAGCAGAGCTGGCAGAATTGTGCATGGGTAGAGAAGAGGAAGGAGTAGAGGCCTGAGGTCAGCTCCTTGGTCTAGGCAGCTGCAAGGTTGGAATTCCCTGTTGGTGAGGAGCAGAGTCCCCAGGAAGGAGCCTGTGTGGGATGGTGCCTCCATGAGAGAGCTAGCTGGGCTTAGGGTTTTTTGGTACTGCAGATTGAATCTGTAGCTTCACGCATGCGAGGCAAGGACTCTACCCCTTGAGCCGCATCCAGCCCTTTTTGTTTTTAGACAGTCTTGATTAGTTTCCCAGGCTGGCTTCAAACTCGCCATCCTCTTGCTTCAGCCTCCTCCCAGGTGGCTGGAAGTCCAGGCAGGGTTTGTGGGTGTCCAAGGTTGACTAGGCCTTCAGTCATCTCTCTTTTTTTTTTTTTTTTTTAAGAGAGAGAGAGAATTCTTTTTTTAATATTTATTTTTCAGTTTTTGGTGGACACAACATCTTTATTTTATTTTTTGTATGTGGTGCTGAGGATCGTACCCAGCGCCCCACGCATGCCAGGGAGCGCGTTACCGCTGGAGCCACATCCCCAGCCCAGGCATCTCTTTCTTACTCATTTATCTGACCCAGAGCTTCTGCTTTCCCTTTGAAAAAGGTGGAAAATTGGGATTTCTTCTGAGAAATTTCCTGATCTTTCGAATGTTAGAAAGTGAGGATGTGAAATGAAGCAGGTGGGGCGACTGCAGGAGCGGGGGAGTGAGGGGCAGAGGGCTTGAACAGAGGCTGGGCCGTGCTCCCCGGCCTGCTGGCCCGGCCTTCATGTCCTCAGGACCTGACTTGGCATCTGTCTTTCCTGTTATGTTTCTATTTCTACTAAATATTGCTTGAAGTTGTGTGCAGATATGAGCATTATTTTGGATGTTCATATCTTTATTTAAATGGTACCACACTGTATACATATATTCTGCAATATTCCTCTTTTAGTTAACATTTTAAAATTTATCTGTTAGTAATCGTTCTTATTATTTCTTTTCATTCCTAACTAATTGTCCATTGGGAAACTGTGAAGCACTCATCTGTTTTCTTAGCACTGAGTCACTCACAAGAGTTTGGGGTTGTTGGCTATCACAGGAGTGCAGCAGAGGAGCCCCGGGCCCTGGCCGTGCTGCCCCCAAGGTGCTTTCTCTAGTGTATCAGTTTGCTACATTGAAGTCAGTTGTTTGTTTGTTTTTTGGTGTGTGTGTGTGTGTGTGTGTGTGTGTGTGTGTGTTCCTGGAGACTGAACCAGGGCCTCACACCTGCTAGGCAAATGCTCCACCACTAACCATACCCCCAGCCTTCTTTATTTTATTTTGAGATGGTCTCACTGCTTTGTCTAGATTGGCCTCCAAGTTGTAATCCTCCTGCCTCAACCTCCCGAGTAGTCGGGACCACAGGAGTTTGCCTCAGCACTAGTTTTGAAAAGCCATTGTGAAGCCTCATAGCCTGCAGTATTTGATGGAAGTCAGGACCTAACCAGACAGACAGACATGGGCTTTTCTTGTGCCTTCCTCTCTTACATGCCTATTAGGGATCTCCTTCAGAGCCTTGCTTCTGGATTAAAAATAACTGTTCTAATTTGTACTTTGAAGATCTTGACTTTACTTTTTAAGAAACAAAGAGTATCCAGACCCTCAACCCAGAGCCAAGCCTTTGGGTCTGAGTCTTGTTCAGGGAGTTTAGTTCTTCCTGAAGGAATACAGCTATCTGAAAGGAAGAAAGACTGCTATCTCCAGGTTCAAGTAAGAAATGGGGCGATATTAAAAAATAGGGTTTGCTTATGTCAACAGGATGCTATAATGAAATAGGAACATTGAAGGACTTAATTCAAATTGAAGTGTTTCCTTCTCTTTGTAGATGATGAAATAGAGGTGCAGAGAAGTTAAGTAACTTGTCCAGCCACACACAGCACAGGATGTCTGATGAGTCCAGATCATCATGCAAAGATTCTCTTTGCATACATCACCCTGCTGAACACTGATTCAAAACAGTTATCTTTTTCCAAACTTGATCATGTCAGTTTATCATTACTGATAGCACAGTGATACCCTCTACTTCTCGTCATAACTCTTGACATGCTTTCCTTTGTCATTCAAGAAGTCTGCCATCTATGTCCTTAGCAGCAATGGCTTTGGGTTTGGGGGCTTTTAATCTTGGTATTCCTTTCCTGGCCTCTGAAGGCATGAGTGTGGGACCCCAGTCTTGCCCTTAGTCCTCTCTGTTGGTGCTCGTTTACTGACTTAACTGTAACATTACTTTTGTTCTAAATGTTTTAATAAAACTTAAAAAGCTAATCATTAAAGTATGGAATGCACCCTTGCTGTCCAGCACGCTGCCGCCAGTGGCCTCCCCTTCAGCATGTGACTGGGCTTCCTCTCCCTCCCCCCAGCTCTGCCTTGGGTACTGTCAGGGAGTCTGAAACGCTGTCACAGTCAGCTGTGGGGAAGCTGTGGTTGGGAAGCCTTTGCCTTGGTGTGGCTGTATGACAAAGAACTGAAGACTTGGGGGCTTTAAGCACCCATTACCTTTGCTCTTGATTGTATAGGTTAGTGCGCGCTCAGCTGGGAAGTTCTTGTGTTGGTCCTGCTGCCGTCCGTGCAGCTGTAGCGGCAGGGCAGGGTGGCACTCCTCGAGGAACTGGTATTGCAGCAGCAGGGCTCTGAGCTGCCACCCGACTCTGCATGGCAGGTGGAGCCTAGGAGTCGGCATTCCAAGCAGGTGTGTGTCCTGCTTGCTAATAGTCATTATGAAGCCCCGTCACAGTGTGAGGGGACCCCACCAGGGGTGAGTGCCAGCAGTCAGGTTCACCGGAGCACCAGAATAGCTGGTTTTGTCCTCGCAGTTACTTTCTAGAGGGATCGAAGGGGCAGGTTCTGGGCTTTGAGACATCAGACACCCTTGAGGGAAAACATGGGCACTCCATAATGAAAATCGGGGACTGGATGAAGTCGGTGGACTCCTGCTGATCCCGTCCCTCTCTGTTCCCAGCTGCTGGGTACCGGTGACGGAGGGTGGGGTTGCTCTCTCACAGAGGTTGCTTTCAAGAAGACAAAGATGTCAAGAGACAAGATGATCTCTTGAAGATTGTGAGCATAATAGATGTGAAAAACTGAGTTGAAGGTTTGGAGTGTACACCTGAAGTAGAACAAAAAAGTAAAGAAATGGTGAACAGGAGGGAAAAAGAAATGGGGACCGTTCCAGAAATTCCAGTGACCATTTCTCAATGTAGAGACTGAGGCTGCAGTAGGCCCGTGGATTTTGTACGATCAGTGTGGTTCACCTTGGCTTCACACCTAGATCTCTTTGATTCTACTTCTCAGTGTCCAAATGGAACCAGCAGTTATGTGCCAGAGTATTGTACTGGGTAGGGGTCACAGGGGAGGGGCGGGGGCACTGTCCAGCACATAGGGACTCTTCCGTCCAGATGAGTGCGCTGTGGGAAGGTTTCCGCAGCAGCAGAAGCCTCTGGGTATGCAGAGGACAGATAATGAGCAGAGCAGGCCATTGCAGCGATGATTATGTCACGAATTTAAAGGGACGGGAAGTGTGCAGCCGGTGGAGAAGCACTGATATGTCGCAGAGTGGGAAACAGTAGGAACTGTCAGGAGCAACGAGAATCTCTGGAAGTACCAGACATGAGCTGCACTTTGGCCCAGGCTTAGTCTCCATTATGTCACTGTCCTTCACCTCGCCTGCAACCGCAGAGCTGAGTGGGTACTGTCAGGGACCCAGTGTTGGTCAGAGAAAAGGACTCAGCCAAGGCGCCCAGGTGGGACCCAGAGGGGTGCGCCGTGCTGCGTCTGGTTAGTGCCCATTCCCACTCCTCACCCCAAACTCAAAGCAGGAAAACCTGAAGGCTTTTTTTTTTTAGTTGTAGTTGGACACAATATCTTTATTTTTTTTTTATGTGGTGCTGGGGATCCAACCCAGTGCCTCACACGTGCAAGGCGGGCGCTCTACCACTGAGCTATAGCAGCCCTGAAGGCATTTTTGAAGGGATGAATCCAAAACTGAGTTCTGGAAAGTGAAAGACATATAAAATCTAGCAGTAAACCCACATTTAAGTGAGCAGGGTGACAGGGGCTCTGATGCGCGCCCAACTGCTTGGCCGCCTCCGAGCATGGCAGGGCAGGCATTCAGACCTAGGTTTGCGGAACCCGGAGCCGAAATGCAGCCGCCTTGGTCTTGCTGCCTGAGAAGGAGGTGAGCAGCCCGTGCACTCTGGAAGGACAGGCTGTCGTCTTCTGCACGGCCGCTTGGCAGTGGGGTTGTGACCGCTCGTGCAGTGGGTGAGCGTGTGTGGTGAGCAGGTCTGGCCGCCACCGGCTCCTGTGGGCACTTGCTGGACAGCTCTGGAGGCCAGCTGGTCCCTGTGCAGAGCTGGCTGCTCTGCAGGTCTGGAGTGCTGACTTGCGTCCTGGTGTGCCTCTGTGTTGCTGGATACCCACCAGTAGCGGGCACCCTCTGTTATCAACGCGATGGGGAAAGCAAGGTGAGCTCATCAGCAGAGGTCTGGGTTTCTCCCCAGCCCGTGCCCCTCAGAGTTGTTACTAAAGACTGGGCACTGTGCTCTCCTTGTGTCTTAGGATGCTGTAGGCTGCAGTGTTCTTAAATGCTGTATGGATTTGGCCTACTATGAAATATGAATGTTAAAATTCTTCAGTAGCTTATGACATAATTGGGAAAGTGAGTGAAATTTCTCCTTAATAGTTCTGAATTAACACTTTGCCTCCCAGGACACAACAGAGTATGATGCCCATTTCTGATGTCCTTTTGAGCTTCTCAGTCATGATCATAATAATGTAGTGGCCTAATTGTTCATTAAAAAAACATAAACAGGGGCTGGGTTTGTGGCACACTTGCCTAGCATGTAGGAGGTGCTGGGTTTGATTCTCAGCACCACATATAAATAAACAGATAAAGGACTATCAACAACTAAAAATATATTTTTTAAAAATTTAAATAGGATACTGCAGGTAGTTAAGAAAGAAAAGCAAAACTTGGTTGGTAAAGCTTATTTCTGCACACAAGGTAAGAAGTAAGTTGTTTGTCTCTTGCTATTTATATAGGAAAGCATCATAGATATTTACTTATTTATATGAAAACAAATATATGTATATATACACATATCAGTCTGTGCGTGCATGTATGTATATACCTTTGTTCTCACATACAGATCAACATGGTATATGTGTAGTTGGTGTCCGAGACACAGCATAACAACCCTCCACGAAGCCCCTGGGTGGTAGTGGTCATTCTGCGGTAGCTTATTACATGGCAGCCCATTTTAGTGTTGAAAGAAGCCTAGCACGCAGTCCCTGGAGGCTCAGTGTCCTGCACTGGAGACCGCAGGGTTTACAGCACAGTGACATGGGCTTGCAGCTCAGAGTGTCGTGCGGCAGGTCAGCTGACCCCGGTGTCAGTTGTTTGATCCGGAAGAGGGAATATAACTGCTGTCCTTGTCACACCTTGAACATCATGGTAAGCAGACCCTCTCTAATGGAATTGTCGAGCTGACCCATGTTTATGACTAACATCTGGCCTGGGTTTTAAGAGTGTTTTTTTAAGGGACGGCAGCTCTTGTCTGGCCTGTTTTCCTGTCTCCCCGTTAAAACTGTGGTGTGATGTGGATAGAGGGTAACTGAATGTTTGCAGTTATCCCTTTTCAATGGAATCTGTTTCTTGCTGCTCAAACTATATAACTGTGTGGTTTCTCCTTTAGGATATCTATAATACTTGTGCTGAGTCATTCTGGGTTAAGTGAATGAGGTAAAGTTCTATTTTTAGCTTCCCCAGGCCCAGTGACCGCTGGGCTGGGTCATGTGCATCTGTTTGATTGTGCCCACCGAAAGATACTTGATGCCAACTTAAATAGGACTTTGCCCACTGAATAAATCAAAAGTTCCTAAAACCACATTCATTTTTTTATTCATTGTAGAAGATCCTTCTTTCTTGTGAGAAATCGAGAATTCACAAAGTTTGGAAGTCTGCTTAGTGAAAGACGTGCTTGTGCCTGTGTCCAGCATTCATTTTTCTCCAAAACCTGACTCCTCCTTCCACCCTCTCACTCCCAGGCTCCTCCTGGTGTTCTGCAGTCCTGCCCCTGTTCTTAGCAGAGGCTTGTACCTGTGCGACCCTGCAGAGAAAACAAGGTCCTCGCGCTGGCTCCCAGCAGCCACTTGTCTGGGCTGCTTTTGTTGTTGCCGTCATGAAGAGTTCACTTAAAAAATGTTTTGTTTTGTTTTTTTTTCACCTCTTGTATTAGACTGTGAGCTCCTAGAGGACCAAGATGAGGTTTTTAAATTTTCTTTGCATTGAGTTTGTACAAGGTTGTACTCACATAAATTCTTTTCTTTTTAGAACTGGGAATTGAACCCAGGGGTGCTCTGCTACTGAGCCACATCCTCAGCCTCCCTGTCTCCTTTTTTCAAATTTTGAGACAGGGTCTCACTAAGTTGCTGAGGCTGGCCCTGAACTTCCCATCCTCCTGCTTTATCCTCCCAAGTTGCTGGAATTATAGGCAGGAGCCATCACACCCAACTTCACATATGTTCCTCTTCTTCTTTTTAAAAATATTCTTAGTTGTAGATGAACACAATACCTTTATTTATTTATTTATTTATTTATTTTAAAGAAAGAGTGAGAGAGAGAGAGAGTTTTTTTTTTTAATATTTATTTTTTCCTTTTCGGCGGACACAACATCTTTGTTTGTATGTGGTGCTGAGGATCAAACCCAGGCTGCATGCATGCCAGGTGAGCGCGCTGTCGCTTGAGCCACATCCCCAGCCCAACCTTTATTTATTTGTTTGATTATTTTTATGGGGGTGCTGAGGATCGAACCCAGTGCCTCACACATACTAGGCAAGCACTCTGCCACTGAACCATAACCCCATCCCCTTCACATATGTTCTTAATCTGATTCACTTAGATTCTTTTTGTTGGTGACTGGCTTTTGGGCAGTTAGGCCTTTGATCTGTCTTAATGAGTAAAGTGATATGCCTCTGGGAAGATAGAAGCCATTCTAGGAGATACATTAATGTTTCCACATTTTGTAAGTTCCACTTAATGTCTTTCAATAGTAAAATATGTCAGTTTAGGTCTGCAGTTGTGTAATTTTTAAACTCTGCTATTCATTAAAGTATTGATGATATATTTCTTTTGGAACGTCTGAGATTTGCAAACCTCTGTGTTAAACAGAAGTGTACAGATGCCTGCTTTGCTGAACCCAGAGGTAACCCCTGGTCTTTCTGTCATCTCGCAGAGCTCTGGGATCGAGACCTTGGTGGAAGAACTCTGCTGCAGACTGAAAGACCTGCAGAGTGAGCAAGGTGAGCGTGCAGTTCACAAGCAGAGGCCACACTCAGGGATGATAGCCCCAGGATCTAGAGTGAGAAAAACCGTAGAATTAATTAATAAAAAGAAAGAAAGAAAGCAGAAGCAAACCTTTGTGCCTAACATACCCCACCAAGCCAGCGTGCTACTCTGTCATGGGCCCTGTTGTGGATTCTGCCACGGTCCTTAGCAGCCAATTTGTAGAGTTCCCTGCTCCCAGAAGAGAAGAGGGACTTAATCCACTGGTGCCTTCCTAGACAGGAAGATTCCTCCGTGTGTGTCTTCACATTGACGCTCAGAGACCAGGAGCACCGTTCCCTTCTCCTCCTCCATCCTTACCCAACTGTTAACATCTGCCCATCCATGTGAAGTCCTCTAAAGATGGGGACACTAGTTACTTCAGGTTTGGAAGAAACTTCTGCTTTGACTTTAATTTTTTAGATAGGCAGACTTGACAAGCCCATGAAGTCATTTAGGTCTGGGAACCTCATTGCTGCTTTTCCTGATGACTGTGTGAGACCTAAGAAGGAGGCTCACGCTGAAGGCTGAGACTCTTGTTTCCTTGCCCTTTTCATGGTCACTTTGCTGTGCACCAAAGCTTGGCCTCCTGCTGAAGGATCGGTGCGACTGATTTTGACCTAAGGCTAAGCTACAAGGATAGCCAGTTGTTTCTGGGTAAGGTGAGACATAGCCATGGCTCGCCACCTTGTCAAGTAACAGAGCTAATTATAATGAAGGATTTTCTTTACAGATTAGTATTAGTTTAAAAATGAGTCCATATAAAGTCCATCAGTCAGAATTTTGTGAGAAAATATTTTTGGAATCTAAACAGATATTCTCCCCATCTGGTCTAATTAATAGTACACAGGGACATCAGCCTTTTAATTAAGCGCCTCTAGAACACCGTATCAGTGATGAACAACTCACCTCTCAGCCTGATGTTAAAGTGATTTAGCCAGAAAATTCCTGAAGAAACAGATTTTTATTAAAAGATAAATTGGTCTAGAGTTCTCATTTTTAAGCCACAGAAGCCTGTATCATTTCTGTTTAAAATTAAATGAGAAACTTTAACAATATGGGTATTTATTAACTAGATGTAAGACAAATCTTTCTGAATTTTTGTTTCATAACAGAAGAGAAGATTCACAAAAAGTTAGAGGGGTCTCCCTCTCCAGAGGCAGAATTATCCCCTACAGCAAAGGATCAAGTGGAAATGTATGTAAAAGTGTGCTTTTGTTAAAATCAGACTAATAACTCTATGTGGTTTCCATTTTTGGTTTGTCATCTTCTGTTTAATTTCATATTTCATAATTTAGGAAACATTTACTGAGTAGTTATTAAGTGCTTGACACCTCTTCAGAGGTGAACAAGAGGGTTCTGTGCATATCACGCATGTTCGATAAATGTTTATGAGATGAATGAGACAAGGAAAGTGGCTGTTTGCCGAGAGAGTCCATTTATGTACTATTACTTTTGAAATTCACAATAGTTCTTTGAGACAGCTGTAAGAAATTATGATTATCCTTGTCCACATAACAAGAAAACCTAGTTCTCACTGCTTTTTGCACAGGGAACAAGGGCAAGTCCCTGATTTAACCAGACCTGTTTCCTGTACTTGTAGTTCTTTCTTTGTAAATGAATAGTGTTACTGTAAAATGCATTATAAGCAGATTTCTTGTTATACATTTTATTTTAATCTTCTGAACCTCTAAAACCCAAGAAAAAAATGCATTTAGTTGGTTTGTGTAGACCCATGCTGTCCAACACACTAACCACAGCCAAGCCAGGCACAGTGGTTCATACCTATAATCCCAGCAACTTGGGAGGCTGAGGCAGGAGGCCTGCAAGTTCAAGGCCAGCCTCAGCAACTTTATAAGGCCCTAAGCACAACTTATCGAGACCCTGTCTCCAAATATAAAAGGGTTGGGGATGTGGCTCGGCAGTTAAGCACCTCTGGGTTTAATCCCCAGTGCCAAAACAAAAATCAAACCCACAGGCCATAGGAGGCTTTTGAGCACTTGAAAGTAGCTCATTCAACTTGAGATGTACTCTAAACACAAAATTCTCACTAGCTTTCAAAAACATGTAAAGAAGTGTTTAATATGGCATTAGATTGATATTGATTTGACGTTGAAATGGTAATATCACGGGTTTACTTGGTTAAATAAAATGTATTATTGGAATTAACTTCACTCATTTCTCCTTAATAAGACTGCCAGCACATGGGAAACATTATGTTTCTGTTGTGCAGCTCTCACATAGATGGAAAGGAGGGTCAAGTCCAGGCCCTTGAAAGCATGGCCTCATGGCCGCTTCCTGTGTGACTTGAGCACTGCCTCCAGAGTAGCAGTGCCCTCAGTGGCCAGGGCACTGTGCTGCCATCCTGAGATAAAGTGACAGGAGCAAGGCCAGTCCCATAAGCAGTGCTTTTCTGTAAGGCAGAAATGGTTGTTACCTCTACTTTCTAGGTGAGGAAAGTGAGCCACAGAGAGATTAAGCAACAGGCCTAGGGTCACACAGCTAATGAGTGGCAGAGCCAGGATTTGACCTTAGGGAATGTGGCTTTGGAGCTTATAGTGTTGACTCAGGTGCCATTCAGCTTTCCAGCTACATTGATTTATAACTTTCACAACAGCTTGGTGAGGTAAGTCATATGCTCACCATTTTACAATTAAGAAAATAGACCAGAACACTAAGTAATGAGCTTAAATTCACAAGCATAAGTGACTCAGCTGAGATTCAAATTCCAACATTTCCTACTAAAAACACTACATATTCTTACTATGATATTTGTTAAAATTTGAGCTTTGAAGATAAAAACTCTCCTTTTACTTATTTTCAGAGTATAGTGCTTATCACAGTGCTCAGCAAAACAGTTGCTTGATGCACAGGGCAGTGTTAATGTACAGTGTACTTTATTGTGAACCATGTTGGCTAATGGTTCTTGAATGATGTGAGCGCTGACTCTGTTAAAATGAAATATTCCATTTTGCTGACTAGCAGCGTTGTTTTCCTGCATGTAACACATCAAAGTGCTCATTTCAATCTCTTCACTGCTTTTCAGGTACTACGAAGCATTTCCACCACTTTCTGAGAAGCCAGTTTGCCTGCAAGAAATCATGACTGTGTGGAACAAGTCCAAAGCCTGCTCTTACTCCAGCTCCTCTTCATCATCCACAGCCCCCCCAGCAAGCACAGACACATCCTCTCCCAAGGACTGCAATAGCGAAAGCGAAGTCATCAAGGAAAGACGCTCTGAAGTGTCCACTGCTGTGCATGAGAAAGCCCAGGGCAGAGGCAGACACGAGAAGGAGGACAAGCTGAGCAGTGGCCCTGCTGAAGAAAGGCCTCCCTTGTATAGAAAGCAAATGCGGCACAAACCTGAAGGGAAGGTCCGCCCTCGCTCCTGGTCTTCCGGCTCTAGTGAAGCAGGCTCAAGTTCAAGTGGGAATCAGGGAGAATTAAAAGCATCCATGAAATATGTCAAAGTAAGACACAAGGCACGAGAAATTCGAAATAGAAAAGGGCGGAATGGGCAAAGCAGGCTGTCACTGAAGCATAGTGACAAGACAGAGAGAAGCATCCACGCAGGCGGCAGCAGCAGCAGCAGCGGGTCTGTGAGGCAGCTGTGCAAGCGCGGCAAGAGAGCAGCCAAGGAGACAGGCAGGAGAGATCCGGCCAGCACTGCAGGGAGGGACCTGTATGCGGAGAGCAGAAACGACACCGAGTATAAAGAGGAGCCGTTGTGGTACACTGAACCAATTGCTGAATATTTTGTTCCTTTGAGCAGAAAAAGCAAACTAGAGACCACATACAGAAACAGACAAGAGTCAAGTGCTCTGACGTCAGAGGTGGTGGAAGACTTGTCTGAGTCAGTGCATGGTCTGTGTATCAGCAACAATAATACTCACAGAACATACCTCGCAGCAGGTACTTTCATTGATGGTCACTTTGTAGAAATGCCTGCAGTTATAAATGAGGATATTGACCTCACTGGGACCTCATTATGTTCTCTGCCAGAGGACAACAAATACCTAGATGACATTCATCTATCAGAATTAACACACTTCTATGAAGTGGATATTGATCAATCCATGTTGGATCCTGGTGCCTCAGAAACCATGCAAGGAGAAAGTCGGATTTTGAATATGATTCGACAAAAAAGCAAAGAGAATACAGATTTTGAGGCAGAATGTTGCATAGTGTTAGATGGTGTGGAGTTGCAAGGGGAACGTGCAATATGGACAGATTCTACCAGCTCTGTGGGTGCTGAGGGCTTGTTCCTGCAAGACCTTGGCAATCTGGCTCAGTTTTGGGAGTGCTGTTCGTCCAGCTCCGGCGATGCCGACGGAGAGAGCTTTGGAGGAGACTCTCCAATTAGACTCTCTCCGATCTTGGATGGCACAATGCTCAATTCACACTTGCTTGCTGGCAATCAAGAGCTCTTCTCAGATATTAATGAAGGATCTGGTATAAACTCTTGTTTTTCAGTGTTTGAAGTGCAATGCAGTAATTCTGTTTTACCATTTTCTTTTGAAACACTCAACTTGGGAAATGAAAATACAGATTCTAGTGCTAATATGCTTGGGAAAACACAGTCTAGATTACTAATATGGACCAAAAATAGTGCCTTTGAAGAAAATGAACACTGTTCTAATCTTTCAACAAGAACTTGTAGTCCATGGTCCCATTCAGAAGAAACACGTTCAGACAATGAGACATTAAACATTCAGTTTGAAGAGTCCACACAGTTTAATGCAGAAGATATTAATTATGTAGTTCCTAGAGTCTCGTCAAATTATGTAGATGAAGAACTTCTAGATTTTTTGCAAGATGAAACTTGCCAGCAGAACAGTAGAACTTCAGGAGAAATTCCTACATTAGTTTTCAAAAAAAGATCTAAGCTAGAATCTGTCTGTGGTATTCAGCTAGAACAAAAAACAGAAAACAAAAACTTTGAAACTACACAAGTATGTAGTAAAAGCAGTCCACACGGAGATGGCTACAGCTCAGGGGTTATCAAAGACATTTGGACAAAGATGGCAGATGAAAATTCTGCGACTACAGTAGAAATAGAAAGAATTGATGACGAGTTGTTTTCCACCGATGTAAATAACTACTGCTGCTGTCTGGATGCTGAAGCAAAGATGGAGACCCTTCAGGAGCCTCGTAGAGCTGTGCAACGATCTGAGTATCATCTCTGGGAGGGACAGAAGGAGAACCTGGAGAAGAGAGCGTTTGTTTCCAGTGAGCTATCAAAGGTGGACGGTGGGGATTATACTACACCCTCTAAACCTTGGGACGTGGCCCAAGATAAAGAGAACGCATTCATTCTTGGAGGGGTTTATGGAGAACTCAAAACCTTCAGCAGCGATGGGGAGTGGGCAGTTGTACCACCTGGTCACACAAAAGGAAGCTTGTTACAGTGCGCAGCGTCTGATGTTGTGACAATAGCTGGAACAGATGTCTTCATGACCCCAGGAAACAGCTTTGCTCCTGGCCATAGGCAGTTATGGAAACCCTTCATGTCATTTGAACAGAATGATCAGCCGAAGAGTGGGGAAAATGGATTAAATAAGGGATTTTCTTTTATCTTCCATGAAGACTTGCTAGGAGCTTGCAGTAACTTTCAAGTTGAAGATCCTGGACTTGAATATTCATTCTCTTCCTTTGACTTAAGCAATCCATTTTCCCAAGTTCTTCATGTGGAATGTTCATTTGAACCTGAAGGGATTGCATCTTTCAGCCCCAGTTTTAAACCCAAATCAATCCTCTGCTCTGATTCAGACAGTGAAGCTTTCCACCCTAGGATATGTGGAGTTGATAGAACGCAGTACAGGGCTATTCGGATCTCTCCTAGGACTCACTTTCGCCCAATTTCTGCATCTGAACTGTCCCCAGGAGGAGGAAGCGAGTCGGAATTTGAATCTGAGAAAGACGAAGTAAATATTCCCATTCCTTCTCAGGTTGATGTATTTGAAGATCCACAAGCAGATCTCAAACCTCTGGAAGAAGATGCAGAGAAAGAAGGCCATTACTATGGAAAATCAGAACTTGAGTCTGGAAAATTCCTTCCAAGATTAAAAAAGTCTGGAATGGAAAAGAGTGCTCAGACATCACTGGATTCCCAGGAGGAGTCAACTGGGATTTTGCCAGTCGGGAAGCAAAATCAATGTTTGGAATGTAGCATGAATGAATCTCTGGAAATAGATTTAGAAAGCTCAGAAGCAAATTGTAAAATAATGGCACAATGTGAGGAAGAAATTAATAATTTTTGCAGTTGCAAAGCAGGTTGTCAGTTCCCTGCTTATGAAGATGATCCAGTTTCTTCAGGACAGCTGGAGGAGGTATGTCTGTGCACGTCAGCATTTGGCACAGGATTGGATCAGGTATAATCACCACTGTTCATCCTACTACCAGGAATAGCTGTATCAGACAGCAAAAGATAGGGTTCAACTATTGGGGAGACTAGCCCAAATGTCTTTAAGAGTTGTTCTTATGATTTTACCTTTAAGGACGGAAAATGGATTTGATTATAAATTTGAATTAGCAGATATTCTTTCAAAGGAAAGACATTTTACATTAAATCACAGGATTTGGGATTCTTTTATGTTAACATACATGTGCTATGTGTAGAGCAGAAGCCTACACAGCTGGGCGGCGGCCACGCCTGTGATCCCCGGCACCTGGGAGGCAGAGACATGAGAACTGTAAAGTCTGGGCCAGCCTGAGCGACTTTCAGACCCGTGTCAAAATAAAAGTGAAGGTGGGGCGGGGGGGGGGGGAGATGTAGCTCAGTGATGGATGCACTTGCCAACTGGGGCCTGGCTGCAAGCTCTGTTGAGTCTGTCAAGGGAGGTTCCCAATGACAGTTTTGTTAATAGGAATCATTGAGTCCTCAGCCACATTCCTAAAAGTGGCTCGAGGTTAAGTTGATTGCACCAGAGCTAACACTTAAAGCAGTAACCTGTTTCCCAAAACAGCATAGCAGCCTGCCTCCTCCGGCTGCGATTGGACACAGCAGCGCCTGGCCCTTCTCTGGGAGTGGCCAACTTGACAGGCAGGGTTGGAGTTTTAGCAGTGTGCCATCTGAGGCAGAGCAGCTGGTGTGTCCCCCCCCCCGCCCCCCGTCTGTCCTGCATGCGAGTCCCACCCACACCATGAGGCCCTCTTCACATACCACCTTTCCCTGACATGCCCTCAATTCCTCTTCTCTCCTACCCACCCCACCCTGCATCAGAATTAATTTCTTCATTTTCTTGATGTTCCTGCACGTTGTGGCTCTTTAATTGCACTTCTGTGTCTCACAAGTGAGTTATGCACCTTCTCTCTCACCCGACTGTCAGCTCCTGTGGCTGTGGACTGTGCCTTGCTTATTCTTTGAGTCAGTGCCTAGGTGTGCAGCTGCTTGCCTGTGATTGCAGGAAGCCCCAGGTGACTCGAATCACTATTCTAGAGATCCCCAAAGGATGAGTTTCATCCCATTCAACACTGAAGTCTGAACTGAGGAAAAATCAGTAATGTTGTTAGCCTTATTTGTTGTTTATTGCCCCATTTTCCTCCTTAAATATTCCTTTATGTACTTTGTATTTCACCTGGTTCCAGATTGGGAAGAAAGAAAAGGAGGAAGGAAGCACGATTCCGCATCACACCACTACCACACTCCTTCGCTTTCTAGTATGTTGACACGTTTACCTGCTACCAGAATTCTGGGTTTTCCTGAAAGCTTTTAGCTCTGAAGGACGTGTGGGTGTCTGAGAGGTCTTGTCAGTGCTTGGAGCTGGGGACGAGAGCTGGAGAGAGTTGCCTGCAGGATGGTTTAAGACCAGGCAGGATTGGGACCTGTGCCCTTCTGCCTTGTCACACTGCCTGGTCAGTCTCAGGAGCACCACTTAAAGCTCGCTAGTGGTCCATCTGTTTCAGAGCAAGAGGATGAAAACGCAGGGTTTCTAATAGCATTGGTGTCTGGGAGCATAAGATGTTTTTTGAACATGCTTTAATTCAACTCAATAGACATTTATTAGACACCTGTCTCATGCCTGCCTGTCAGTATAGTGAGCCCTAAACAAGACTGTCCTTGCCCATGAGGAGTTCAGACAAGGAAAGGAAACCTATTTGTAAGCAGTTTATTCTGGTTTATGTCTGGTTAAGCTGCAGAAGTTGCCAGTGGGTGTTGGCACAGTGCAAGCCTCCCCAGGAGCCACCTCTAGTGTGAGCTCCACTGGGCTCCTCTTGGGTATTTTCTGCATGGATAAGCAAGTACCTGTTCACCTATCTCTTCCTATTTTTCTCATTTTAACTAAACTGGCATCACACTATAGTCACCCTTCTTCTTTTATTGCCTACATACTATTCCCTTGTATGGGTGCACCACAATTTAACTGGCCAGTTCCTTATCTTTCAGGGCATTAGGGCCAGCAAATTTTCTGGTAATGTGGTAGGTGGAGCAGTGAAGGTGAGCCCAGGAGGCTGTTGGAACCTCTGGAGAATCCTCCCAGGCTTTGAGAGGTGAGGAAGGCTATTTACGCACACCTGGGTATCAGGGTCAGAAGGAGGAGGCAGACCTTGAGAACAGAGGGCACGGCAAGGCAGGGGGCCTGCACCACAGGCACATGGGGCGATGAGCTTGGCTCATGGTCCAGGTATAGATGGAAAGTCAGGAGTAGCAGGAGAAGCACTGTGCTGCATGTATCTGTTGGTGCATAAATCTGTGGCACAAGTGTCCTTTGCATTCATTTGGTTGCCCACTTGGTGCCAAGCACTTTGAAGCCCAGAAAAGCAGCAGAAGTCTTCCTCCTCTCTTTTGGGGACTTTCCAGTCCAGTTCAGGGGAGGAGGTCTTTTTGCCACAGGCAAACATTGCTCTGTGAAGGTCACCAGTTCTGGAGGCCAGAGAGGGACTGAGGGTGATCTGGGTGGCAGGGCACCCAGCTCACCTGTGCTGGGGCCAGACAGATTCTTCCCACCCGACTACTGAGGACATGCAGGCCCAGAGGGCTGGGAGGCCTGCCCAGAGCCAGTGCTCCTCCCGCCACTCTGAGCAAAGAGAGTCTCAAAGCAGGACTCGGGTCTCTGCCTTTGGAAGGCTTCCTTTTGCTTTTGCAAGCTGAATGACAGAGGCACAGGGGTCCCTGAGTAAACCAAACCCTGGCAGCTTGCTCTCTCAGAACTTGTATGTCCAGTGAGAATTTAAAGCTGTGAAGCCTGTTCATTTACCTGATTTCCATTTTCCACCTTCTAAAAAATTCCTGAGGCCTGGCGCCTATCGTTCTAACTACTTGGGAGACTGAGGCAGGAGGATGGCAAGTTCAAGGCCAGCTTCAGCATCACAGCAAGCCTTTTTCTCAAAAAACAAAAAAGAGCTCAATGGTATAGCACTCCTGGGTTCTATTTCCAGCACTGAAGAACAGAACTGAGGAGGATGTCTGCGGCTGGAAGCATTTATGGTCAGGCTTTTGGGGTTAATTAAGTTTATGTCTTTTTGCTCTCACGCGCACCCACCCCTGTTCCGTTTCTTCCATCAGATGTGTTAAGTGCCTCTGAGTGGAAATAAGTAGAGCCCTGCATTTGGGGAGCTACCTGCAATCTTGGGGAGCTAACAGCAAACATATTGTGTGCTGTGTTAGAATATAAAAGGTATCTGAAAGAAGGAGAAGAGTTGGAAGAGGCATGTGGTGGGTTGGGACTGCTGGGAGGAGCTTCCCAGGTTAGTTGAGTGATGCGGCAGGCTTCCTTGCAGAGCTGCCATTGGAGGGAGGGAGCCCAGAAGACACCCAGAGGCAGGCAGGTGTGTGTGTGTCTGTCTCCTCGGGGCAGGCCTGTTCTGTTTTGCTTTGCTTCCTGTTCCCTCTGTCCTTTCTGCATTCCTTTTAGTCACAACCAAACCAGAAGTTGAGTAAAGTGTGAGCTCTTTAGACGTTAGATGAGCAAAGTGTGGTCTCTGCCTCACAACCTAAAAGTTGGCAGCAGCTGAGGGGAAGGCTGTCTCAATGATGCACGTTGGTCATGTTAGTCATCTTTCTGTTGCTGTAATAAAATACCTGAGAAAAATAGCTGCAAGGAAGAAGGGCTTATTTTGGCTCACAGTTTCAGAGTTTTAGTTCATGGTCAGTTCCATTATTTTCGGGCCGCGAGCAAGGGAGAGCATCGTGGCGGGGGCAAAGCTGCTCAACTAATGGTGGCTTGGAAGCAAAGAGGGAGAGAAAGGGCTGAGGTGCCAGTATTTCCTCCAAGGGCACATCCCTAATGACCTAGCTTCTTTCCACTAGGCCTTGTAATAGTGCCACCGGCTGGTGACCAATCCTTTAACACGTGGGTTTTGGGGGTCGTTAAGATCCAAATCACAACATTCTGCCATGATGCAAAATGCATTTAGTCCATCTTCAAGAACCCCTACAGTCTAACTGTCCATCATTGTTCAAAAATCCAGGTCCAGAGTTTCCTTTAAATGTCAAGGCAAACTCTTAGCTGTGAGCCCCTATTAAAAATTAGGAAACAAGTTATGTACTTTCAGGATACAGTGGCACAGGGTAAACTCCCATTCCAAAAGGGAGGAACAGGAAGATAGCAAGGAGGAATTGGACCAACGAAAGACTGGAACTCAGCAGGGTAAACATTAAATCATGTAACTAACTCCTTGTTCGGCATCCAGGGCACAAGGTGGTGTGAGGTGAGCTCCTCAGCGCTTGGGCAGCCCCACCCCACAGCCTTGCTGGCTGCAGCCCACATAGACGCTCTCTAGGGATGGTTCTGCCCACCGCATGCAGCTTTCTTTGGCAGCCGGTCTAACTTCCTGGCATCTCTAACTTAACTGGGGTCTCTATTAGAGCTTCAGTTTGACTCTTAAAGCTTCACACTTCACCCTGTCAGAGGTGCTTGTAGGGATTCCTGACCTGCCAGATGTTGCCTGACCTCCCAGGCTTTGTTTTGAAATCTAAGTGGCAGCCTCCATGACCCTATAACTCTTACATTCTGCATGTCTACAAAACTGTGTCACATAGATGTGCCAGTGCCTGTTGCCAGTTTGAACTTGAGCCAGCGAGCTGCATTCTGAATGCCTTGATGCTGAATAGTGGGACTCCATCAGGGGTGGGGATTCAACAGTGGGCCACTGGTCTCAAACAGCAACTTAGAGTCTGAAGTGGGGGTGGGGGATCCTGCTGATTCCTAAGTTTCCCTCAAGGCATTGTTCCTATTGCCCTGGTCACCCCAGCCCCACAGTGCTGGGGAGCCAATCCAGGACTCCTGCATGCAAGGCAGGCATATCACTACCGCATCCCCAGCCCTGCTAGCTCATTTTTAATGGTGCTGATCTCTAGCAACTGTACTCTTCTTGGCTGGGACTTCACTCCTTTTCTGGTCAAGTTTTTCATATCTTTCCACTCTGCTTTCTGCTCCCCAGTTTCACAGTAAACCTGGCTAAAAGCCAGCAATATCCATGCCACTACCTGGGTGCTGTGCTGCCTTGAAATTTCCTCTACCAAATTAATTAGTCCATCCCCTTTAAATTTAGCTTTGCACAAAGTCTCTGGGCATGGACATAATGTAGAAAAGTTCTTTCTATATTGAGGTTGGCCACAAGTCCAGTTCCCAATAGAGTCCTCGTTTCTGTCTGCAGCCTTGTTAGCACAGCCTTTACTCTCCATAGTCCTATCAGAGTTCTGGTCTTCTGATCTCCCACCAGAATCACCCATTAACTCTGCTTATAGCATTCTAGTCTTTCCTCCAAATTTTTCCAAACTTCTTCCGCCAACCAGTTCCTAAGGCTTCTGAATCACATCACTAAGTATAGTTACAGAAATGACCCTACTTCTCAGTATCAGTTTTCTGTTTGCTTTTCATTGCTTATGGAAAAAATCAACTTAGATTTGGTTAGGGTTGGGTATGGTGGCATACACTTGTAATTGTAGCAGAGTGCCTGTGGATTCAATCCCCAGTACCACCAAAAAGAAAAAAAAAAAAAAAGATTTGTTTGGCTTATGGTTTCAGAGATTTCAGTCAAGAGTCACTTGGCCCTGTTAAATGCCTACCACAGGAATTGACACTCAAATTGAAGATGCAGAAAGACTCCTAAAATTGTAGTAGAAACTGATAGGCTCTTACCAGTGGTTTCAACAGGAGAGAAAGGAATTGGTGTGCTCAGTAATATGAGTCTAGGCCCAGGAATTGGTGTGTTCAGCTCTGTAGATGCTGAGAATCTACTTTGTGCTTGGAGATGCAAAGATGATGAGTAAGATGTGGGCCTGCCCTTAAAAAGCTTCCAGTTCAATTCCATTGGCAGCTGGCCTCGGCTTGGCTTGGGCTCCAAGCCCCGTGGTGTCCTGGCCCTCCAGCCTGCTTTCCTGCCGTGCCCCATCCTCCACAATGAACTCTCTCATCCTTTCCTTGCTTCCTGTCTCAATAAAGGATTAAAAGATAAGCAGTCTTACTGAACTCACACTAGAGAAAATTGATCTGCCACCTCCAGATCCAGCTCTCTGTGTAGTGCCTTGGGATGATAAGAGGATTCTGGCCAGGGGAGCCTTCCTTGCTGCCCTGAATGGCTTTAAGTAATATCACAGGACAGGCGAGGCCTTTGCGTTTCTCACCTCATTTGCATGAGGTAGAACTTTGTTCCTTTGGCCTGGGCATCTATCATCTAACAGCAGGACTAGTTTTTATTGTTAGGATAAGCTGTGGAGAAAACAGTGCAGGTTGACTGACCTGGGAAGACAGTACGGTTTCCTTCAGTTCCTAATTGAGGAATATATCTGAAAAGATGCATAAAATGAGAACAAAAAGTTTAGTGTTTCTTATGTTGTAAAAGACATGTTATTGAATCAAGCAATTTTAGACCCATAAAGTAATTTACAATTATAAGCATAACAGAATCCTATTGGAGAATTGTTTATTAGTTACTAAAACAGTCCAGAACACATAATGTTAAACTCAAATCCACAATGGCACATCTTAAAACAGCAAAGACTCACGCAGAGTCCAGGGCTGCTCCGAGAGCAGACTTCTGTTGAGAGCACAGTGTAGGGGCCCCGGGCAGTACAAAGATGCAGAGGCCAGGCCTCATCTGGGAGAGCTGGGCAGGCAAGTGGAAAGACACCACCAGGGTGCAGTTGCTGACCGAGGCTGACTAGGAATCTCCTAATGAGTACTCTCAAGGACTCTCCTGGGTCACTGAGGAGAGCCGCTGTTGACCACCAGCCATGCTGCCTCATTGCCCAGGTTGGTGGCAGGGTCCTGCTGGGCTTTGAGAGTTGGAGACTTGGGTCCCTCCTGTTAGGCTGGGTGCTTCCACTCTGCCTTGGCCACCGGCGCTCAGGGTGTGAGTTCCCCTGCTCTTCAGGAGTCATGCCCTCATGGCTTTTGGGCAACGCTGTGGGTTTTGAATATGAGTTTGTGATTTGTCTTCTTTTTGTCCCAGCTTCCTTTTGAGTTCTCACCTGAGCAAATAGTTTTGTTCTAAAGAAAAACATTTAGGCTAGTAACTGCCTGTAAGAACCTACCTTGCATCCCATCTCTTCTTTTGTTACCTCCTGCCTTATGTGTGAAGAAGAGGCCCCCATTCTTTAGAACACCTCAAGCTCACGGGCATGTTATCTTTGTGCACTGCTGAAGTCAAGAAATTTGCCTTAGTTTAGGAGTATTTCCTGTTCTGTTGTAGTTTTGCCTTGTTAAGAGTTCTCTGGGCTTACAAGATGGTCATTCCACTTACAGTGTGAGTGCTTTTTAAAGAAGACTTTCTTTTTTTTTTTTTTTGTAGGAAAAAAACAGTTTTGTACAAGAGATGAAACAATATAAATTCAAAACTTACAGATAAGGGTTAGCTCTATCACTCAGTGGAAGACTTTCTTTATTTTCTACAAACATATTGGCCTTTTTCTTTACCATATCCAGAACAGTAAAAAACTCACCAATTTAAAAATCCTGGATTTGGGGGGCGGGATGTAGCTCAGTGGGGGAGTGCTTGCTTGGCAGGCACAAGGCCTTGGGTTGAATCTCCAATACCACATAACACACAAAAAAAAGCCCTGGGTTTTAGTCCATAATTAATAAATAAAACTTATATTTTTACCTCTATCCTGAAATTTATCAATGTTTTCTATATTTGGTTTAATCTGAACAGTTTCCTGTATTGAACACTAATGTACAAGAAATGAATAGAAGTCAAGAAAAGCAGACCTGGTGGGAAAAAGCCTTGTACTCTCCTCTCTTCCCTGCATCAGAGTGTGAAGGTAAGGAGGACTGTGTTATTCATTATGCATTCAGACTTTGAGTTCATTAAGAGCAGTAAGTTTTCTGGCTGTGACTATCAGTCTAGGAGACTCTTAGAGGGTTTTCTGTGGCCAGTGCTTTGCCACGCTCTGGGGATACAGCGATGAGTAAGAGCCAGACCCCACTCTGGAACTCAGCCATGGGCTGATGGAAGGAAAGGACAGGAAATTCATGAAAAGTCCAACCATTGATGAGATGCATACAAGCTATATGGACTTGGGGAGGAAGAGGTAATGAGGCAGTGCCTGGGGAGAAGAGGGTGAGGGAACTGGGGTAGGCAGAAGGAGCAGGGAGCCATTGTATTCAGCTGGGCTGTGGTAGACGGGGAAGGTCCTGTCGGGAGTTGAGGGTGTAGGGAGGGCCTGATGAGGGACTTCAGTTTGTGCGTCAAGGTCAGGTGTGTGTTTAGGACACTTGCAGCAGCAGTGGAGATGGAACTGGACCTGCAGGGCATCTGCCAGGGTGCCTGGGCTGTGGCAGAAGTTGGAGTGGTGAGACGAAGGTGTGAACTGAGGTGGTGGCAGTGGCAGGGATAAAGGGAACATGATCGAGATGTGTAGAGATGTTTGTCAAGCAACTTCCTGTGAGGAGTGAGCACCAGATAGACGAGGAGATGGTGGCCAGGGGGTGACAGCTGCTGATTTGGGAGAAAGGTCACGAGTTTGGGGCATGTTCTGAGAGCACCATCCGAGCCTCCCAGGTGGACCTGTGCAGAGCTATAAGACATTTCTACCTAGAGTCTGGGGAGAAGCAAGAGCTAAAGAAACATCTGTGAGGGTGAGGTCAGGCTGCTTAGCCTGCCTGGCTCCTGGCCTCCTGGCTCCCACATGCTGGTTCCTTACCAGTCTCTCCCGTCAGAGCCCTGCAGGGCCACCGTGCTCTCATATGTGTTCAAGGGTTTGCCTCTGTCATACTTGCCCACAGTCAGCCTTCCTTCCCATGCCTGGACAGAACCGATGGGACAGAGGCAGGGTTAGCATCGAGACTCTTCTTGGGGGTTGTCTGCTTCTCATTGGTCTGCAGCTGTGGCAGCTTCCCAAGTCCTTTCCTTCTCCCCAGGGGTCCTGAGAAGAGCAGAGGGCCGAGTCTTCATGTGGCTTCTGATTGCCTGGGAGCCCCGTCCAAGGTGGTGGCTGCTCCTCTCCTGTGTTAGCTAGTGGCTTGGCAGCCCCAGGGTTGGCAAGCTGCTCTGCAGCAGCCTGGCAGGGTCTTGGGCCTAGTTCCCAGAAGAGCAAGCTATGTATCAAGGTGGGCAATTTGCCCAGATCTTGTAAGTCAACTGTTAAGCGTGACTGGAGGCCAGGTTGTATATCCTGTGGTCGAGAAGTTTTGTCCTCCACCACAGCACTGAGCTGGACTCCAGGGTTGGGGCAGCACAGACCTTGTCTTCCTGAACATATAGCCTGCAGCTGGGTCAGGACAAGACAGGTGCAGGTGCTGGGAAGCAGGTGGGAAGTGCCAGAGCTGTGCACAGAAGGAAGGGCCCCGAGAGACGGGTGCTTGCTGTCTCGTGGTGGGAGACCCTTCCTCATAGCAATTTTCCAACACACTCAGCTCATGCTTCCCTTACTTGAGTTCAGTTTTCTGCCTCCATTAGTGGAAGTCCAGCTCTAGCTCCTAACTGTAGGTCCCTGGTCACCTGCACAGTCTTTCAGTAGCTGCTAGCAGATGAACGTCCATGGTGCTTTTGTGTGTGAGGTGGGGTGGCACTAGAGGAACACTCAGAGGACAGATAGTGGTAGAGCTAAATCCCATGCATTTGCCCTGCAGTGATATTATGAAGCACCCCTCTTTCGACTTACAGGATGGGGACAAGTAGCCTCAGAAGAGGGTTAGCCAAGAAAACAGGTAGCCCCTCACCCACCAAGCAGAAATAGCCAGGGACTCCTGTTCCATTGTTGCAAGTAGTTCATAACAGGCACGTGCTACCCTGGGCCAGTGGCTGGCCTGGAGCCCTCTGGGTTGCTGGGAAGGGGGTTGTTCCCTTTTACAGTAGGGTGCAGAGACAGGCTGGAGGTGGGGTTGCTTGTACTGGCACCCATCAGGCCTGAGAGCGCCCTCGGCGCTCTGCCCTCACCTGTGTTGCCATGGTAGGTGCTTCCACTCTGCAGATGCGTAGCTTTATTCTGTTGGACGCTGTTCCAGGCTCTGGGAACACAGGCAAACTGTCCCACTCCTCCTATTCAAGGGCCTTCCGAGCAGGGACTTGAGGGCACGGTGCAAACCACTTAGAGCTGGGGCTCTACAGGGAGAGAGGCCAAGCAGAAGTGTGGCTGCCAGAGTGGGCACTCAGGAGTACAGTGGGATGAGGCCAGCCAGGGACTGGCAGGGAACTCACAGAGCCTTGAGACTCTCCAGGGCTCTGGGAAATGGCTTCTTGGTACTTCGAAGGCCCATTTGATGTCAATGTGTGTGGCCTTAGCCTTGCAGAGCAAGCCCTGCAGGGGAGCAGCACAGATAGTGGCTAGAGCCAGGCTCCTGACACAGACTGAGCCAGAGCCCAGTGCCACTGTGTCCAGCTGCTCAGCCTTGGCACTGCCTAGGTCTTCCTGTGTCTCCACTGCTGTATTTCTAAGGACCTAAAAGGAATGCCTTCCTGGTAGCTGTGGAGGGCCCAGTACCTAGAGCAGTGCCTGACACATGCATGTTACTCAAAACCTGGTGGAGCAGTAGGAAAACAAGGACAGCAGTTCACCATTGCCCTTTCCCGATTCCCTGCATGAAGGGGCAGAGGATCGCTCCACCCGTGAGCATATCCTCGTCTAGGGAACAGCCTCCTGCCCCTCATAGCCCTCCCCTGGCAGCAGTGGGGAGGGGTGCGGGGTGAGTGGCAATTGGCCAGGAGGGGTGAGACAGGGTCTCCAGCCTTATCAGAGGGTGGTGGTCTTCTCTGCAACCATCCCAAAGCCTGTCCTGGCCAGCAGCTGTAGAGGGTGTGATCGCTGTATCACTCTCTGACGTGCCTTGCATGTGGATGGCGTAGCATGGAATCAGCTGCAGCCTGACCAGCCTGGGGCCTGGGCTGCTCTCCTGACCTGACCTAGCAACTTCAAGTGCCTGCGGCTGCCAGACCTCTTGGCCTAGGTCCACCCCCGATGGAGAGGTGGTGCAGTGCTCCTCGAGGCCCACCTTGTCCCCGTGGCTGTGGGTGGGGGAGTCTTAGCATCTGCTTGATGCCTCATGGTAGCACTCGTGGAGGACCAGGTGTGGAGGGCTCACAGGTCAAACCCAGCGCTGCTGGAGTCCTCCCCGCCCTTCACCGTGCCTCTGCCACAGCGGCCTTCTTCAGGGAGTCAGGGAATGAGGTGTGCTGCTGGAGAGCAGCTCCAGAGACCAGAGCCCCCCGGGTGACTTGGGCATGCAGCCCAGGCAGAGAACGGCTGCCCTCCCTGGGTTCGATTCCTTTCCATCCAGTGGGCCACTTGTGCAGTTGGAACTCGGGCCTGACTTCCTTCCCCGCCCCAGAGATGGCGTGAACACGTGTTAGCTTGGTGTTGAGTCAGAAGGAGGCCAGGACACTGCCCCACTGTGTCTCCTCACTGCACCTCCCTCTGTCTGGGCTGCTCTGTTCCTGTGTTTTATGAGCATATCCATGGTGCATCGTCTGTCTCCTCCATTCCACGTTCCTTCTTGAGAGCACAGACCTCGTTGGTCCTTTTGTCCTGTGTCCCCAGGGCCTGTCACATGGCAAGTGTGATGGTGTACTGTTGAGTGACCGTCTTGTGGTGGAGCAGTAGGAGTACCAGCTTACGCTGGCCTGGTTTTAAGAACTCACTCAAGAGTGGCGGGTCCAAGAAGCTGCTGTTGGTGCGGCTTTCTTCTCACACACACCTGGCCAACTATGCTTTTAATGACTACCTAAAATCTCCAGAGGGTTGGGAGACCTAGGTTTTCAGTGAAAACGGAACAAGAATGTGTGTTTCATAACTGTGTCTTAATGGAATTTCCCCTTTCCCTCTCTTCCCTTCTCCACTCAAAATGATTAAGAATGTTATACAAATGCCAAGGGAGAGAATGGTATAGAAGAGTATCCAGATGTTAAAGAAATACCCAGTAATGAAGAGCGTCTGTTAGATTTTAATAGGGTAAGTGGACTGTCCTCCTCGTTATTAACATAGAATGACTACCACCTCCCCTATCTCTCTAGTCAGAAACCTGGGAGTCCTGGGACATGCCACCCCACCCCAGGTGCAGACTTCCTCCTCTCTGGCCCTTCTTTGGGCCTGGGGTCTGCCTCACGGCCTACCTTGATGATCCCTGGCCAAGCTTCCTAAGGAGCCCTGGCTTTCCCAGCCTTTCCTTCCCAGGGCTGCCACAGAGCATTTCTCAATGCACAGCTGCCCCTGTCACCCCACTGCTGGTCCCTCAGTGGTACCTCTTTCATCTTTCAAGGCGTGCCCCAGGGGAGACCGTCCTAGGGCCAGTTCTCCCTGTCCAACCTCTTGGGGGCCTTTGCCACACTCTGTGCAGCATCCTACTGGCCTGGTACCCAGCTGTGTGTGGCTTCTGATGTCTGCCTCCCTGATGGGCCAGTGAGCGCCTTGGGACAACAAGGCCTGGCTGGGCCTGGTTCAATGAGTCTCTAACCTTGCCGTTAGGCAGACAGGTGAATGGCCATGGGAAGCCCCTCTGCCTCCCAGTGTTGATCTTGCGTGTCAGCTCAAGTCCAGTGAGGGCTCTCCTCTCAGGTGCCCTTTGGTGTTGGTACCGTGGACCTGTCAGACTGGGCGCAGCAAGGCTGCCTCATGAGGCCTCTCCAGGGATTTTGCCTCAGTGAACAGCTCCTGTCACCTGCCCCACCAGCCTCGATCCCCCAAACCTAATCAAGTGCCACTCCTCAGCCCCTGCTCTTACCCCCGGAGAGTGTGCCTTCAGCCTCTTCACCTCCCCTCTACCCAACTAGGCCACACCACTGCTCCCAGTCCACGATAGCTGCCACTCCAGCTCCCTCTTCCAACTTCCCCCGACCTCTCCAGCCAGCAGTGCAGGGTGGCGTCACAGCACCCTGTGCACTAGGCTCTGCTGGCATGTCCACCTTGCACAGTAGAAAACTGCAGCATCTAAAGAGTACACACTGCCAGGTGCAATGGCCACGCCTGTCATCGCAGCAGCTGGGGAGCTGAGGTAGGAGGATTGCAAGTTCAAAGCCAGCCTCCGCAATTCAGCAAGGCCCTGAATTTTAATTTCCAAAATAAAAACTAAAATAGGCTAGGGGTGTGGCTCAGTGGCTAAGAGCCTTGGGTTCAAGTCCTAGTACAAAAAAAAAGAAGAAGAAGAAGAAAGAGTAAATGCTATTATCTAAGGTTGTGGAGACACTGAGTCAGTATGGACCTGATCTGTGAGCCCAGCAGTCAGACTGTAGGACATACGTTGTACCTGCTGCACTGGGACAGAATCCAGACTTCCTGTGCGCCTGTGAGGCCCTGTTGTTTTGCCCTCTCTGACCTCATGTCCGGACACTCTCCTCCCTCTTTGGCTTTCTGTGCTCCTGCTTCAGGGGCTCTCAAGAAGGGGCAATGCTGCCATCTGGAAGTGGGGTGGGGCTGGTGCTAGTGGCGATGACAGGGAAGGGAGTGTTGCTAGTTGCCGTGACTGCCAAGGGGCTGCCACTTACATCTAGTGTCCTGGAGACCAGAAATGCTAGCCATATGGTGGGGGCAGTCTCATACAATAGAATGTGCCTAAACAGCGTTCACGAAGACGGGACCCAGTTCAGAAGCACTGCCTTGAGGCAGCCATGAGCATGCGCTCTGCCTCTCCTTGAAAGCCGTGCCTTCGGCCACTCCCGTGCCCTCCCCCCGTGCTGTGCATCTGCAGTCTGAAACTGTGTGTGTTGGTCTGCTTGTTGGTCTTCTCCACTGGAACGCGAGCCCCAGGAGGGTGTGGCCGTGCTGTCCTGCAGCACGCAGGCCTCAGTGGAAGTTAAGCAACCCTTTTATCCTACCCTGCAGAGCCACGTTTGTCCAAGTGACTGATGTGCAGAGCGAGGGCCGGGGTCCTTCCTGGGCTGAGGGAGAGGTGCTCTTGAGGCAGTGGAGCTTGTGCTGCTGTGCGGCACAGCAGGACACCAGGGCCTCCTTCTTCATCTCTGTGTGTGAACAAAGGGTGCGTCAGCCCTTTGGAGGCAAAATCTGATTTTGATCTGTTGAAAATTGTTTCTTGACTCACAGGTGTCTTCTGTTTATGAAGCAAGATGCACAGGAGAGAGAGGTTCTGGGGCGAATCCAAACGGCCTCCGCAGGAAGACATGTTCCAGCGCCAGCTCCAGCTCGGGGGACTCGGGCTCCGAAGGTGGTGGCGAGTGGGTGGGCCCCAGCGAAGAGGACCTCTTTTCCCGCACTCACCTCTAACCTGCAGAGTAGTACAAATTATTTTTAAACGATATGTGATGGGAATTGCCCTTCTGTGAGGCCTGTTAATCTAAAGCAACAAATAGGTTTCTTCTTCAATTAACTGATTCAGATCAGTAATTATCTTTCTCTTCTTGCTTATTTTAGAGTTGAGGACAGCTGTCCTGTTGAAGATTTTTTTTCCAAGCTGTTAAATTCTTGGCTATTTGAAATAGACTAGCTTGTGTTGTGGAATCCAGATGGGTGTGCATGTGCTTGTCGTAGAGGTGCCGCTGCGCCTGCACCACCCCTGCAGCCCCGCCCCTCACTGCAGTCATGTCGGTACACCGTCGCATCGCAGTGTCCACACCACTCCTGCTGCTCAGAGACGTGGCTTTGTTCTCAGTCCCTGGGAGATGCGTCCTGCCCTCTGTGGATCAGGCCTTTGCGAGGGCAGGAGGGAAGCCTGAGTGACATGGCCATGGTCTCCCTTCAGTCAGATCTCATGTGCATTCAAAGTAGAAACCACAGAGGCGTGCTTTTAGAGACCCACCAAATACCGTGTTTCTGTCTTAGGATCCCCCACCCCAAAGTATCATGAAGATACTGTGGTTTGTGACTTTTTTGCTAACTGAAGATGCTAAGGACTTGGGCCGTGGGGTGGTAAATGAGGCAGAGTGGGTGGGGTGAGACACCCACCCTGCCTGCCCCGCGCTGGTGTTGCAGTGCGTGGACACCAGAACGCCGTCAGGGCTCTTCGTGGAGAGTCTGACAGCACACAGTGAGGACCTTGGTTGCACATTTTATTTTCTGGTGACTACGTTAAATTAAAGCCCCCAAAACTTGAAGTTATAAACATTTGACATGAGATAAAGGCCACCTTATCACCCCAAAGAAATCTTTGGCTGCTGCAGCTAGCTGCTCTTGTGGCTGTGATGTAATGTAGCTTCTTATATCATCTTGTGTTGGAGAGAAGGTTCTAGATGAGTTGTGTGTGCGGTGGGTTGGGTGGGTAGAGTAGTTTTCCCACATGCCCATGTGGCCCCTCATGTAACCTGCTTTGCAGCACCTTGGTGAGTCTGGGAGTCGGTGCACCTCGTGCAGGTCGCACTTGTGAGTGCAGACACCTCCTCGAGCTCTCCCAACACTACAACAGTTTGAAGCCAGGAGGAGCACTATCTGCAAAGCCTGGACGTTTTAGGTTGTTTTTCTCTTTTAATCAGTGCATCATTTTAAAAACACCTAATCTGTGAAGTCAGTTTAGCATCTGTGATATCGGGAATGGCGGTGACGCCCGACATGGCCGAGACAGCTTCACCACTTGCTTCAGGCAGCAGACGCACCTGATTAGCTAGGAGCTGAGCTGCCTGTGAAGTACCTGACTTGCTTTGAGCATGTGAGTTTATCGCCTTTTTCCCAATAACAGAAACACCGTGGAAGGCTGTGGAGTCGCCGAGGCTCCGTGTGTCCTCACCGTGAGAGGCTTGATGTGATCCTCTGGTGCCATCTCGCCGTCGTGGGGGTTTGTCTTTATACAGCGCATCTTTTGACACTTTACAGTGGGTTTGTGTGTGCGTGTGTGCATGTGTGAGGTTTTATGTTGCTATTATTTATTTACAGATATCAGATAAGTTTTTATGTATTTTTCTTTCTTCTGGAGCTTCCTAAAAATTGATTAGCATCTGCACTGAAATATAATTTAACAGCAACAGCAGAAAAGGATTGGAAGTTGTAAAATTCCTAAAATCACTGCGGCAACGATGATCTTAGAAATCGTTGCTTACGTAGCAGAGACCAAATAAGTAGATTTCAGACACAACCTTGAGCTCAGTTGGTTTTGGACAGCTGCTGTTCATCAGGAAATGGCTCCAGGTGGCAGAGTGCCAGCCTCCTCAGGCGTGGGACGGTGGAGCACCTTCTACAGGGAATGGGGATGGATAATAGATGGGCCAAGGGATTAACAAATTCTGTATTTATTTGTTTTAATAGTTAAGTGACTAAAACTCAGAGGCTTTCAGCAACAGAGTTGAAAGTGTGGTTTTTGGTTTTGTGAATGGATGATCACAAAAAGCATTAAAAACATAAATAAAGTTGGCAAACGCTGAAGCGCACTGTGGTATGAAGCGCGTTGCATCTCCATGGCACTGAAGTACCAGTTTCCATTCCTGGGCTGAGATTTTTTTTCCCGTGGTTGTATTGTTCTGATTTCACGTACACCAGAGTAACTGATTTTTTTGTTTGTTTGTTTTGTTTTCTTGTGGAGTTAACACCAAATAAAAAGTTTTAAAAAGAGTGCGTTGTCTTTATTTATCATCTCAAAGGTTCTTTCATGTGGGTCCCAGCTTCTGTGTCTGCCTGTGAAGCAGCTAGTAGTGGCCTCATCAAACATCAGCAGTGCCTTGTGGGGCACCAGGGGTAGAGACACCCTCCCCGGAGTCCCCCAAGGCCATGCTGGAGCAGGCTGCACCGCCCTCCTCATGGGTATGCTGGGCTACCCACAGGAGGTGTGCCTGAGGTGGAGCAGTGCTTTCCTGGTGGCTTGCCGTGGTTCCCCGAGTGGCTGTGTGCACTGTTGCCCCTACCCGCTGGGGTTCTGGCACGGTGTCCACGTAGTACTTCCCAGATGCCTGTGCCTGCAGGAGAAGGGCCAGTGCCGAGGTGGCCTATCACCCAGGCTCTGACCTGTTCCCGTCCCCAGGAATTCTGATATCACAGAACTGTAGAATTAGGAAAGGCCTTTCTTTACCTCTGTCACCCAAAGAACTCAGGCCACTGCTGTTGCAGCTGACACTGCTGTCTGTCACCATGATTTCAAGGCACATGCAGTGAGTGGCCATGGCAGTGCCCAGGAGGCCTGTGCCTGCACCAAACCCAGAACAGAGAGGAAGCCCAGCCCCCAGCTTCTCTTCCAGGCAGCTGGTCAGGTGACCTCTCAGCCTGGCACTGTTGCCTCAGAGCCTCTGCAGCCGTAGCCACTGGTGTGGGTGATTACAGCATTTCCAGGGACAGTTGCTTCACATTGTCAGGCTAGCAATGACGGTAATGTCACCACCGCCTCACATCAGATGGTGCTCACAGCATCAGCTGATGTGAGCTGGGGGCCCCTGAGTGCCCGGAGTCTTCCATGCACTCTGTGGTGTTGGCCAACCCTGTGAGGCAGGTAGAGTTGCCCCTGCACAGGTGGGTAAACCGAGGCACCATGAGCTGTTAAAACCACACTTTTTGCTTCACCAAGATCCCATTAATTATGAACAGTGTGTTGGGAGGCATGGGCCCTCTGCTTCCTTCCGCCCAGGAGCCTTTCTCTAACCCCGGTGCTGGGTACTTGCTGCCTGTTGGCAGGATGTCATGTCCCAGGGTCCTCCTCCACCCCCACTCACCCCCACCACTGTATACCCCCAAGTGAGTTTTTCTCTCAGGTGTAAGTGGGTTTCATAATGGGACCTCTCATCAGGGTTGGTCACAGGGACAAGATAGTCCACAGATTGCTGGAACGCAGAGGTGAACAAGATACAGCCCTGTCTGCTAGGCTGTCCGGCCTCTGCCTTCCCTGGGTTTGCTGTCCTTGGCAGGAATCCAACTAAGGTGGACGTGCAAAAGGGAAGTTCACCCCATGAATCCAGTAATTCGAGAAAGTCACGCCTGCTCAGGTTGCCCCTCCCATCCTCCCTCCACTGGTTAGCAGCGCCCTCTGAGGGCACTTGCCTGGCCTGTGGCTCCAGGCCCCACAGAGGCCATGGACCACTGTGCTGTCTGGGTATTGACCACAGTCATGTCACCCTCTCACCTTGAAGGGAAGTCACATCAGCCTTTTGAGATGGCAAACCAGCTTCTGCAGTCCCTGGATCCCATGGGAGCCACAAAGGCGGGGACCAAGGGCAACAACAGAACCAAGTGTCCATCAGAGCTGAGCCAAGGGCCTACAGACCACCATCCCTGTCGGGGAGACAATGGTGCGGTCTTGCGCCTCACATTACACCCAGGGACCACTAGGGGCCCCAGGAGTCGGAGAGGCCTGTTGGAGGGGGACAGAATAGGCCCCACCCTTTGGCCTGTCACCCTTAGGCCCTGTTACAGATGGAGATAGGGTCCCCTTTTAGATAGTCTCAAGGCTTAGATGAGGCCACTATCAAAGCTGAGAGCCATCTGTCTGCTGGTCCTCAAGAGTGGACCAAGGCCAGGATCCTGGGTCAATGTGTGTAGGGGCTGCTCTTCCCCTTCATTGCCACCTGGGAAGGCACCGTGGGAAGGGCCCTCTCCACCAGCTGGGCCTCTATCCCAGGGCCTGGGAAGACCTGGTGCCCGAGTCCTGGGGCAGGGGACGCAGGTCAGCACTGGACTCTGGGAGCTCCTGTGTTCTCTCCAGCCTGCTCACTGACCCACCTGCATGTGCACCATGTTGGGTCCTCCCCGGCACACCTAGGGTACCCATTGCTGTGGCTGGGAGTCCAAGGGACTGGCCCAGATCACTCACCGGTGGTGGTGAGCTGGAGGCTGCTGTGGATTCATCAGAGCCCCAAGTGAAGGTCCCCACAGTGACCCCCATATCTGGTTAGGGGATTGAACCAGCTGTAGAGCTAAGTCTGGGGATACTGCCAGGGCTTATAGAACCCTGCTATGGATCTGCCTGGACACAGGCTGGGAACCTGAGCAAGACAGCATAAGATGCCCAGTGCTGGCCAGCTTCGTGCCAGAGCCAGGAGCGTCCTCCCTTACAGAAGAAGAAGTCCTGTGAGGACCTGGGCCCTCTGTCAAACCCAGACTCACACCAAGGACGTCCTGTGCTCAGTGGGACCTCACTGATTCTCACACATCTTTGGGCTCTGCCCCTAAGCAATGAGTGGCTGGCTTCTTGTCAGGGGCCTGAGGGCACCCTCTGTGGCTTTTCTCAGGATCCAGTTCCTGGTGGTCAGAATGTCAAACATAACCACCATGTCCTCCCACAAACTTCCCTGCAGACCCACGATAACTGGAGCAGCACTCCTCGGCGACCCCTGGAGGCTGCCTGATGCTCTGTTGCTGTGTGCGGCTCTCTCCCCAGGCCACAGATGGGGAAGTTGCGCAGAAAGGTCAGGACCCTGCCTGGATGACAAAGTCATTTGTGACAGTCCCTGGATCTTGGCAGCAGCACTGCACTGTGAGGCTGACTCCGGCCCTTCACACCTGCGCTGCTCACTCATGCCTGAGCTGCTCTCGGTGTCCCACCTCTGGTAGCCTAAGCTTGCCTGGCAGTCCTGCTGCCCAGAGTGCAGGGTGAGCCTGGCCTCCTTTCCGCCACTGAGATGAGGTGGAAATCTCAAGGGCTCTGTGTGTTCCTGCCTCCCCTGCTTCCTCAGGCTCACTTACCTTCTACCTCCTCTTCTCAGGCTGGGGAGGACCTGGAGGGACGCAGGCCCAGGGAGGTCCCTCTGCTTGCAAACAGGTCCTACTTCTTGCCGGGCCTGGGTGGCATCCCATGTGGACAGATGGCAGGCTGTCTGGACAGGGCTGCTGGGCAGAAAGCCTAGTTTTCCTACTGCCCTTCTTTGCCTTGACCTTTCACAGGCATCAAGTGGGAACAGGGACAGCAGGTTGGAGTTGTTGGGGGGCCGAGGTTGTCTTCATTTGAACATTAAGCTGCTAACAGTGAGGAAAGAGAAGCCTCCTGGGCCTTGGGCTCCCCACCCGTGAGAGCTGGGTCGCTCCCCATTGAGGGAGAAGGGAGAATTCTCGGAGGTGTCCCAGGAGGGTGTGGCATCAGGCCTGGCATGGAATGCCCAGTGTTTGTGGAGAGAGAGAGGATGTGCCCCAGGCTGCCTGACACTCCTCCCACCTGGGTATGTACAAGTCCTCATTTGGACATCAGAGGAGAAGCCCCAAATCCAACTGTGCACCCATCAGGTGTGCTACAGATGTTGACTTCCAGTAATATTAAAAAGGCGGGCAGCGGTTTTACGCCCCCATTTGAAGAATGAAGAATGGAGTGGCTTTTTTTTGGCATTAGCAAGGCCAGCAAGTTCCTGACTGGGTGGGCTGGTGCTCTGGGCCCAGGAGCAGGGTGGAGGCAGGTGGCTGGCAGCCACGATGATGTTCCAGTTGAAGCATCTGCTAGACTGCTGATGTGGTTGATGTGAACTGGGGTCTGAGGTGGCGGTAAAAATGAGACAAGAATGAAGCTGGGCATGGGAGAGTAAATCGGAGTCACCACTGCAAACAGGGTCTGGCAATTTCAGTTCATGAAACCAGGACCTATCCTGTGCTAGGCCCCGGTCCTGGGATCAGTAGTGACTTTCATTCTTCTGGACCAAGAAAGCTCCTTCCACCTGGTTCTATGGTAATGAAGGCAGCATGGCTTCTCTTTAGTCTCCTTGGTAAACCGCAGTCTCTCTAGGCTGCCTGGGCACAGCCCTCAGGTCTGCAGGAGTTGGAGAAACAAGTGGTGGCCCCTCCCAGCTTCTGTAGCCGTCTTCCTTCCTTGGCCCTTACTGGCCTGCCTGGCAGCCCGGCAGGGACCTTGTGAAGTCAGCTGGCTGGTTGTACACAGTGAAGCCTGCTGGCCCCAGCTCTGCCCTGACCAGCTGGGTGGCCAAGACCATGGGGCGTCTCTGGGGAGGATATGGGAGGGGTGGGCGCTGAAGGGGCTTTACATATCCAAGGGGGTGTGCCTTCCTTCCTGCGCGAGGAGTTGCACGGTTCATCTTCAGGAGACATGTGAGGGTCTGTTTCCACCTCATGTCTCTGCAGACCAGTTGTGGACATGCATTTCCTCATGGGCAGTATCTGACCTGCCATGGGGCAGCCGCAGATCAAAGCAAGCAGTGGAAGCCCCAGTTGGGCACAACTTCCCTGAGACTGGAGCCTGAGTGTGGCATGAAGTCCCCGTCGATGACAAGAAACAGGGTCTCCCTCCTCTTTCCTGGGCCAAGCCCACTCAAGCACTAGGGGAGCCAGCCAGGAAGGCCTATGGAGCAGCACAAAGGGTCTGGCCATCTCCACCTAGGACCTCACTCCACCTGTGCCCTACAGCAAGTCAGTCACTGGGGGCACTGAGTGGCCTCATCTGCAAAAGTTTGACTTCCGAGACTAAAAGGAGTAATGTGAGCTGGGGGTTGGCTCGGTGGGAGCGCTTGGAATGTAGGAGGCCCTGGGCTCCATTCCCAGAACCTTAAAAGGAATGAATGAAAGGAGCAACATGTCTGGCACACGAGGCTGCCCCACAGGGTGTGGACTCCACCATTAGTACCCCTGAAACCAAATGGGAACACCGTTCCCGCAGTCACCAGTTCATGTCTCAGAATCCCATCCTTGGAGTCCTAGCTTGACTTAGCTGAGGAGAGAGAGAGATGGGAACAGAGAGATGGCAAGGGTCAGCCCATGAGAGGCCTTGATGCCTCTTGCAGTAGTCTGGACTTCATCCTGCAGCTGACAGATCACAAAGGGGCAGACAGGTGCACCATTTACGTTGTGGGTAAGCCATGGCCCCTGAGGTTGGGTAGGAGATTTAGAATCAGCTGTTGCACAGCAGAGATTGGCTAGGACTTTGATAGTGTTTCAAAGTGTTAAAAGCTCAGTGGACACATGTGGACGAGTCCTACCAGCGACCCGGCAGGCTTACTCCAGTGCTGGATCCCCATGTTGAGGGCCCTGTATAGGCCGTTCCCTCCCGTGACCTCAGTTCCCTCCTGTGGAGAAAATGGGGATCAGCCAGTCCACCTTTAGTCTGGTGGTAGGCTTTGTCATTTGATCACAGGTGGGATTAAATGTCAGCATCTGTGAGGAATTCTTAAAATCGTAGTTGTATTGAAGCATAGTTGGTCTTGCCATCTGACAGCCCTAATATGAACCCAGCTCCGTGTGTGGCCTGTGGCTCCACGTTTGACCAATCTGTAAAAAGACTTCTTTTAAAGATGATTGGGGCCAGTGCTGTGCCACACACCTGTAATCCCAGCAACTCAAGAGGCTGAGGCAAGAGGATCAAGGCCAGCCTTAGCAACTCAGAGATACCTTGACTCAAAATAATAAAAAAAAAGTGCTGGGGATGGGGCTGGGACAGGGACTGTAGCTCAGTGGTTAGAGCACTTGCTTCCCACATGTGAGGCACTGGGTTCAATTCTCAGCACCACATAAAAATAAATACATAAAAAGATGTTGTGTCCACGTACAACTAAAAAAAAATTTTAAAGGGGGTACTGGGGATGTAGTTCAGTGGTTAGGCCACCCTGGGTTCAATTTCTACCACCAAAAAAAAAAAAAAGTACTTTAGAAGATATTGAGGAATTATGGTTAATTTTGTTAGGTATGCTGATGGTAGTGATTATGCTTTAAAAAAAAAAGTCTTCCTTACAGTAGAGACACATATCAAGCTAAAATATTTTCATGTGAACTGATATACCTGGGATATTTTCTGAAAGAGTCTAGAAAAATTAAAAATGCTAAGACTGTGGGGAGATGAGCAGGGCAAGATATTGATTTCTATAGAGATTTGTATTGGGGCTTTACCACACTGTCCTCTCCTTTGCATATATTTGACATTTTCTCTAAATAATATAAGGCCAGCACATCTTCTCTGATGAAGACCCAAGACTCAGCAATACCAGGTCTTCTTTTTTATTGGAGGTGAGGGTACCAGGGACTGAGCCATATCCCCAGCCTTATTTTATATTTTATTTAGAGATAGCATCTCACCGAGTTGCTTAACATCTCTCTTTTGTTGAGGCTGGCTTTGAACTCATGATCCTTCTGCCTCCACCTGCTGAGGTTATAATTGTGCCACCGCACTGAACTCCAGATCATCTTACTGGGGGAAAAAAACAAAAACAAAAAACACTCCACCCCCGCAAAAAAAAAAAAAAACAACCCCCCCCCCAAAAAAAAAAAAAAACAGTTATGGTGGCATACACCTGTAATCCCAGCAATTTGGGAGACTGAGGCAAAAGGATCACAAGTTCAAGGTCAGCCTCAGCAACTTAGTGAGACCTCCGCCTCAAAATAGATAGAGGATGTAGCCCATGGTGGAACAGTCATGCAATTCTCAGGGCCATAAAAGAAAAGAAAGAAATTATGAGGTTTCCCTTGAAGGCTTTTCCCTGTCATGGTATTCCAGAACATTCCATGGGTCAGGTACTTCATCCTGTGAAGATGCCTCATTATGAAGTAAACAATTACATGCTTTACATAGCGGGTAATCCTGCTGTGGGATGAACCCATTGGTTTTTTTAAATATTTTTTAAAGTTGTTGATGGTGCCGAGGATCAAACCCAGCACCTCACGCATGCCAGGCAAGTGTGCTACCACTGAGCCACAACCCCAGTCCCTGGATGAACCCGTTGTTGCAGCCAGCACATGGAGCTTGGGACAGTGGGAAGTGATTCCCAAGTGCTCTCAAGGCACCTGCCAGTCTCTGCATGGTGGACTGGACATATTGGCAAAGTACAAATCTGAGCTAATCTTGACTCTGTCTGCACGGCCTCCCCCACAGTTGTTCCCACCTTGCCACCATCTGAATGTCTGTGTCACCCTAAATAGCAAGCATGGACTTTCTCCATAGAATACAGATTTGTTGCCAGGCACGGTGGTACATGCCTATATCCCAGTGGCTCAGGAGGCTGAGGCAAGAGGATCATGAGTTCAAAACCAACCTCAGCAACTTAGCGAGGCCCCAAGCAACTCTGCAAAATAAAATACAAAAAGGGCTGGGGGTGGGGCTCAGTGGTTAAGGGCCCTGGGTTCAATCCGAGGTTAAAAATATATAGCTAGATGGCTGGCTGGATAGAGAGAGGCGTCCTTAGGAGTGGCAGAATCCTGCAGTGGAGCCCATGGGCTAGAGAAGTCACGTTTGTTCGAGGGAGAAGGAGGCAGGGGAGGTTTTCAAGGCAGAAGGAGGAGGCCCTCGTATGATGTTTGAAATGGCAGTCCTGGGCTAGAGGATCAGTGAGCAGGGTGGTGCCAGTCCAGCCTGAAGAGCAGCTGTAGGGAGGTCCCGGTGCAGAGGTGTCTTGGTGCCAGGCTGATTCCGTCTTTTGGATGCTGTGTGACAGCCCCTCCTTCAGGACCTCCCGGTTTTATTTATTTATTTTTTAGGGTTGATGCAGTGCCTCCACTTTTATCTTGACACCTCCTATCCTGTGTGGCCCCCAGCCCCAGTGTGTTGGTATCAGAAGGCGGGGCCTTGGAAGCTGATTGGGTCACAAATGACACCTTCATAGATGGGACTAGTGCCATGTAAAAGGGACTCCAGAGAGCTCCCTCACCTTTCTCCCACATGAATGAGGACACAGTGAGGAGATGCTAGATGTAAGAACATGGACCTTCGGCAGATCCGAATCTGCTGGCACCTTGATCCTGGGCTCCCCGCCTCCAGAACCCTGAGAATTCGGTTTCTGTTGTTCAGGAGCCACCAGCCTGTGGAGTGTTCTGCTGCCCTGGGGGGACAAAGACAACTCCCCGCAGCCTTGGCCCTGCCTCCTCTGCCAGTCTCCCCTCCCCTCTTCCACCTCAGCTCTCACTTCTCCACACTGCCCCCCTCCACAACCCCAGGCATGTCTGGTGATTTGGCCATAGAGGCAGCACCTCTGGTTCCTGAATACCTGGCTGGTGTCACAGTTCCCTCTCAAACCTCACCCGGTGGGGGCTCAAGCTGCACCTCTCGCCACAGGTGCTCAGTCCTTGGGGAGCACGTGGCCATGCTGTTCCCAGCACCACCTTGCTCTAGTCAGGATTTTCACTCTGATCATAAAGATGGAGATTGGGGCTGGGGCTGGGGCTGGGGCTCGGTGGCAGAGCGCTTGCCTTGCACAAGTGCACATGCGACACACTGGATTAGATTCTCAGCACCGCATAAAAAAAAATAAAACAAAATTAAAATATTGCATCTATCTGTAATTAAAACAATAAAAATAAAAGATAGGAGATTGTTATAGGAAACTTCAGCCTTGACAAAAGGCATGACTCGTCTCCGATGAGCACCTGACCCTGGCTACATCCTGGGGCTTTTCTCACTGTCCATTCTGGGTTTGATTTTTACAGCCAGCCCTTTCCACGCAAGTTTGTGGAGTCACACAGCACTTTGTGCCATTGAGACTTCTGAAACCTCTTCCCCAGGGCCCTCCCCTCTTGCCCTCTCTAGCCAGTGACCTTGTACAAGGTGGTGACCCCAAAATCACAGTTTCCACTTCTGTAAAACGGAGGTAATGGTGCCTGCTAGTCAAGATGCCAACATCACCTGCCCTTGAGGTCCTCCTGTTCCTTGTTGGGTACACAATGAGTTCATGGACGGTGATAGATGGGTAGTTGAGGGAGGCTCCGTAGCTTCTGTGTCCTCTTTGAGAGGAACAGCCAGTCTACACTTCAGAATGTGGTGTCCTTTGGAATTCCCCTAATGGTCCCCTTCCTACACAAAGATCCCCACCATCACTGTCTGATCCACGCCAGCCTCTGCTCCCCAGAGCCCACACAGCTCCCCTGAGCCCAGGGAGTGGCAATGACCATCCCCATTTTACAGAAGGGGAAATTGAGGCTCAGACTGAGGAAAAAGTTGGGAGGAACCATTGGGGGCAGGTGTGTCCAAGCCCTACTGAGACAGGGGATTGGAGGCCCTTAGGAAACACTGCTGGGAGGAGGAGCTGGGGCAGGCAGCCTTTCCTTTCCGGAAGCTCAGCTGCACAGGCCTGGTGAGAGGGCATTTAAGAAACCTCGAGGGGTTCATCTGAGCCTGTTTGTAGGCCTAGTGGCAAGAACTGGTGCTGAGGAGAGGACTGAGCTTGGGGGCAAGAGCTGGAGGCTGAGTTACACTGTGTGAGCCACCTGCCCTCCCCAGGCCTTCAGGTAGGGGCCCGGGGTGTGGCAGAGGTCAGTTGAGCTGCTCTTTCTTTCCTTCTGTAAACCAAGACCCAGCTCTGCTCAGCACCCAGGTGTGTTTTTTCTGGGCTCCCATCTTGGGCAGGGGTGGTTCATACTTATTGGGTGAGGACAATCTCCCAGGAGGATTGGGTCCGCTGGGATCGGGGTCTGGAGGTGAGACCAGCCATCCTCAAACTGTCCTGAGTACCTTCTGTGGGCCAGAGCGAGGAGGCAGATGAAGAGGCAGTACCAGAGGCCACAACCAGGCCTGTGGAGGCTGACCAGGAAGAGGCGGAAGAGATGTCCCAGGAGAAAAGCAGAGGCCAGAGAGCTCAACAAGGTGCCACCCGCCCCTCAGGCTGCACCTTCATTCTGGGCAAACCTCCTAGTCCTTTGGGGAGCTTCAAGGCACCCTCCACATGCTGGAGTAGGAAGACTCCTGCACTCTGCAGATAATTTTCTGTAGAGTTCTTTCCTACCCAGGCTGCCGTGAGGCAGGGAGCCCCTTAACTCTGGTGCCACCAACAGCTATGGAGGGGCACAGGGGAAGTGCAAGGGGCTTTGGGACCCTTTGGGAAATGATGCAGTTGGAATCTGCCCAGCAGGAGAGGGGACAAGGGGGTTGCAAGGTTAGGCTGGAGCCAGGCTTGGGAGGGGTAAAATTCAAGGCTGATAAGTGGAGGAAGCATCTGGTGGCCTTCAGGGGAGTAGAAGTGAACCAGTAGCCTTTTGGAGGTGGATCTGTCCCTTCTATCTGGCATGTCACCCCCACTGCCAGACAAACATGAGCCCCCCGCCCACCCAGCACCCTGCCTGGGAGGGAGTTCCCAGTGTTTTCCAGGAGCCCCAGGTGGCTCCGTGAGCCTGGGGGACCTCAGCTTGATGGCAGAGACCTTACACAGGCGGGATCCCCCACAGTGGACAGCAGGTGGGGCCAGGAGCTGGGCCTACATCCCTAGCCCACCTCTGCCCGCTTGCCTGCCATGAGGCTCCACGAGACCTGAGTTCTGCAGACCTCGGCATCAGGCTGTGAGCTGGTGGCAGCAGGTGACCCAGTGTGTCTTTAGTGGAGGCTTTTTGGAAAATTCCACTTCAGGCGTGTGGTGACTTGGAGCCACCCCCAAGGGCTCTCTGCTTTCCTAGTACTTGAGCCTGGAGGCCTCCAGTATCTGGTTCCTCTTTTATCTTTTGATTTCTTTGGTGCATTATAGCTCTACATAGTAGCTGGGTTCATTTTGACATAATCATACATGTTTGGAATATACTCCAATTCAGTCCCCAGGAGCTCCCTCCTCTCCCTCCCCTACCTCCCCCTTCCCCCTACTCCTCCTCTTCTGCTCTTCTGGTCTACCTTCCACTCATTTATATAATTAAAAAAAATATTTTATTCATTTATTTATATGCAGTGCTGAGAATCGAACCCAGGGCCTCTTCACACATGCTAGGCAAGTGCTCTACCACTGAGCCATGACCCAGCCCCTCATTTATATAATTTAATTGGTGCTTTGTAGATATACATAAAGATGGAATTCACTGTTATATTTATACATGCATGCAGTGTAATTTTATCAGTAATTCTGCATTTCTTCTGCTTTCCTGTTCCTCCTCCCTCCCTGTGTCTGGTACCCCTTGAGGATCAATGAGCCATGACCACAGGAGATCCAAGTCCTCCCCCATTCCACTCCAGGCCATAGCTGCAGGCTTTGGAAGACCCCTTTCTTTCATTGTGACTTTTTCTTCTAGTCAACCACTTGGGATGCTCTGGAATGGGTGACCTTAGGTTGTGAGCCAGCCCTACCTGGATCAAGGCCCTCAGTAACCTGAGATCATCACAGGGTACCTAGGACAGTTAGAAATGCAGCAGAGATGGAAGGTCAACCACACCACAGTGGTAGGACTCTACTGTCCCCATCCCCAATAGGAGCAAGTGGTAGGCCTCACAGAGATGACAGCCCCTGGGACTGGAGATTTCCCCAGCACAGGGCTCCCCTGGCTTAGCTCAGGACTCTGATGACAAGGCTGAGAGTCTTCATTCCCTGGACCCAGGTGGCTGTGCTTATTGGAGTCTTTGGTCACCCCAGCCAGCTTACTAGCACATCTTCCTTATGAATGCAGCATATGTTTGCTGTGGGGAAATTTTAAAGTTACCAAACATACATGGGCAGAAGATAGGCAGCTATGCTCACATATTCCGTTCGACATTTTTCCTGTGGATGGTGTTTCAAATCCTTTGATTATACTCAGCAGTCTTATAATTTAAACTCTTCTTCTGGCCTATAATACATTCTTTATGATTTTAAAATACATTAAAAACTTTTTGACACACACTGTGCCCTATAAATATGTATATGTAAATTTATATTATGTATATAGTATATACAATGTAATAGATACAATATTCTATTGTACATATTTATAGGGCACCAGTGATATTTCAATACAGATCAGGTAACTGCCATATCATCACCTCAAATATTTGTCATTTCTTTGTGTTGGGAACATTCAAAATCTTCCCTACTAGCTACTTTTAAATACACAATTGTTCTCAACCGTAGATGCCCTACTGGGAGCTACAGAATGCTGAATTATTCCTAACCAACTGCACTTCTAAAGGTTTTATGATGGCTGCATTTGTCATTCTATTTAGTCAGTCTTCCTGCTTGTTGGACACATTATGTTCATTTTATTGTAAATAACACTGTGGTGACCATCTTGTTAGAAGTTTCTGCCTGAATTTGGGGATGATTTTATAAGGCTCATGCCCATAAATATGTCACTGGACTGAAGGGATTCTGTTGCTGCTTCTTCCTTTTAGGAATGTGCTGTTTCTAGGAGTTCTGCTTCCATACATTCGCTGCTTTGAATCTCCTGCAGGCTAGGAAATAGACACCCTTGTTAAAACTGAGTAAAACTCTAGTTAATGGCCGGGTGTGAGGGGCCAAGGCGGCTCCTATAAGCAAAGTACTGGGCTTTGTGAGGTAGATCCTCCAAGTCTGGGTCCTTCTGGGTCCATTTCTGGCTGTCTCCTATCCAGAAATTCCTAATACTACCCAATTTCCAGAACCAATCAGAGAAAAGCAAATTCTAGGGATTGTGTCCTTAAAATGAGTTTTCTGATGAGGTTCTGACAGCCCTTGGACCAATGGGAAGCTCTTCAGAGACAATGCCCCAATGGCCTCTGTCCTGGGCATGGGCCCAGAACCACGTTGAGTCCTAGCGAGTACGGTATGGGCCCAGAACCACGTTGAGTCCTAGCATGGAGTGTGATGCTGCTACTAATTTTATTCATGCTGTGGACCCTGGTGGCTCAGAACAGGAATCTGGGTGGGAAGGAGGATGGTGAGTGGGTAAGACATTGGTTGTGAGACCTGGGTTGAATGGCTTTGCCTCCCAGCCTGTTTCCTCACCTCCAAGATATGAGTCACTGCCTCAGCTTGGCAGGTTATGAAACTCGACTGTATGGCCAGCACAGTCTGGCACTTGGGCTGACACTGGGTGCAGACAAGGCATGAACACGATCCCAGTCAACACCTATGGATAAAGGCCACATCTAGGGGCAGGGAATAAAGGGCACAAATATGTGCTGGGGAAATGAGGTCCCTCTGGAGAGATGAGGGGCGTGGCAGAGGCCTCCAGATTGTGTGCTGACATCCTGCCCCACTCAACCACAAGCCCTTCTGTCCTTCTCTCTCAATACTCATTGCTGGAGCTCTGGTGCCCTGGCTTGCCTCCTGAGGTCTTCCAGACAACCATTTTCCTTAGAAGAGGACAAAATTGCATATATAAATGTACATCTGTCTGTCCTGGGAACTCTGTGAGGGCAGCAGTTGAGGCTGTGGACCACTCTAGTGTCCCCAATGCCCAGCAGGTGCTCAGAGATGGTTTCCATGGACATTGGACATCCCAGGAAAGGCATCCTCACTCCTCTGAGGGAGGATGAGGTCAGGCTGGAGGGTCTCTCCTCATGGTGGTGAGTTGGCCAACATACTTTCTCAGTGCTGCTGGGGGCGGGTGGTGCTGTCGGGACTCACTCAGAGGTGTTTTCTCGGAGGCAAGGGGCAAGCGGGGAGGAACCGAACTGCTGAGAGGTGCAGGGCTGTTTGCTGTTTTTGATTTTGTCAGACTCAAGTCATAATGAGACTGCATCTAGCAGACATGTGTACTCTTACGACAAAAGGCAGGACACGGGTCAAGTCACAGGGCCAGTGTAAGTGACCATGGACTCCCAAGGAGAGGCTCTGAATCCTGGCAGCAGGCTGGTGAAGGTGAGAGCAGGGCAGACAGAGGGCGCCAAACACAAACCTGTGGACCACAAACTTTAGTTCTAGATTCCTGACAATGGCCGTTTCTTGTCACTGTAGCCTTTTAAAACCCTGAGACTCAGAATTAGGGGTGGAAGGGAGCTGGGGCTCATGGAACACCATCAAAGCAGGCTTGCTCATCCCAAGTATCAGTTGTAAGAACTGAGCAGGGCTGAGGCAAGTCTGTGTTCCTGTTAGTGCTCAAAACCAGCTGCCAGGTTATTGTTTTTGCTTAAACCACCAGAAATTTAAGCATTTATTATGCACCAAACACTGTGAGAAATGTCTGTGAGGCCTCTCTTGCATTCTATTGAGACCACATTTTCAAATCTCCACTCTCCTGCCAGGAGACTAGGTACTGAATTTTTAGAACTCTGACCTGGGGAAAAAACACAAGTTAGGAGTTCCCCGCCCATCCCTAAGGACAATGGCCCACTGCAAGCTTTCAGACTTCCTATCCCGAGGCTGGTCTTTCATCCTCCCACGGATTCAGCTGTAGTCTCTGGAGTTTCCCCTCTAGTAATTATTCAAGCTATGAAAACCCTCAGGACTCCTAATATAAACCCACGCCTTCCGGCTCCTGCCACTGAAGTCTTTGCTCTTGCTATGATGTCCTTAGGATCTAATTTCAATCTAACAAATACTCAACTATCCAGTATTTGCCAGGCACAGGGAAAAGAGCAGCAAATCAAATAAGCTCGGTTTGGCTCAGAGCCTATATTCCATAGGGGGGATGAGAATCAGTTACTTGTGAGATTTCCTACACACTAACTCAGTTAGGGCCTCCGTCTCTCTCAACGTTGACCCGTCAGGAGGACTTCTCTGAGCCATTTCCCACTCTGTTAAACGGACTTGATCATAGATTGCATCTCTGGAGATTTTGCAACGCTGAAGCAAAATAGGGCATATAAACGTTAGGCCAGTGGTCCCCAAACTTGTCTGCACCTAACACAGCTTTCAAAATGCATTTGCAAAGTCTATTGCAAACCTCCGGAGGCCACTGGCATGCAGCGCTTTGGAATTTCAAAAGACTCAGGTTTAAAAAGCAGACAGATTTGGGAATTAAGTCAGGCACTGAGTGAAAGCGCAAAGAGCGAGCAATCAGAAAAGCCCGTTTTACAGATTAAAAGGCTAAGGGCGGGCGGGGAGGGTGCCAAAGCGCAGTTCCGGAGCCACAAACCCCGGACGTGAGGCCGGGTCTTCCACACAGACCACCTTTTCTCCGCTGGCTGAGCCCGGCCATCACTCCCACACACCTGCAGGGAAAAGGCTCCCATCGATGCGCTCCGCCGCTCGGCTCCCCACGCCTGGTCCTTGCCCGTTCATGCCCCTTCCCCCTCCCGGCCGCTTCCCACTTCCAAGATGGCCGCGGGTGGAGCCGATCAGGTAAGGGCCCCTGTCGGACGCCTGCGGCGGCTCTGCAGACACAAAGGGCCTCTCAGAGCTCTTTCGCAGCTCCGTTAGGCCCTTGCAATAGAAAAGCGCCGGGGATGCCGCTCTGGAGGTCGGAGGCTGCTGGACCGACTGGCTTGGAGCTCGCAACTTCGCAGAATCCGCGGTGGGGGGCGACGGCTCCCGCAGAAGAGCTGACGCAGTCCGGCAGGGGGCGTGGTGACGGGGCGCGGGGCGTGGCGAGAGCGCCTGGGGGCGTGGCGATAGCGTGCCGCTGTTGGCCGCGGGCAGCTCGCGCGCACCTGCCTGGGATCCGCTGCCTGTGGTGCTTCGGCCGCCCTGGCCCAGCGAGTAGAGGGTCCCGCCAGGCTTGGGCTGCGGGCCCACCGGCCGGGGATGGCGTCGCAGCTGCGCTGACTGCGGTACTGAGGGCTCCGCGGGGGCCGGGCCGTGAGGGCGGGCGGGCGCGGGCCGCTGCCACCTGCTGCCGGAGCGACGCTGCCCGAGGCGCGGCGCTGCCCGGACACCGCCGCGCCCCCTTCTGCGCGAGGGCTGTCCGGGCGCGCGGCAGGCCCGGTGGGGGCGGCGCTGCGGCCCGCGGGGAGACCCTGCGGTGACTCGCTCCTCCTCCGGAACTTGGCGGAAAGTTTTCCCCTCAGACTCATCGCTCCTGCGCGCCCGGCAGAGCCGGCCGCTCGGCGCGCAGGACCCCTTCCGGGAGCCCCGGGGCCGCGGAGACCCTGGCCGGAGAGTCCTTGCGGTGGGCGGCTGGGAGGCTGGAGGCCGGTCGCGTGTCCCAGCGGCCCGCTATCCAAGCGCGGGGACGGGGCTCTCTCCTGCAGGAGTGTGTCAACGCGGTGGGGCGCGGCCACCGTGAGGACGCTGGCCTGGAGGCGGGCTGACTGGCCCTTGTGGATTCCAGAGTGAGCCCAAGCAGCGGGCATTTCAGTGACCATTTCAGCGACTGCTGACTAGGCTGCTTGAAACCATTTCTGTCTTAAAGTTGCATAGAGTACCGTTTTCTCCCGCGTAAAATTGGAAGTTGCTTTGGAAGGTTCTGTAGACAACCATGAACTTTGCCGTGACTAAGGCCACCAGGGAGTCACCATAGTGTCTTGGGGACTGAGCATTCACCCTTCTGCCCTGCCCCCAATCTGTAGAATGTTAGTACCTAGTTTTCTTGGCTTTTTTATTGGGAACGGATTGCCTGCTGGGCACCGGCAGGTGCTTTGCAGGAACTGGGCTGGTCTTTACAGCGTAACTGGAACACTTCCTGCTGACCAGCTTATCAGGACAGTACCAACCCAAGTCTCAAGTTTGAGTATGGCTTCTCCCTCCAGCTCTCTTAACTGCCTTCTTAGTTTTTGTGTATTTTAGACCCTTGAGATTTTGAGCTCCACACTCTGACTGAGACCCAGCTCTAGGGAACCTGGCTTGTAGCTGTGCTCATGCCAGGACACACCCTTTGGGAAATTAGAGAACTAAGGTTAAAGATTGATCTGCTTGGCTTGTCACTACATTGTACAGGTGGGGAATTTGAGGTCCAGAGCGCAGTCAGAGCTGTGCAGCAGGTGCCAGGAGAAATGTTAGCAACAGGAAGAAGCTGGAAGAAGCTGTACCATGAGGCTTCCTATGCACAGAGTGGCTGTTTCTGGGCTTGCTTATGCAAATGTGTTGCTAAAATAGTGGGGCTGAGTTGGCTGGCCCTATCTGGTGCCCAGTGAAGAATAACACCAGCCAACAGCTTCTAGGCTTAGCTCATGCCAGGCATAGTTCTAAAGACTTTATGTGGGTTTCTTCTCCTAATGTTGTCAGCTGCCTAATGAAGTAGGTCTAGTATTGTTCCCACTTTGCTACAAGGAAACTGAAGCACAGGGAGGTTAAGAAACTAACCCAGAGTCACACAACTGGTAGGTGGAGGAGCTGGGAATTTAACCCCAGGCAGTCTACTTCTAGAGCCTGTGTTATTTTTCCCTTGCTTATTTTTAAAAATTTTCTGTTGAAATCTAACATACATACAGAGAAATATAAAACTTGATTTCATTTTATTGATTGTCACAAACTTTAGAGCATATATTCTTAAGTACTCCACAGGTCATGTATGTATGGGCTTTGGTGTAGACTTGGTCTGAGTCCAGTTTTCTTTGCTGTGTGATCCTGAATGAGATACTTAGCCTCTCTGAGTCTGCTTCTTCAGTGTTCTTGGCAGGCTTGTGATGATTACAGCACATGATGGCCCCTAGCCATGAATACTACATGGTAAATGCTCAGTGGTGGTATATTAACAATTAAAATTAATACATTATGTTGCCTTTATTAGGTGGTCTGAATATCTTCTCAGCCTGTTGCCTTCCAGTTACTTCACAGGTACTTATGACAGTTGGGTTTGGTCACTTTCTAAATGTGGCTGAGACATTTTAGAGAAGAGGGAGCAGTCCATATGTTCAGTCTCCTTAATTTAAAGTGTCCCACTTTTGACTTTTAAACATAACCACCTGAGACCTGTGAAGTGTCTTGTCAGGGCTGTGAAGGAGCCTTTGGGGACCCTCAACAGTTTAACCCTTTTTGGCATGGTGTACTGAGTATTCATGGATGAAACCTGTTTAAATAGCATCTTGGAGGGTACCTGGAAGTTGCCATTCATCTTCCAGAGGTATCTAGGTAATTTTTTAAGAATTATTTTTATCTTAAAGAATAATGCATTTCAGAAATCGCAGTTTTTGTGATTTGTCTTTCCACTGTGCATAATGCACACTGGACACTGTTGGTTCCTTTAGGCATCGTGCCTGATGGTGGAGAGTGAGCACTTACAGTCAGCTTGGGCTAGACCAGCACGGCTGCTTTATCACATGTCCCCCTCAGACTCAAGGCTGTGATGTGGTAGCAATACTCAAAGCTCTTTAGGTGGTGTTAGAGGTCACCTAGATCATGGGTATGAACATTGAGCACAGGGCCCCATGCGTCACATGTTCCTGGAAGGCAGAGCTAGTGTTAATTGTTCATGTAGAGATACTGAGATCTAGCTCTAGCCTGGTCCTTTCTGCCTCAGCCAACACTTTAATTCAAGAATAGAGACTTGCTGCTGGTTGGTGCCTATGAGCCCTCTACACAGCAAGTGGGTTCACATGGAGGTGGCACACACTGTGGTTCTCCTCATGTCAGAGGCTGATCATTTCTCCTGACTGGTCCGTGCCTGGGGTTGAGCTGCAGGCCTGGTACAGCAACCATTCCTGGGAGAAAGCTGACAGTGCCACCAGATTTTTTCCCCAGGAAACACAGAGGACCCCCCAGAAGCACATGTTGGGGACAGAAGACTGGCTGGGGGAGCAGCGGGGAGGGGCTGCCATGAGACCCGGAGTAGGTCACGCATCTGGCTCATCTAGGTGGTGTTCCCTGTGTGAAATGCAGTCTCCTGTCTCCCCTGTGGCCATAGTAAGCTCTGGAGGAGGTGCCAGCTGTCTGCATGTGGCCTTTGTAAGCAGCAGAGCTTCCAGGGAGCCAGGGAATTACAGACCTGGGGTCCAGTGCTGACCTTGGCAAGTCACATGCCTCAGTTTCCTTCTCTGTGCAGTGGGGATAATACTTAGCTGATGGGGTTGAGCCAGGATGGTACATTCAGAGTTGAGAATGAAGCCCAGGACTCATCAAATTGTAGTTTCATAGTGATAACTGGGTGTGGTGTCTGATGTACAGTCCTGTTCCTGTCTTCCTGCAACTTTAGCTCTGGGAATTGTATGCCCTTAGGCCATGACTGAGTAGAGATGGTTTGTGTATGCTAAAGAATGAGGATCTGAAAATTGTGCATGGCTGGGTTGGAGGAGTCTCTGCAGCCAGGGTAAGTCCTCTCTCCTTTGAAGGTCAAAGTGAGCAGTGCGGCCCCTTGCTGATGGGGTTACAAGCAGATTGATCCCCTCAGGACCATCCAGAGAGGAGCCTAGAACAGGAAGGACTGCTCAGGGCATGTGTCCTGGGCAAGGTGCTAGAAGACATCAGCACATTTGGCAGCAGGCTTCTCCCTGAAGCTGCCCATGAGTACGTGTTTTTCCCTTTGAGGACATAACTAAATCATTTGGTTTGGGTTTCATAAATGGTTTTTTATTTATGCAGACTTTCATCAAGACCTAGTCTCACTGCTTTTTAAAGAAAAGAAAATCAGACTGTTGCTTCTAGGTGGGATTGCTTCTCACAGCCCTGTCCAGAGTCGCCCGTTGTTCCAGTCCCTCAGGCAGTTTTCCTTTTTGCTTTGTGTAGAGCTCAATGTTGGGGCAGGCACATCAAATTCAGATGGCCTTGCTGAGTGGAATAAAAACAGTCTTCCTCTTATTCACATTTCACATCTTGCATGTTTTTTTCTTGTCCGGAAAGTGATTAATCATTGTTAGTCCTGTGTTGAGTGCCTGCCTCCCTGGCAGGGACCGCTTCTTCCTCCCTGAGCTGACTGAGCTGAGGTTGCTCAGGCCACCGTTGGTGCTGCTGGGAAGTTAAGGATGTGGATTTGGGAAGACAAATGTGATAGGAAGGATTATGTTTCACTTTCCTGACCATCCAGTATGGACAGTGGCGCCTCACTGTCAGGTCTGGTACCCAACGCGATGTAGGCATGGATGGCCATAGCTTACTTAGTTGCTTGTGTCTGTTGTCTGTGCACATTGTCAGGAACCCCATGGCAAGGGTTTTCTTCCTCCTGTTGCTGCTTCTAGTGCTCATCTTGTTCTTGGAACATAACCCAACTCTCCACAGAGGTTACTTGGTTGGGACTGTCCCTGAAACATGCCCACCAAAGAACTTAGCAGTTAGTAATATTTAATTCAGCAAGTAATCCATGCTAAGTTTTTGGCAATGCAGTGGTGTCTAGAAATGAGAAAGACTATGCCTGCCTGAAACTTGGAATCCATTGAAGAGAGACATGAAAAAAGGCATAAAATCTAGTTATTTTAGGTGGGGTGTGGCCAAAAGGATTCAGGAGGAGGGAGGTCCTGTAGCTCTTGGGAGAGATGGGGAGGGCTTTTCAGGGGAGGTAGACTTTGCAGGCAGTGATAGAGTGGCTCCTTGTGCCACATACTGCTGGAGCCCAAGAACCCTGGTGGCCTGGGTGGGAAGAGTGCACTTGAGAGCGGTCCCATTGCATGTCAGGGCCGAAGATGCTGGTGCACAGGAGGCAGAGCCTGTGGGGAGACCATTGCTTATTCAGGCTGTCTGTGTTTAGAATGCATTTGACTTGGAGGCAGGCCATTTGCCTCTGGCCACCTTCCAAAGTCCACCCTGTAGCCTTGTCTCAGGCATGTACCTTGTTCATACAACCTGTCCCTTGTGTGGCATCAGCAATAGGCAGGTGGCCTGAAGTACAGCTTCTGGTTTTATGGCACTAGGTAGAAAGGATTGAAGACAGCTGGCCTTGGTCTTACTGTGTGTTGGAAGAGGAGATACCTTTCCCTTTTAGGTTTATTTCTCTGAAGACCAACACTCTGTTCCTGAGGTTTAAGGAACTTAACCCAGACTTGGGACCAGTAGAGGCCTCAAAGGTCTCTGGACTTCCCTAGAAGTAAGGCCCTGGGGCTGCTATCCCCAGCTTCCATGGTAGAGGAGAAGGGAATAGGACAGAGGCTATACCAGTTGGCTGAGAGATCTCAGCCCCTCTTCCTTCTTCCCTGTGCTTTCTTCTTGGTGAGAATCTGAGAAAGGGTCCTTGGAGTGCCATGAGTGAAACACAATTGTCTCACTTAACCAGTTTCCAATACTGCAGACATAATTGGCTGCCTTGTTTGCCCAGGCACTGATTTTCCTAGGAAGGGTAGACTTGCTACACGTTCCTGTCCACTCAAATGCCAGAACTTCTTGTGGGCAAACCCACATCTCTTCTGTAACAGTTTAGAGCCATCATTTGTAGGTGCTATAGCTCTTTCTGTGGCTTGACAGTTGAGGGAATTGCACATTCCTGGGCACCTACTGTGTGTCAGTGCTGGCTGACTGGGCTCTCACCAGATCTTATTTATTTTAACTTAGAGCAGCCTGTGAACAGTGTGTTGCTGCTTGTTGTACTGTGGGGGAGGAGGGAAGGTGAGATGCAGAAAGGTGCAGCATCTCACCTGACCTGTGAGCCCCCCCACTACTTAAGTTGCAGAGCCAGAACTGCAGTGTTGGAGATGCTCAGCCCTGTACAGTGTCAGGATTTCCTCTTCTGTTTATGGCTCTTTGCCAATTTGATCCCTTGGAGTGTTGATGGTATTTTGATAACTTTAATTAACCTTTAACCTTGTCAAAGATAGCTCTTAACTGTGATTTTTTTGGGAGGGGGTCGGGGTTGTATTTTTCTTTCAGTTAAGATAGTATAACCAGGCATGATGGTGCAAGTCTGTAAATCCAGTGACTTAGGAGGCTGAGGCATTAGGATCCCAAGTTGAAGGCCAGTCTCAGCCACTTAGTGAGGCCCAAAGCAACTTAGATCCTATCTATCTCAGAAATTAAAAAGGGCTGGGGACATAGCTCAGTGGTTAAGTGCCCCTATACCCTCTACTCCCCTCCCCCGCCCCCACAAAAAAAAAATATGACTTTCAAATTTATGTATGTTTGAATATACCCGCATCTTCCTTTGTGAATCCTGTTATTCATAACAACTTGAGGGGTTTTCCCAGATCAGGGAACATAGAGATAGTGTGCAGTGGCCTTGCCTTAGGGGAACACGTGGCTGTGGACTTAGGATAGAAGTTCAGAGCACTGAGCCTTGCACAGACTTGCACCATTTTATACCTGGTGAAATGATTCCCAGATCCTTTTGGAAGGTGAACTGAGTATTTGCTCTATAGGTTTAAGGAATATTTTATTTTTTGTAGTGCCTATGAATTTCACTTTTGTGTCTATCTCTAATTTTGTCTGTATGTTTATCCTGGTGTAGTATAGTATAGTTTTCTAAGAAAAATTGATAATCAATTAGTACAACACTGGGATTAAATAATCCTTCCTACTCACTGGGTCATATTTCATGTTTTTATATAGTTCAGTCTATTTCTGAATTCTGCTTTTCAATTCATTCCTTTACTTTTCTATTTTTGCACCTGTGCTATGCTGTCTGAGCAGCTCCTTCAGTTTCTAGGAGGGAGGGAGAGAGGGAGGATACTCCCCTCCCACTTTTCTGCCTTTAATGAATTTGCTTCTATCTTGGCACTGACTCCTGAACTTTCAAAAGCTAAGATAACAGCCCTGGCTGCCACTGTTCCTTCACTACTGCAGAGCCTCAGCCTCACCCGGATGATAGCAAAAGGCCTCTGGGCCAGGTGCCTATTCAGTGCTTTCTTCCAAGGCCTTTGGTGGAGCTGGGACCAGAATACAGGAATGTCTTGAGTGCAAAGTTCTGTCTTCATTCTGTTCTACTCTGGAGTGTGGATTTCAGTGTGCTATCTGAATTCTTAGGGTTTTTTTTTTTTTTTTGGTACTGGAGATTTAACCCAGGGATGTTTAACCACTGAGTCACTTCCCCAGCCCTTTTTATTTTTTATTTTTGAGACAGGGTCTCACTAAGTTGCTTATGGCCTTGCTAATTTGGTGAGGCTGGTTTTGAACTTGTGATCTTCCTGTCTCGGCCTTCCAAGCCTCTGGGATTACTGGTATGTGTCAATGCACCTGGCTGAATTCTTAGCTGTGACATTTTCAAGACAAACAAAAGGTAACCTGACACAGGTTAGGATTGGCAGTCTGCTGTGGGCTCTTCTCCAGGATGTTTCATGTATCCTACCATCCCTCACTTTAGGCCAGAGCACTTTGGACATGGCCTTGGATATGTATGTGGCACCAGTGCTTTTGACTTTTCTTGTTCTAGTTTTGATCTTTGTGGTTCCATTACTGGTGGTTTATCATCACTGAGCTATCCTCTCAACCTGGGTTTTATAACCCTATAGTAGCCATTCTAAACTAGGCAGAACCCTCTTTGGGGCCCACAGATTGCAGCTCTGCCACGGGGTAGCAGTAGGATCCTGGGCCCACTTTTAAGTCTCTTGGCACCTGGTTTCCACTGTGGAAAAGGGTTGGCCTGTCCTGCCTATGAGGTAAGTGTGGCTGTGCTTACGGCAAGACATGGCCAGCTCAGGCCTGGTTGTGCAGTGTCACTACAGATGGTCTATGTAATTCTTTTTGCTATTTTTCTGTCCTAATGAAGATATCTTGATTTTTGTGCTGCCTAGTAATGAGTAGAACCTTAACTTATTTGTGGGTTGTGAATTCATATACTTTTTAAAAAATTTAAAATTTGTTAAAATTCTAGTTTCATAAACATTTGACAGTGGTATCCTATTTGTCATTTGCCCCCCTGAATTAGCTTTGTGTAATTGTGACAAAATACCTGAGATAACAACTTATGAGAAAGAAAGGTTTATTTTGGCCCGTAGTTTCAGGTTTCAGTTCACGGTCACTTGGCTCTGTTGCTTTGGGCCTGGGTAGCATGGTACATCCTGGCAGGAGTACATGGTGGAAGAGGCTTCTTCCCCTCAAGGCAGCCAGGAAGTAAGAAGAGCAATAGGAAGGGTCCCAATATCGTCTTCAAGGCACACTCCTAGTGACCCAAATTCCTCCCATTGAGCCCTAAGGAATGAGTGCCACAAGGAATCCAATATGAGCTGGGAAGTAGCTCAGCAAGGCAACTTTACCTCTACCAGGAGGGCGTGCTCTGGAGTCTGGCTAATAAGCCCGCTTAGGTGGGCAGTCCTCCAGTTTTATCCCTAATGCTGCACTGCCCCTTGCTCTGACAGGAGGAGTTCAGGGTTATAGTCTACACAACTGGCTAATTTTAAGATTGGGGTGGGCAAAGGGAAGGACTATAGTTAAAATGGCTATGATTGGATCTTACCTCCCAGTTAAGGCTAAGCACTCTAGTAGTAGTATGGTTAACGGACCTCTGGACTTTCTGTTTCTCACTGCCCTGCCTCCCAAAGGTGCCACCACTTCCCCAAAGTGCCATAGTTTGTAGACCAACTTTTCAACACATAGACCTCTGGGGACATTCAAATCCAAATTATAGTATACTCCCTGACCCCCAAATAAAAAAGAAAACTTCCTCCCTGCCTAGCACAGTTCTCAGGTTCCCAGCACTGTCCTGAGTATCAGAGATGTGACTGGTGGGGTGACAATGATGAAGATAATGATTTTTGCTTTAGATATATGCTTTGTTTGGGTTATTTTCTGATATGATAGTGCATGTTAACATTCTTGATGTGGTTGGTTCTGAATCAAAATTTGGTTATGTGGTACTCTTTGCATGGCATCCACCTTTAGAAGGGATGTCCTAGTAGTGAGCTGTGTCTGAGGAATGGCATCTGTGGGTCTTATGTCCACTTTCCTGATTTCTGTGTCTTGTGTTCTTCTAGTTTCTCCTTGGACCAAGATGACTGATGGAAACCTTTCCACTTCCACAAATGGCATAGCCTTGATGGACATTCTGGATGCTCATCAGGGAAAACCCCTTCAGAACCTGCAGCAAGTGAATGCCAAGGGGTCCAGATCCCTCTCAACACCTGAGTACGGGCCCAAGTTGAAACTTGGTGCTTCAGAAGACCGGCACAGCCTTCAGTCAGTGGACTCTGGCATTCCTACCTTGGAGGTTGGCAACCCAGAACCTGTCCCCTGTAGTGTGGCCCTTGTGAAGAGGAAGCAGTTGGAGTCAGAGCTTGTCCCTGAGCGGGCCTTCCAGAGTGCATGCCCGCTACCATCCTGCACACCTCTGGTTCCCACCAGTGCAGAGCGTGAGCAGACTGTGCGGAAGTCCTCCACATTTCCCAGGACAGGCTATGACTCAGTGAAGCTCTATAGTCCCACCTCCAAAACCCTGAACCGTAGTGATGATGTCTCCATCTGTAGTGTGTCTAGTCTTGGCACAGAACTGTCCACTACGCTGTCTGTCAGCAATGAGGACATCTTGGACCTCATGGTCACGAGCAGCTCCAGTGCCATTGTGACCCTGGAGAATGACGATGACCCACAGTTTACTGATGTCACCCTGAGCTCCATCAAGGAGAGCAGTGACCTGCACCAGCAGGGCTGGGCTGATGGAACCGAGGAGGGGAGTAAACTGAGGATACTGGCACCATTTAGTAGCTTCTTTACAAGGTAATGCTGTCTGTGTCACTGTGGAGGAGCTGGACTGAAGACCTGTCGCCTTGTTCTGGTGTAATGTGTGTCATGTGTCCTGGTTGAGCAGGTGCTGTGTCCTGCAGACAGCCATGCCTTGCCCAGCAGCATGGGAGTCATGTGGGTCAGATCTGCTGGTGACTCTATCATTCGTTCCTCCCTGTGTCCTTGGCTTCACTTGCATTCTCTGTCACTTTTTGGTCTCTGGCCTGTTGTAGCTCTGGGTAACTCATAGGTGGTCATTATCACCAAATCAGCAGCTATAGTTTGATAGCCTTAGGCTCTGAAGGGCCCTTATCTAATGACTTGTTTTTGGGGTCACATGGTGACTGCAGATGAAGTGACATCAGTAGTAATAACTCACATTTCTAACACTGTGCCCTCTGGCAGAGATCAGGCTGGTCTATCTGGGTGTCCCAGTTGTGGTCCTGTTCTTGTGCTTATGCCCTGGCCTGGTCCTGCTGCCACTGCACTGCAGTCACATGCGTTCCCTTCTGTGTTGAGTCTGGCCTATATACCCACTTTGTGGCACCCTGTCCCCAGTTACCACACAGGCCTCCTGGTGTGTCTGTTGTCCCCAAAGTCCTAGGAATTGGCTACTTCGGCTACTGCCTCTTGCTTGTGCTCTCATGCTTTTGTTCAGGAAGCATCTGTGTTTGAGGCCCTGTTCTAGGTGGGTTGTGTGGGGTAATATGCGATTGAAATACCTCAGGTCATGAGGTTATTTCTATTGCACATTATCCCACACGAACCCATGTGGCTGCAGTGCAGTGACAGCAGGACCAGGCCAGGGCATAAGCACCAGAACAGGACCACAACTGGAAAACCCAGATAGACCAGCCTGGTCTCTGCCAGAGGGCACAGTGTTAGAAATGTGAGTTATTACTACTGATGTCACTTCATCTGCAGTCACCATGTGACCCCCAAAACAAGTGGACACATCAGTCAGTCACAGAAGCAAGTATGATCTCCCAAACTCTGGAGTGCTGTACAGAAGGGCATGGAACCAGGAGAGAGTGTGCAGGACTGCCAGCAGCTTCACAGCTGCTTTTCGGGGGCCTCTGGGCCCAAAGCTTCACAGCTGGAAGCACTTGTGGCCACCCTGGCTGTGCACATGCTCCTGGCGAAGCCCATGTTGGACCTTTGCTGAACTGGGTGATGTGCTGGCTGGAGTCAGCTGGAGGTGTCTGACTGGGCACACAGTCATTATTGCTGCCTCAGTTGCTTCATCAGCTACATGCAGGACATTGGATGAGTCTAAGACCAGCCCTGAGTGATTTTAGCCACCTTTTTTTCCTCTGATGTGCTGACAGGTATCCTGCTGCTCTAGTAGAGTCTCTGGTCTCAGAATTTGGTAACTTGGTGATTGCGCTCAGTGAGTGGGGTCCTTGAACCGTGGGGGACTCTTGTCAGCATCCCCTCCGAGGCAGGTGCCATGCTGTGGTGGTGTGATTTTCATTGGTGGGCTGTTTTTAGCTTTCCCCATTTATGAATACCATAGGTGCCTGTTAAGTGTGGCTCTCAGGGGAAAGGGCCTGGAAAACAGGCCTCCACAGTCCCCTGGGGTCCTTAGGCTATCTAGGAACACTTACTTGAAATGGGTGGTAAGAGAAAGAGCTCGGCTTTGGAATTCAACAGACTGAACCTACAACCTAGCTGTGTGACCTTGAACAAGTTATTTTACCTCTCTAGTCGTTTTCTCATCCCTAACATAGCATTATTAAGAGCCTAGCACAGAATGCCTGTCACATGTTGATTCTGCTCTGCCCTTACCCTTGTTGTCCCCTACATTACTGTGCCCAGGACTTGGCTTCTCCACCTGGGGGTGGGATTAAGTGGGTTAATGTGCAAGTTTGTTGTGGATCCTGACACATGGAAGGCTTTACCTATCTGTCACTTGGGATGATTATGGCTGTGCCCTGCTCCTCTGTCCTGAAGGACCCGAGTTGTCTGTTGGAACCTCTTCCCTTTTGAGGGAAGCTCTAGCAATTATACAATTTCTAGATCCTTTCCAAAGCTGCTGTTTCTTGAAAACCTTCCTCAGGTGTGGGCCACAGAAAACAGTGTGTCCTCTTTATTTTATTCCTTGGTTGCTGTTTCCTCATCCTTGATTTGATGGCTGTGACATTGTTACTGACAGCCAGGCTAAAGTGCTTTTGGGAGCATGTGGAATATGGCAACAATGAGTCAATAAGTGATACTGTGTACAGGTTCTAGAGGGTGTTTGTCCTGGGGTCTCAGTGTTAGAGAGGATCTTCAGCCTAGAGTGACTTTGAAGGAGGGGGTTCTTGGCCTATCATATGTAGAGCCTACTGAACATTTGTAGGTGAGTAAGTGGAGTTACAGAGAATGCTCCAGAGCCTGCCCCAGGCTTGGCCTGCAGCAGGAGCACAGGAGAGTGTGGACTATGTCAGTCTTTGTGGAGAGCAGGGCCAGGGCTGGAGCTGGTCTTCTATGGACCCCAGGCCTTAGACATCTGCCTCTCCTCCTGGCCCCTTGCCCCTGCTTTCTGTTCTCTTCCTCCTTGGTATCTATGCCATAGAAAGACATGTGGGTGGTGTTGTGGGAGGCTGGTCTAGGAGAACATAGTTTAGAGGAAGAGGTGAAGATGGTCAGGGAGCTTGTGACTGGAGGGAGCAGAGCTTGATGAAGTGACCTGAGTGAGATAGGAACAGAGGAGTGACAGGGCGACTGGCTGGGCCTGACCACTGTCCTGCAGAAGCCACAGGCCCAGCTGCCATTTATTCTTCCTTCTCCACACTGTAACAAACACCTCTGAGCCAGACTCTACCCTGAGCTGTAGAGGGAGTCCTGGTCCTTATGCAGCTAGCAGTCCAGTGGGGGAAACAGACCAGCAGCTGGGGGCAAGGCTGGGGGTGGCACTGCAGTCAGGAGTGCTGGTTCAGGGCTCACACCAGCTGGGCCTCACTAGAGCTCTCCTCCTTAATCGCTGTGTGACCTTGGGCAAGTTACCTCTCTGAGCCTACTGTGCAGGGTTAGAGACCAAGTAGGCTAAACATCTGCATTCCTGGCCCTCTTCCAGCAGCAGCTGTCTGTGATGCTAAGTCTGCATGGTTTGGTTTTGTTTCCTAAAGCTTTCTCTAGTTCCTAATCCTAGATCATGCTGAAGGTCAACCCATTGCCAAGTTAAGTTAGTGCAGGACCTCTCCAATGGCGCATGGTTGACATTTTGGGACAGATGCTCCCTGTTGTGGGCGGCTGACCTGTGCACTGAAAGATGTGTCACAGTATCCCTGACCTCTGCCCACTGGATGCCAGTGGCTCTCCCTGCACAAGATGCCCAGACATGTCTCCTCCAGGCATTGCCAGATGTTTGGGGCAGGAGGTGGGAAGCTTGCAGAATCGCACAGCTTTTGAGACCACAGAGCTAGCAGGTTGTGACTGTTGATGTTGAATTGCTTCCTCGAAGGAAATTTTCTAATGTAATTTGAGCAGGGTCCTCCTCTTGTTAGGAAGGGAGGGACTGGGCTGAGGGATTCCCATGAACCCAGTGTGGTATTTGTCTAGAAACCCCACAGCTAGTGAGTGAGGAGGTGGGAGCTCACTAGTGGTGTGCTTCCTTTCCTCAGGAGCCAGGTTGGCTTCCGTGGATCTGCATTGATCTAGGAGGCATTGATTAGCTTTGGTCACATATGTCTCCATTCATATAGTCCTTTATTAGTTCGCAGAGCTGGTTATGGAGGCTCCTTTGCTGGGGGAGAATGTTTAACCTGAGGTTGGAGAACGTGGGGAGCTTGCCAAAAGAAGGCTTCTGTGGGGGCAGGAGGACAGCCTGACCGTGTGAGGCACCTGCTTCCTGCATCTCTGAGAACCCTTCTGAGTTATAATTTAAAGACAGAGGTGGGAGAGTGTCAGTTGAGAGCTGGGCTGCTCAGCTCTAAGTCTGATCCTCAGATCTGCCATTTTATACTGTGTGACCTTAAGAAAGTTACTTAACCTCTCTAGGCTTCAGTATGCACTTGGGTGACACAGGGCCATTTACACCTATCATAAAGAGCTAATGTGAGGGTTAAATGGGAAAATACACGTAAACCTCCAGAATACCACATAACCTGTGTGCAGGCTAGATTTCATGCTGTTCTCTGTTTTTGTTGGTTTCATGCACACACACCCTTTCCCCTTGTGCTGGAGATTGAACCCAGGAATGCTCTATCCTTTCTATTTTTAATTTTGAGACAGTCTTGCTGATTTGCCCAGGCTAGCCTTAAACTTGTGATCTTCAGTGGCTGGGATCACAGGTGTGTGCCACTGCTTCTGGCTTTTTTTCTTTTGGTATTAGGGATTCAACCCAGGGGCATTTAACCACAGAGCCCCATCCCCAGCCCTTTTTTAAACTTTTTAAAAAATTTGAGGTAGAATCTCGCAAAGTTGCTTAGAGCTTTGCTAAGTTGCTGATGCTGGCTTTGAACTTGGGATCCTCCTGCCTCAGTTTCCCAAGCTGCACTGTACCTGGCTTCTTTTATTTATTTATTTATTTTAATTCTGCTGTATGAAAATTTTGCAACCACTGGCTTAAGAAAATTCTTCAGGTGGGAACTTTGACTTGGTATGAAAGTGCTGAACCAGCTTTAGTTTCTCTATGGATCTAGGGTTTCAGGATCTGATCCTTTGGAGGGTGAGAGCAGCATGAGGAGGACAAGCCTGTTGCTTGTTGAGGAGTGAGTTAGTTTATCACGAGGGGTATACTGTCAAGACACGGCTGGACTGTGTCATTGGCACAGGCAGCATTTAGTGTGTCTGCTTTTACACAGCTGCCTTCTTTAAGCTTTGCAGCCTTAGGAGGTGGCGTGGGGTGGGATTCTGTGGCTGGCTCATCTTCCTTCCAGGCCACTTTCCTTCCAGTGAGTCTTTCCTGGACTGCAGCAGCTGGGCAGCAAATGTCTATTACTGGAGCTTCTTGCAGCTGAACGTGAATTAGCACCATCAAATTCTCCCACTTGTGAGAGATTTGTGGCAGAAGTGAGGCAGAGACCCTTTTTCTTCTTGTGACTGTTTTGTGCTTCCTAGGCCTAGCAGTGTGGTAGAGCTGAGAGCCTGTCCTGCAGTATAATCTCTGTACCAGTTCCTGGATTTTGAGAGTGGTTGCAGAGGGAGGGAGGCTGCGTCTCTTGTTCTGGTGCCAGCAGCACTCCCTGAATTCAGCAGTTCCAGTGCACTCAATGTAGCCGCTCCCCTGGTGCATCTCTCCTGTGTTGTTCAGGGAGCCATTCCTGGAGCCTGATTCAGAGCCGACTCCTTCCTATAGTTTTCGAATTATTCCGATTCCTTGAATTAAGTCCCTTTCTGCTTAAAATACTTAGCATGGTGTCTGTCTTGCACTGGAAGTGGATTGATTCGGGAACCTACTCTTAATTATTGTTTTATGTAAGGAAGTTGAGGCAGGGGTGGTTAGAGAGCTTGCTAGGGCTTGGGTCTCTGACCTTTAGGTTTCTCATCTGTACAATAGGAACAAGTTTATGTAAGTCTGATCAGAAGGTTGTTGAGGTTAAATGGGGAGGGACTATATCTGAATGTGAAGCAGCAGGCACGTGGCAGGCATTTTCATGTCTAGTCAATTTTTTTATGTTGCCTGACTTGTTTTCTACAGCTTTGACCATTTTAGAATTAGCAGTAGTGAACTGAGCTGTAACATTTTAACATCGGCTTTCCTGCAAGACCTGTTAATGTTTCTTGTAACTTTGCCCTGGAATTAGGGACGGACAGAAAATACTTGCTGTGTGCCAGAGTGACTGCTGGTGTGTGCTTGTGCTTGTGCTTGTGCCTGGGGAGGAGTGCCAGGTGGTGTTCTGTTGACCTAGCTGCGTGCTGACCCATGGGCTTGGATGAGGCCAGCACTTAGTGTCTCTGGGGCCATGTTCTGTTCCCACCTTACAGGGTTATGATGAAAGGAGCAGTCTGATCAAGGTGATGAGCTTCAAGTGCTGGCAGAAGGGGAGCAGGAAGATTCCAATATGGGCGGGCTTTTGCCATAGCCCCTGCGTAGGTCCCTCTGCAGCAGGATGAGGATGTGAAGAGAGAAGTACACAAAGCAGGGAGACCTTGTGGGTAGGGCTTGGGACCCACGAGGAGACCCGCAGCTCAAAGCATGGCAGGACCAAACGGTGAGAAAAAGGCCTCTGCAGGAGTGGGATGAGCTGCTAGATATGAGAGGGTTTAAACTGGTTAGCTGAAGGGGTCCTCCAGCAGCAGCAGTTCCCCTTGTGGAGGCAGAGGCTGCCCAGCTCTGCCCTGCCCAGCACTTTACATTCTCTCTCAGGCATTTCACAGCCCACTGGAGGCAGGTTGGAGAGGCTCACTGGGCATCCAGCAGAGCTGTGCTCTGATATTCACTTGCTAATTCTGAAGTCCATCAAAGATACCACCCTGCCTCTGGTAATGTGCACCCTGATCAGAAAGAAGGGGAGCTTGGCTGGAGAGAAGAGAGGAAATGAGAGGCAGCTGCTGTGCAGGTGTTATGGGCCAGTACTGGTGGCAGGGGAGGAAGAAGTTTGGAGAGCTCTAACCCAGGTCCGGGGATTGACCCTGCATGTCTTTATAAGGGCACTGAGGCTTCTCCTTCAAGGAGAATTGAGTCCCCTCTCGAGCCATTGAGGGCAAGCAGGTAGAGAAGGCCTTTTCCACCTGTCACAACAGGCTCTAAACGAAAGGGCAGGAGGCTGATGTCAGCTTTGCTTCTCTGGCCTGCCACTGGATTGATGGAATTTGTGGTCAGCCAGTTCCCAGGGAGGGAAGACTGCCTCCTAGAGGCTGGGAGCACAAGAACAGGAATGATCTTAGCACCCAAGGAAGGAGTGGTAGTTCCCAGTGTCCTATAAAGAGCTGTGAGGAGTTTCAGGTAGTCAGAGGACTGTCCTTCCTTTCAGCTAAGTGTTTTCTTGGGCACACACTTCCCCTAGGTCTTCTGACCCTGTTTTGGTCCCTGTTCTAAGGGTTTAATGTCCCCAGCTGTGAATTCTTGTTCCAGGTAGATTTTTAACAGCTAATCCTCATGATTGCGCAATGTCTGCACTTTTCTAGCCACAGCTGTACACAGGTGTACCTACCAGCCATTGGTGCAGTACCTGGGAGGCCTTTGCTACCTATACTGGAAGATATTTCTCTAAATCCTGGTGAATTCATTTTGAAGTTCCTTGGTATTTGTCAAGGATGCAGCCCATAGTGTCATTGTGTAGGCATGGCTGATAGATGCTACAGAAAGCCGGCTATCTCTGCTGGACAACAGCCTGTGTGGATGCTGCTGCAGACCACATGGAGAATGTTGGTTGAACACCAGGACTTGCCCAGGGTCTGCTGCCTCTCTGGGCTCTGCTGGGCTTTGTTTTCTTTTGGCAGCAAATCACAGCTGTAATATTTCATTTACCAATTGGCTGCTGTGTACAGAGTATCATGCTAGGTCCTTAAATGTGTTTTTCATCACACGTTAAAAAAAAATTTACTGAGAATCTACCAGGGCACTGTTCTAGGTTCTTGGAATTCATTTGGGAACTCAAGGCCCCTGCCCTTTAAGAGCTTATGTTCTAGTGAAGGAGGCCAGTGATAAACACCATAAGTAAACAAAGTGTATGCATTGGCAGTAATAAGTGCAAGGGGGGAAACAGAAAGCAGTGGCAGGAGGTGCTGGAATAACTGGGGAGCGCAGATTATGCAATTATAGGCTGGTCAGGGTCGGTCCAAGCAAGGAGGTTTCAGCAAAAGTTGAAGAGGGTAAGGAAGTTCATCAGCCAGAAACCTGGAGAGGTGGTTCTGGGAAGAGCTTGAGTGGGACAAAGACCCACATGCATGGACTGAGAGGAGGAGGAGGAGAGATCTATGGGATTAGATCCTGCATGCACATAGGCCATTGTAAGATGTTTCTTTGACTCACAGTTAACGGGGACCCTCTGCAGAATTTTGAGCAGAGGAATTGTGGTAGTTTTCTGGTGCTCTGTAACCATTAACTACAGATTTGATGGCTTCAAACAACATGCGTAGTATGTCTTTGGTGTGGTTGGTTTGCTCTCAGGGTGTTACAAGCATGAAACCAAGGTGTTGGTGACTGCGACCCCTCTGAGGCATTAGTAGGGAATAGTCTGCTCCAGGCTGATTCAAAAATTGCAGACAGGGTGCAGCTCCTCACGTCAGTAGGCCTGAGCTCTGCATTTCCTTGATGGCTGTCAGCCGGGACTACTCCCAGCTCCTCGGGCTGCCCATTCTCCTCACTATATGGTCCCCACCTTCAGAACCACAGCAGAGATGCTCTTTGGTGTGGAATCCTTTTGCCTTTGACTCTCTGCTGCCAGGATGAGCCCTGGTTGCTCTCAAGGACTCGCTGGACTGGTAAGGCCCACTGGGAAGACTCTTCTCTCTTAACACCGTCTGTGCCACACCGTCTGCCATATAGCAGCACTGGTCAGTGCCCCATCATGATCAGTTTATGCCCCTGCTCAAGGCGAGAGGTTTTACAGGGGTGGATATCAGGGAGAGGGATATCTTGGGGGCATTCTGGAATTCTGCTTGCCTCAGGAGTAGCAATTTCATTGAGGTTTAAACAGCAAACTTTAGTTGCTCTACTGAGAGTGGCTTTTGGGCAGGGGTGGGCAAAGCAGGGGCCCTAAGGAGGCTGTTGCAGTGGTCCAGGCAGGAGGCGAGGCTGGGCTCAGCTGGGGTGAGAAGTAGCTGCAATTTGAAGAGAAATTGCAGTGGGGTGTGGAGAAGAGAAAGGGGTCAGAGATGATTCTTAAGATTTTTGGCCTCAGTCAGTGAAAGACAGTTGTCAGGTTTGGTTTGAGACATCTTAGACCTTTATTAGAAGGTACAGATGATTTGATAGAAACCTAGCATCAGGAGTTAGGGCTGGGCAGGAGACAGGAGCTGGGAGTTGGCATTGTAGGTGGCTTGGTACTTGGTGAAGTTAGCATAGAGGTGAGTGTGGACAGAGCAGAGGACTATGGAGTGAACGGAGGCACCCCAGCGTTGAGATCTGGGAGAAGTGGAGGAAACCAGAAGGAGTGGCCCTGTGGTTGGAGGGCAGCAGAGTATGGCTTTGTGGAAGCCAGGAAAAGGTGGGCTTCAGGGAGGAGAGCAGTTGACTGGGCAGCAGTGGCTGAGATTTGACTGATTATCAGGAGGCCATTGTTGACCCTGTCCAGAGCTGTCTTAGTGGAACAGTGCAGGCAAAAGCACAACTGGGGTGAATTTAGGAGTGGCTGGGAGAGGAGGAGGGGTTGGAAACAATGAGCAGAGATGGGCTTTTGTTGTGTTTGCTCACAGGAGGGAGAAGTGATGTGCCAGCTGGAGGAGGAAGTGGGTGAGATGGCTTCTTTTTCAAGATGGGAGAAATGACAGTTGTTTGTTTACTGTTAAGAACAATGTAGTGTAAGAAAAAAAAATTGAACATAGCAGGGAGGAAGAGGATCACTGGAACATTGTCCCTGAGTTTTGTCTGCAGTGTTAGAGCCAGAGTTAAGGAGAGATTGGGTCCAGCTGGGGAAACCACCAGGTGGCAGGTGCCAGGGTGGAGAGTGTGGCACAGGTGCGAGCAGGTGTGGCTGTGGGTTCTGTGGAAGTCTCTGTCTCTCACTGTCATGCTCTCATTCGTTCTCAGTGCATGCCAGTCACCAAATTGTTTTAAAGCTGCTTTATTGCTTTGTGTTTGTGTGTGTGTGTGTGTGTGTGTATAAATATAGGTTTTTAACTACAACATACTTACTTTTTTTAAAAAAAGACTTTAACTGGGCATGGTGGTGCCTGCCTATAATGCTAGTGTCTCAGGAGGCTGAGAAAGGAGAATCACAGTTTTGAGGTCAGCCTCAGCAACTTAATGAGACCCTGTGTTAAAATAAAAAATTAGGTGGGCTAGGAGTGTAGCTTAGTGATAAAGTGGCCTGGATTCAGTCAATAATAACATACAACAATAACTTTATTTTGGAGGGCAGGTTTAGATTCATAGAAAAATTAAGCAGATATACAGAATCCCTTACCCACTCTGTCCCCTCCCCTTCCAACACCCCCCACAAAGCCATACATTTTTTATGATTAATGACCCTACATTGAGGTCATTACCACTGGAGTCCATAGTTTGTATAAGGTGTTCTCTTGGTGTAGTGCAGTCTGTGGGTCTGGACAGATGTATAATGATGTACCCAAGACTGTAGCATCATACAGAGGAGTGTCACTACAAATACTGTTTGCCCACTTTTTCATCCCTCTTTTCTCTCAGCCCCAGCAGCCTCTGATCTTTTTACTGCCTGTCTTTTCCAGGACATCCTGTAGCTGGAGTTGTATTGTGAGCAGCCTTTTCTGATAGGTTGCTGAGCCATGGAAAGGCATGGAAGAACTTAAATGCACACTAAGAGAAAGAAGCTATTTTTAAAAATTTTATTTAAATACTTTTTTTAGTTGTAGTTGGACACAATACTTTTATTTTATTTATTTATGTGGTACTGAGGATCGAACCCAGCGCCCGACACATGGTAGAGCACCGCTGAGCCACACCCCAGCCCCGTTTTTGTTTTTTTAAATTTAATTTAATTAATTAATTTATTTTAGTTGTAGTTGTCAAAACCTTTTTTTTTTTAAATATTTGTTTTTTAGTTTTAGGTGGCCCAATATCTTCATTTTATATTTATGTGGTGCTAAGGATCGAACCCAAGGCCTCATGCATGCTAGACAAGCAATCTACCACTGAGCCACAACCCCAGACCCCCCTTTTTTTTTTTTTTTAATGTGGTGCTGAGAATCGAATCCAGGGCCTCACACATGCTGGGTGAGTTCTCTACCGCTGAGCCACAACCCCAGCCCCCTGTTTTTTTTTGTTTTGTTTTGTTTTTTTTTTAAAGAGTGAGTGAGAGAGAGAGAGAGAGAAATTTTTTAATGTTTATTTTTTAGTTTTCGGCGGACACAACATCTTTGTTTGTATGTGGTGCTGAGGATCGAACCCGGGCAAGCGCTTGAGCCACATCCCCTGCCCCATCAGCCCCCTGTTTTTGTTTTTTAAGTGATGAATACTACATTTCTGTATAGATGGACCACAGTTTATCCATTTACCTACTGAAGGATACCTTGGTTGCTTTCAAGTTTTGGCAATTATTGAATACAACTGTGAGCACTGTGCTAGGTTTACATGTGGTTGGAAATAAATACCAAGTAGTATGGTTCCTGGATTGTATAGTAAGAATGTGTTTAGATTTGAAGAAGCCACCAAACTATCTTCCAAAGTGACTGTACCAGTCTATAGCTAGCAGTGGATAAGAGGGCCCTCGCTCCTCATCCTTACTAGTGCTTGCTGTAGTCAGAAGTTCTAGTTCTTTTACTATTTTTCTTGGTACTGAAGGAAGCAGGGTCCTCAAATGATAGCAAGAGTGAGTGTCTTAATTCGTTTGAGCTGCTAAAACAAAATACCATATATTGGGTGGCTTATTAAACAACAAAAGTTTATTTCTTACAGTTCTAGAGGCCAGAGATCCAAGATTAGGTGCCAGCAGATTTGGTGTCTAGTGAGGCATTGAACACAAACGGTTTGGTCAGGACAGCCATCCTTTCACTGTTCTCATGTGGCAGAGGGGCAGGATAGCCCTTTGGGGCCTCTTTTATACGGGTATCGGTCCAATTCATGGAGGCTCTGTCCTCATGGCGTAATTCCTTTCCAAAGGTCCCCCATCCAGATACCTTCAACTTGGGATCGGGATTTTGATATGAATTTTTTTTTTTTGGGGGGGGAAGGCAGAAACATAAACATTCAGACCATAGCTACGTGGATGGAAAATTGGGTTGGAGGGGAGATGAGGTAGGAGGTCATCCAGGTGAGCGGGTCCAGTAATGCTGGGTCCAGCTGGGGGAGGGGAGGCCAGTGGCATGCTTCTTGTTTGCCAGTCATGTGCCCTGAGAGATATTCATGTGTTGCAGGGCCTAGTTCTGTGAGTATAGTGAAAGCAGGAGAGGAGGGTGAAGGGTGCAGGGTGCATGCAGGAATGTGGTCACAACGGTGGTACTGCCTTCGCACTGGGCAAGGTGGCCTGGTAGGTGAGAGTATCAAAGGAGGGAGGACAGGAGGCAATGGCAGAAGCTTGGACTTGGTGGAGTGCCTTCTTGTGTGGAACCAGTGGGCAAGGACTTGGGGGTCATCCACTCTGCTCAGCCAGCATGTGGCTTAGCTGTGTCTGGAGGCTGTGTGCAGGAAGGTGGGGGAAGGAGCTGCTGTGCCTTCCTTGATTGGCAGAGTGAGGCAGCCTGCTATTCCAGGGTCCTTGTTCAGTGTGTGCTGATTTGGTGGGTGGCTCTCAAGGAGAGGATGGTGTGGGTGTGGGCTTCCTGTGCCACAACTGGGGGAGAACTGTTGAATAGCTCTGAATGTAGGCCATGAGAGTCCCCTTCTCAGGGTCTCACTGAGGACCCTGGTACTGAGAAGCTATGTGGTACAGTGGTGCCCCATTTGGGTCTTTCTGCCCTCAGATGGACATAACTGGACATGATCCTTTGGAGAGAGCAGGGCCAGGATAGCAAGTGGGGAAGTAAGTACCAAGAACAAATGTCCAAGGGGAACATGGAACATTGTCATGTGCGCATTAGTTGCCACTTCCTCTTCAGTCCTTGGTCCTTTCCAGGGCTCTATCCTTACTCCCAGCTGGCTGCCCTTACTTGATGTGCCTTGGCACTACCCCCACACAACAGCCTGGACAGCTTCCCCTCCCTAGGACAGCCCTGCAGAGAGGGCACTTACTCAGTCAGGGACATTTTCTCTATGTTTATCTGAGGATCTGTATTCCTGACTTGTTTCTGCAAATGCTTAGCCATGGCCAGCATGCCCTGTCCAGCCTCTGTGAGGGCTATCCCCATAGGCCTTTTGTGTGGCTCAGGATCCATGTTCCCACAAGTGAACTTGTGAAACATGCTGGTTTTGCAGCAGTTTGGGTGCTATGACTTTGGCTGCCCTCCTGGTGGGCCCAGTATCCTCTGGTTCAGGTCCTTGGGTACTTCCTCTGCAGCAGCACTCCTTAATGTTTGTCCTGGGTAGAACCCATGAAGGACACCATAGGCCTGCAGGAGAAAAGCCCTGGCCCTGGGGCAGTGAGCAGTGGTTGCCATCCCAGACTGCTCTACGCTCCCTTAGAGTGATGCCTGGGAAGGCTACAGAAACACAGTGAAGTGTTCCATGTGTCAAATGGTGGTCGCCATCTCAGCAGCAGGGGGGATTGCCTTGACCCAGCCACCCATTCTCTTGGCATCAGGGCAAGTGGTATACAGATATGGTTTCCTTGTGTGTTAGATGGAGAGTTGGCCCAGCAGTCTCTGTGCCACGAGGCAGGAGGGGCCTTCACATGGGGTATTGCCTGATATGTGTGGTTCACTCAAGACATGCTGCTCTGAGTGGGGAAAGATGCTCTGGGTTAGAGGGGTAGGTGGGTGGCAGGGCTGGAGAAGGTCCCTTTTAAGCGGCATCAGGGAGTGCCTTACTGAGAAGGTGACATTTGAGTAAAGGTCTGAATGGGCTGTGGGAGAAGATGCCTCCCAGGGACACAGCAGGGAAGTAGGCTCAGAGACTGGCAGGGTGGACCTTGTCTCACACATCTTGGCTGCTTGGGATTTGTGTTGAGCTCCTGAGAGGTGCGCTGACTGCCCCTCATCCCCAGCCCCTAGCATCTTGTGGGTTGTCTGGAGTCTTCTGTCAGGGCATGGTTGTGCTCATGTTAGAGTTTAGCACTGTGCTACTGTCCGATATGCTAGCCTGGCCACACATAGCTGTTTAAATAAAATTGTATAAAATAGAAAATTCTGTAACTCAGTCACATTAGCTATGTTCAGATGTTCAGTAGCCACATGTGGCTAGTGGCTTCCCTCAGGCAGCTTGGATTTGTACACTTTCATTCCTGTGGGAGGTTGTTTCCATTGCTATTCTGACTTTATTTTTAACCTTTGTTACCCCTTTGTACAAAAACAGCACATGGTGGTTATTTAACAAGCGAATCACAATGAAATATATGATGTCAGGAGAACCCTGCAAAAGAACCACCTACTGGGCCAGGGCTGGGGAGGGGCAGGGAACCAAGGCCAGAACATACTAGGGAGGCCAGAGTGGCTGGGCATTGCCCTGAGTTCCTCTGTTGACTATCTTCTTCTTTTGCGCAGGGACTTGGCTTTAAAGAGATGGGATCCACAGGTCACATATGATGTTTCCTATGAACTCTGGTGCATATTTAAATATCCAAGGTCTGGGGGACATGGAGGGGCCTAGAGCTCTTAGAGTTGAACCTCTAGTGTGGGGATGGAAGACTTGGTAGGATTCAAAGAGTATGCTTCTAGAGCCAAAGATGGAAATGTCTGCTCTGCCTTTTTAGCTGGGTGGCTAATTCTTTTCCTGAACCTTGGTTTCCTTGTCTCTGAAATTTCCATACTAGGCAATGCACATCAAGTGCCTGGCACAGCATTCAGGGCTGTGCTCTTATTAGAGGCACTGGGGTTCCATTTCTGCTTATTGCATGAATGAATAATTGAATGAATGATGGTTAAGTGCTGGCTTGCCCAGAAGATGAGCTGGAGAAAAGGAACTTGAGGAGGACAAAGGATGCAGTAGGTCCTGAAGAGCAGACCTGATTCAGTACAGGCCACTGGCTGGTTTTTCTGTGATCTGGGTGTGTCCCCGTGGGTTGACGATCTCTTTTCTTCCCCTGGTGGACTGGGAGGCTTGCTTGTATCTGAGGAAAGCAAATTTGAGTTCTAGCTGCTTCATGTTGGTGCTGATGTCACCATTCCTGTCTCCACATGGGAGTCGGTGACATTCAGGAATGGCAGGGACTGAACCAAACAGAACTTCTTCAGCCTGCACTCATTCACATGACCTGCTCAGTGGCTGGCTGTGTTCCTCAAAGCACTCTGACATCCCTGCTGTGTTTCTGCCTTGGTTTCTGGAAAGTGGTATTGATGTCCTTAGAAACCTCCAACTAGCAAGATAGTTTGGGGGAGTAGGGGAAAGGAGAATGAATTTATTCCTTGTAGGATACATTTGCTTCCTGGGTTTATGGCACACTTCACAAGTGTTAGCATTCTCTGGTAATGAAACACCATACCTTTCTGGAAACCTGTCTATGTGCTTGGGTAGGTAGCTTGCTGCTTACTTTCGTTCTGCTACAGTCAGCCTGTGAGATGGTGGTTCAGGACAAAGTGCAGGGAACTTTGTGGACTCTGGGAAACCACAGGCAGGCCCCTTCCTGTAAAGCAGTTCTGCAGCTACCAGCTACTTTCTGCTGAGAAATTGACTTCCCTTTGTCCAGATGAGTAGAGAATCTGTTCTGCTTTGCAAATGTTAGTGCATAATCCAACAGTTAAAACTGCCTTATCTAATTTTTCACCTTAATGGTGCCTATTTAAAACTGTCTACACACTTATTCTGTTTTTAGAACATGAGGTTTTTGTGTACCTCACAGTGAATTCTCTTATGCCTCCTGATTTCTTTTTTTTTTTTGGTGGATGCTTGACTAAATTGCCACATCTAATCAGTTCCTGTTTATGTTGAGTGAGCTGGGTTTGTAACCCAAGTGGTTTCAGTTCCAGCTTCGCTGTACTTGTGAAGAGCTATGCTTTATCTCAGGGCTCCTAGAAGGTGCTATAGTGGGAGAGAGGAGCATCCCGATTTGTGGAATGGCCAACTTGGCCCCACAGTATTCCAGTTTTCTTGTTAATTCCAGCTTCCAGTAAGAGGCTTTCAAAATCCATCCTATGTGCACAGACTGTTTCAGGAAATCATAGACATTTCCAGGTGTTTGAAAGGGGTTAGATCTAGGTTCTGATCTTCATTTAGGTTTCAGATCTGGGTGACAAACACATTTCCTACCAGGGATATGGGGGGCCTGATGGGAGAGAGTGTTAAGAGGAGCAGCTCTGCCTTGGTTGGTGTGCTGTGCAGGTGGAAAGAGCTGGGTGTGGGGAAGGAGGGCAGGTGAGGGCCCCGGGGTGGGGGTAGGGTAGGGAGGGAGGAGGGTACATCCTGGTCCACCCGTGCCCGGGTTTCTGCCCTGTAGAGGTTATTTTTAAAGCAGCGGCAGTGGAGTGGTAGTCACAGTGGAGTGGGAAGACACTATGTGTGTCTTTAGTCAGGTGGACGCCAGCTGCTGTAGCAGACTGAGGTGTGTGGAGGACGTGTGCTTCCTGCTGGTGCTCTGCTAGGCTCTTGCAGTGAGAGTGTGCAGGGGTTTTGTGTTGGGCTTTCTCAGGCCGGCTGCATATGAAGCGGCCACACCATTCTCTCAGAGTCTGTAGTTCCTCCAGATAGCCACATTAGCTTGTAATGAAGCTGGGAAATAGGACCAGTGCCCAGGACAGTGAGGATGTGTGTTGGTGAATAGATGGGAGTTTTGGCCACCCAAGTCATTTCCTTGATCCTCTTCCTCTTCTCCTGTCTTCTAATAATCACGTGCCTGAAGCTGCTGAATGTTGTGTCATTCTCCTGCCTGGACAGCGTTTTCACCTGCAACATGGGTTCAGGCTACTCGTTGTGGCACAAGGGCACTCTGGTCCCACCTCTGCTTACATCCCCTGCCCCAGGTTATTCTGTGCCATGGCCATGGGCCTTACACTCACTGCTGGTAGTCCCCGAGCCAGCACGCTGAGCCTCCTGCCTCTCCTGGAAAATTCCTGCCTGTCCTTTATGATTCAACCTCAGTGACACCACTTCTAGAAACTCGCAGGATACCTGAACCTCTTCTAGACCCCCATGTGGATCTCTCAGCCCCTGTAAGTCCTGAGACTTACAGGGTTCCCTGTTCCTGTGAGCTGCCCAAGGCCAGGGCCATGTCTGGTCAATTCAATTGTTATTGCCAGTGCAGGTGTCCAGTAAGTAACCTTGAGTGTGTAAGGGTGGGCAATAATCTAGAAAGGTAATAGAGACCTGGTACACTCAACTTTTAAATCTAATAATGTAACTTTTCAGTTATATTATTGTTCTGGATGGTGGAGCTGCCCTACTGACATTGACCCACATGGCCATACTGTGTGTGTTGCCTGCGTGGGTCTGTGAAGCTGCTGAGTTCTGTGGAGGATCTTGCTTGCTTTTGTTGTGCTGGTAGACCTTTTTGACTCATAGGTGCTTTCTTGAAGCTTCTCTTGGTTAGACAATATGCAGGACAGGTCTGGCAGCATTCCATTGTTCTTTCTAGTTCTACACCTACTGTGAGTTTCCCTTTTTATTTTATTTCCTTATAGACTTTCTGTGAATTTTAGACATATAAAAATATGTGCTATTTCTACAATTTAGTGTCCTGCTTTTTCACTTGGAAACATTTTCCCATAGAGTTAAGGATTGTTCATACTTTCATTAATGTTTTTGTGGTATTCCATCTTGTGAATCATTTACTTGCTCAACAATAAGGAAACATCTTGTTTCCGCTCTGAGATCATTGTGTGCGCTTTGTTGTGCTTTGTCTGCATATAGACGATGTCCTCAGGACAGAGTCCCTGAAGTGCTTTCTGCTTTATGACCCCTGTCCCGGCTTTCTGGCCAGCTCTGACCTGTCCTTTGGAGGTTGTGGTGCTACACTGCCAGCACCCTCTGTCCTTAGAGTGAGCTTCTGTTTTGTGAATTTGGCTGCCCCCAGCAGTGATCACTGGGGGCTCTTGGAGTTCACTGTGGTTTGGGCTTTTGGTTACTGTGGATTGAGGTTGGGGAGGACATGTCTTTTCTGCTGGCATGCCTTTGACCTTCTCTGCTCCTCAGGGCTGACTGGACACAGCACTGACTCACACCTCTCTACCTTACCTCTACCTGAGGTGCCCGCTTCCTTCTGCATCATGTCCCCTCTCTTGATGGCAAGGACCTTAAGGCCCAACACAGCTGATGCCCTTCTCTGAAGCCCCACCAGGGCGCTGTGCTTCCTCTCTCTCAGCCAGAGTTTTGTGGGCCTTTTCTTCCTGAGAGCTCCTCAAGGACAAGGCCTGGGGCTTGGTTGTCCTGATTCCCAGCTACCGAGGCTGAAGTTCTTCATTGATCCCAGAACATCAGCAGAACATTGATGGCTTGGTTGTCTCCAGGTGTGCTGTGTGCGTTCATGTTCCTGGAGCCTGATGTAAGGGTTTTTTTTTAATCCTCTTTGGCAAGGACACCTTGTGGCAGGCATTTTCCATGTGGGAGAAGACAGGTCTGCCAGGTTGTGGGGGAAGTGGCCCAGGTTTGCTGGAGTGGGGGGAGTGGCACACCTGCTGGGCTCTGGAAGCCACTGGGGTTAGGACAACAGGGAACTTGAAGGTGCTAGGAGGCCTACAAGGAGGCAGGTATTTGCAGTTTAATGAGTACAAGCGTTGGAGTAGTTTAAATCAAAGTGCAAAAAACAATAACTTGCAGTTCATGGAAACTGCTGGAAAGGTGTGGTCGTAAATTCATGTACATTAAAGAAATGAGAAGCTTAGGAAGGGGAACATTTAATAGTTAAAGAGCAAAGTCCTCAGCCCCAGCTACACAATAAGATTGTTCGAGAAACTTAAAAAAGAAATTAATGTCCAGGTCACACCTGCAGAGGCAGAGCTTAACTGGTTTGGATAAGATGTGGGCATTGGAATTTTTAGAACCCCCTCTGGATAATTCTGATATGAAGCCAAAAGGGAGACCACCTGTGGAAGTATGGATTAAATCCAGGCCTGGCTTTTGTTGCATGGTCTTGGGCAAGGGTCCATCTCTGAATTTCCCCCATCTTTGGGAGAATCATATGTTTCTAAGGTAAATCATGCCTAAGCTCCTTAGAATGGTCATCAGTGATTGTGTTCCAATGTGCTGGCATGGTATCTAGGATATAGTTGATTCTAAGCATGTATTTGTTGAAAGAAAAAAAATGGCCTGTATGAATATGGTGAGGACTAAATGAGGTGAGCTGCTTGCCTTCTGTAACTAATGAGGCCTTCCCATTGTTTATTCATAAGGTTATCCAGATACATGCCCTGGGGACTCTGTGTTGCTCCCATTCCATAGATGAGAATGCTGTGGTGTTCCCATTTCATGGATGAGACTTCTCCTTCTCAGGGCCAGGCAGCTGGCTGGGACGCTGGGACTTAGCCCTTCTGCCACAGTTTTAATCCCAGGTTTGCCCTTTCCACCTGAGGTCGGCTCTCACTCCTCAAGGTTTCTAGTATGGAAGGAACATACAGCATCTTCATTCCTCTCTGAAAGGGAGAGACCCCAGACTGCTCATGATTTGTGGTATAAACAAACTGTTAACTAGCAACTGTTTTTCTTCTTAGTATTCTGTTGAAGATTAAGAATAAATAGTATTTTTCCTTAGTAGAGTAACAGTTTGTGTTAAATTACATAGGCATTTTCTGTTTTGCATTTCCTCTCTGGGAAAGCCTGGGCTGATGTTGTAGCATGGAAGCCTGACTTAGTTCCCTTTCCTGCACTGCATGTTGGAGGGTTTGGGAGGAGAGTCAAGGAGCTTGTGCAGTACATAGCACAAGGTCTGTTGTGCGTTGGCTGGTGGCATTGTGCATGGTGGGGTCATTTCAGGGTTAGTTAATGAGTCACCTGTGATCTCCGACAGGTTTTTGTGCCTGGCCTTGGGGATACAGGCTGAGTGGCAAGTGTGCCTCCCTTGGAAAGTAGTAATGGTGGTGTGTAACAGACACCTGCTGCCAGCTCTCTGTCAAGGTGAATGTGGAAGTGCTTTGGGAACACAGTGGGGCTGTGGGGAGGCTGCCAGACTGGAGAGGCTGCAGGGGAAGTTGGTGGAGCCGGTTTGTTTGTTGGTGTTGAAGGTACAACATCAGGATCAAGTGTTTAAAGTGAACTCACCTGAGTGTCACACGCCCAGCATAGAGAATGAGTATTCCCAGTCTCCTAGAGGCTTCCTTTGGGTCCCTTCCCTGGCAGAACCTTGCTTGCTGAGGTGACCACTGTTCTGACCTCTGTCACCATAGATTGGTTTGGCTGTTTGGGGTTTTAGATTAATGGAGTTGAGCCACGTACTTGGGTCAGGCTGTCTGCTCACCACTCTGCGTGCTCCTGTGGATGGGCGTATGATCAGGGTTTGACACCGAGGGGGATACAGGTCTTCCCACGCTCATGCGTATTTTGGTGGACAGGTACCATGGTGGGACGGCTGCGTCTGCTCTCATGGATGTGTAGAGCACTTTCCAGGGCCTGGCTGTACAGTTCACACATTAATTATGTGATGCATCTTTTCATCCCCCCCCCCACTACCCTGTAGTACTAGGGATTGAACACAGGGGCATTCTACCACTGAGTTATGTCCCCAGCCCTTTTTTATTTTTTTTTTAATTTTGAGAAAGAGTCTTGCTGAGTTGTCCACACTGGCCTTGGAACATGCGATCCTCTTGCCTCATCCTCCTGTGTTCCTGCACTCGGCTTTATTTTGTTTTAATGAGTGCAGTTTTTCTTTTCTTCTTGAACCCAGGGCCTTGTGCATCATAATTTCTTAATTAAAATGAATTCTAATTTCTATGTCTTTTTGTTTTGTGGTTAGTGTTTTTTTAATGTCCTGTTTAAAAAATATTGGTATCTTCTGGAAACTTGGTTGTTTTGCCATTATTGACCGGATCCATGATCCATCTGGAATTTTGTAGATGGTGTGAGGAAACAGTTCCAGCTTATTTGCTATAAAGATCATCCTTCCCACTGAACCTCTGAAGCAAATCAGGTGGCCCTTTGTATTCTGTTGTTCTGTTTCTCCATTTTCTAATCCACTAATTTCACTAATAATCCTTTAGTTTCTGTAGCTATATGATAGGGCTTGATATTTGATAGAGTACACTCTCCCACTTTGTTCTGTGAGTTTTTTTTAAGATTTTTTTTTTGAGAGAGAGAGAGAATTTTAATATTTATTTTTTAGTTTTCGGCGGACACAACATCTTTGTATGTGGTGCTGAGGATCGAACTCGGGCCGCATGCATGCCAGGCGAGTGTGCTACCCCTTGAGCCACATCTCCAGCCCATCTGTGAGATTATTGTGTCTATTTTTGGTCCTCATCATTTCCATATGAATTTTAGAACCAATTTGACAATTTCCACAAAAAAATTAGCTTGGGTTTTATTTGGGATTTTATTGAATTTACAGACCCATTTTTACTTACATGAAGTAAAATGATCCTTCCATTTCTTTAGTCTTGATCATTTTTAATGCAAGATTATTAAGTTTCTTTCATTAAATTAATTTTAAGATTCTAAGGTATTATTTTTGGTGATTTTACCATTGTCAAAAAACATAGATTTGATTCCTTAGTGTTTATTGAGAGTGCAGTTAATTTTAAGTGTAGAACTTGAGTCCTGCTAAGTTTTGCTCTTAATTCTGATAGTCAATCAGTAGAATTTGGGGGATTTTTCTCTAGAAAATGATGCTGTCTGTGGATTAGCCTGGTTCTTGTCCTTTCCCTGTTCTTTTTGCTTCTGTGCTGCCTTGTGTGGCAGCCGGGCTGCTGGCTTCCCCTTAGTGTGGTACTCGCTGTGGGTGCTCTCCTCAGGCACCTCGCTTGTCACTGGGGCTTTTATCAGGTCAGAGGTTCTCTCATTCCTAGTTTTAAGTACTTTAAAAGTGAAGACTGTTTCACACTTTATCAAATGCTTTTTTCCTATATCTGTTGATGGTTATGTTTTCTTCTTCATTTTGCTTCTGCGTGAAGAACATATTTTCCCAATGTGAAACTGACTTTTTGATCTTAGAAGAATCCCACCTTGTTTGTGATATGGTGTACTCTACATTTGTCACTGATTTGATTCGATGATCTTTTGTTGGGACTTTTCTGTCTGTGTTTGTAGAGTGTGGGCTGTAGTTTTCCTTTTGATTCTGGCCTCATACAGTGGCTTGGGGAAAGTTCTTTCTGCTTTTCAAAGAATTTCTATAAGGTTTTTCTCTGATTGTTAGAACCTAATGATATACTAAAATTCATAGAATGGTATGCCAAAAAAGTCAGTTCTATTGTATCTGAAATAAACAATAATAATTACAAAAGCCTGCAGAACAGAGGAATTTGAAACGTGTTCACACACCACCCATATTTACCCCCTCTCAAGTCCATGTTAGAGGACCCTCAGAGGAACTTCAGAAAGTCCTAACTTTATAATTTTTTATCTTAGTAAATGATATGAATAAATGTGTTTATCCAGTTACCTAGTATATTTCCTGGGATGGATACAGGGAAGGAGAGGGCTAAAAAAGATATGTCCTGAAAGAATGTGTGTTTCTTCCTTCAGTGTTTGGAAGACTTCACCAGTGAGGCCATCTGGATCTGGAATTTTCTTTGTGAGTTTTTAAATTATGGACTTTAGTTTTTTGTTGTTGTTGAGGTATAACACATAAAAGGTTGAGGAAGAATTTGTAGAGTTGTGGGACTGTGAAGCTGTAGGCTGTATATCTCAAAAGAACTTCTCGAGGGATCTTGGGAAGGACACTGGAGATGAATGAAGCACAAGAAGGGGCTGGGCCACTGTGTCCTCATCCTCCATCTTTGTTGTTCCTGCTCTGGCCTTACCTGAGCTGCAGAGGCCTAGACCAAGAAATGTGGGTTCGGCTCCTGGGGTTGTGGGAGGTAGAAGTAGATGGCAGGAATAGCCATTTGCCCTGTATGGATAGAGTTGGAGCAGTGGCTCAGAACTCTGTGATTGTTAGAGTAGCTGAAGGGCCCATTGCATCTAGTATCTGTGCCTGGCCCAGAGCGTCTGATTCCACAGGTCTCAGTGGACTCTGGAACTTGCATTTCTACCAGCTCCCAAGTTATGCTGCTGTGGGTGCAGACACCCCATTCTGAGAACCATGGGTCAGAGTCCCCAACCCCCTGCCCACCTAGTGTTGGTTCCCTGGCTGGAGATCTCACCAGGTTCTTCCACTGGTCCTGAGGGCCTGGCCCAGGCTGTGCAGACCACTCTTATGCCAGCTGCTTCCCATAAAGATATTGTGTCCATGTATAACTAAAAAAAAAAAAAAAAGTTAAAATAAAAGATGTGGCCATTGGAGGTCTATCTCCAACAGGCATTTTTGGTGCCCTTGCAAACACACAGATGGGGCATTCTTCATTAAAGGACCAGGGTGGGCGCGACTGTTAGAAGCCCTATTTGAGCCATGTGCGATGGCCGAGGCCTGTCATCTCAGAGGACTGGGAGGCTGAGGCAGGAGGATTGCAAGTCAAGGTAGCCTTAGCAATTTATCAAGGCTCTAAGCAACTTAGCAAGCCTCTGTTGCAAAATAAAAATAAAAAAGGCTAGGGGTGTGGTTCAGTGGTTAAGTACCCCTGGGTTAAATTTCTGGAACCATAGATAGAGAGATAGATAGATAGATAGATAGATAGTAAAATCAGGAAAAAGAAAGGAAGGAAGGAAGGAAGGGAGGGAGGGAGGGAAAAAGAAAAGAAAAGAAGAAGACCTGGCCTGGCAGGTGGAGGAGGGTTATTTTTCCAGGGCTGATGATTGTTTCATGACTGAATGATGTTGGGTTCAGGTGGAAGCAGGTCCCTCTTGTTGAAGGTTGTTAGTTAGATATGGGTTTGTTTTGCTTTTTAAAAGCAGTATTTGAAGCTACAGATGAGGGAAAATCCCTGGGTCCCTGGATGAAAGGCTCTCACGGGCACTTGGACAGCGACTCTTGAGCTGCATCTGTGACCTACTTGCATGTCTGATTACTTGTGCAAAAAGCACAGTGTCTTGCATGTGGCAGGTGCTCAGTGAGCATTGCATAGTTGGTGCCTCATGCCATTCTGTTTGCGTCCAGGTCTTAAGAGCCAGTGTGTTTTGTGACAGTTAATCTGCCCTGTCAGAACTCCATGGCAGTGCTGAGCTGTGGCCCAGCCCAGAAACCCAGGCTTGCAGACTTTGCTGCCCCACCCTCTACCCCGCCTGCCTGTGACTCACAAGGAGCCAGCCTCCCCACCCACCTCTCCCCTCCCCTGCCTTTCCAGCCGGTCTGCTCCATCCTGTGCATTCACCTTCCAGACCTGGAGGAAGAAGCAGGAAGGGCCCCTTTGGTGTGTCTCTGGGACTGTGGCTGCAGCTTGCCAGGAATGTGGTGACAAGAGGATCAGTGCTTCTGCAATTGGCCCCCCAAGCTGTGTGGTCACAGTAGACACCATGGCCGTCTCCTCTGTGCTCCTGTTCATGGACAGGTTGGTGGCTGTTGCCTTGCCTTTCATGCTTTTGTAACTGGAGACAGCAGCAGCAGGGTCTGTCCAGAGTGTGGAGGCTTTGGTAGGGTTCAGCCCATGTTCCTTTATCAGGCAGAGGTGTTCCTCAGGTGGCCTTCAGTTTAAAACAGGTGCTGTCCTGTGAAGGTTTGCTGTTTGTTGGGAGCTTGCCCACGTGTAGCTGATGCTTATAACACAGTAATGGAGCCTCAGTGTGGTCCCCTCTTCTGTGGAACAGGTGGGTTTTTATCACAAGGGAGTGCTGCTTTGTGTGGCATGTCTCTCACAGTTGACGTGGGTGGCCTTTTTTTCCTCACATTCTTAAAAGTCAGAGGCCAGTGTCAACACACGTGGTGCAAGTCAGCGTCTGAGGGTGGTGGGATGGGCCTAGTGACCAGGCTTTAGCGGGCTTCTTTGTACATTTGCCTTCTCGACCCTGATGAGCCCAAGATCTCTGTCCCCGACAACAGAGCATTTCTTAACCTCCTCCTGCATATTCAGTGGTGACTGCACGCGATGCCTTTCTTGTAAGGCTGTTGGGAGAAGTGTTGGGTTCAGGTCGTGGTACCTGTAACAGGTTAATGTAACTCACAATGGTGGCAACCAACTGCTGCACTGTCCCGCTTGTTTCTGATTGCATTGGACCAGAAGTTGCTCACAGTTTTTGTTAGTGAGATGAAGCAGGGAATGAACAAGAAGCCCCAAGAAATTACTGAATTACAAATGGAGCTCAGGTGTGGAGTGTCTTGAAGGAGGACTTTGAGATTTATTGTGTAGACTCAGAGGAGCTTTGAGAAGCCTCTGATCAGTGTTCATGGCCAGTGGAACCTGCTCTACTGGGTGTGGAGGATGGCGTCCTACCAGTTCATCTGTCCTCTACTTGCAGTGCCAGGCGGTGGCCTCTGATGCTTTATTCTGACTTTTGGTTCTGTGTGGCTAAGCTGGATGTCTCTGAGTAGGTCTCCTCACCCTCTTTGGATCTCGCTCCCTCTATTTTCAATGTACCACAGAAGTTATCAGGTAACTCTGATGAATATACACTTGAATGCTCTGTGTGCCAGGATCTGTTCTAGGTACCAGATGCAGCAGTGAGTGAAGAGACAGTGTTCAGCCCCAGGCGCTGTTTGATCTGGTGGAGTAGACAAATCAGACAAGGTGGAACTGTCACTGCTGTCAGTGAGAGCGCCTCTCCAGGACAAGCTCTAAAACCATGTGGCAGGGACCCACATGCAGCCCTGCATAGTGTTTTGTAGTCAGCAAGTGTTGCAAATGGTTCCTGAAAGTTCCCTTCTTTTGATGTCAGTAACTTTCCCAAGGTTAAGTCAGTGGGGGACAGTGCCTAAGAAGTAAAGGGATTTGCTGCTTTGGCTTTACAGTCCCTAGTCTAAGGACAGAGGTGGGACTTGGTGCTCAGTCCTGCTGTAGCTTCGTCCCCTGTGAGCATGCAGCATCAGCCTCTGATGCCTAGGTTTCACATACCAGACACAGGCCTGGGTCTGAGATAGTATTAGTGATGCTTAGCTTTCAGGACCCCTCACTTGTTCCAAATTTTGTGACCATAATTAAATTTTTTTCTTTCTTTTTTTTAAATTTTTTTTTTTAGTTGTTGATAAACCTTTATTTATTTATACGGGTGCTGAGAATCGAACCCAGTGCCTCACACATGCCAGGCTAGTGCGCTACCGCTGAGCCACAGCCCTAGGCCTAAATTTTTTTTTTTGAAGTTGTATAAGCATCAAGGACACTTGGATCAGCTTCTGCAAACAGATGATTGAAGTTGCAGATGTACTGAAGCACAGGGGTTGGGGACTACAGATCAGAGCCACAGGCTGCTGTGCAGCTCAGGCTTGCTTTTCTGCAGGAATATAGACCCAGTGTGGACTGAGAAGCCAGAAACTCAGGTGTTTTCTTTTTTTCCCCTATAACTTGTGGATTTTTTTTTTATTAGCTACACATGACATTACAATGATCTTGGCAATTCATACATTTGAATCAATTGGGGTATAATTTCTCATTTTTCTGATTGTACAGATTGCAGAATCACATTGATCATACAGTCACCTATATACATACAGCAATCATTATGTCTAACTTGTGGCTTTTAAAAAATGTTCTATAAATAATTCACACTGAAGAACACTGGGAAGACATAATCCAGGTTCCCAGTTTGTCCCCTCTTCTGATGGCCCTGTGCACTTGCCATAGCTGCACTGAACTCTTTTTAATAAAGAGTGTTGGGGTGACTTACACATTATCCCACATGGGTCTCTTGAGGGCTTAGGAAGAAGGTAGTGTTGGCTCCACTCATAACTGAAGAACACGGAGCCTGGAGACTATAGTTGCTTGTTCAGGGGTGCTGCTCTGTGAAGGAGCAGAACTATCATGGTAGCTGGTCTCTGTGTAGCCCCCCACCCTTTACTTCTTTGCCAAATGTGGTGATACAGTCATCTCTCTGCTTGTGGCTTTTCTGATGCAGACTGAGCTGCCTGATTTAGGACACTGTGGGTGTGGCCAGGTTCAGGTTTGGGAAGGAAGGCCAGTTCTGCCTCACTCCTCGATTTGCTAGAAGCCGGTGATGCAGGAATGAGGACAGCCATGGGAAGACTGTGGACAGCAAGTGGGCTGCTTCTGGCCACTTCGTCCTTGTTGCAATTAACCATTCTCCTGTGTCCCCTTCCTGCTGCTGCCAGAGCTCTGCTCTTCCTTAGAAGTTGAGGGTGGAAAGGAGTGAATGTGTTTGCCTGCACTATCATCCATGCTGCCGATGTCCCCCTGAGGGTGTTGGCCAGCCACTCTATTCACCAAGGGAGGAAACTGAGAAGTTTGTGGGCTATGTCCAGTCGAGCAGACTCTGTTTGCCCACTGACACTTGTCTAGGGAGACCTGAAGGGCCTGTGTTTGTGTCCCAGGGGGGCAGCCTTGGGAACTTACCTGTGTGGCCATCTTCCTTGGAATTCTGTCACCAGCTACACACAGAAGCTGTGGGTGGTGTTTACAGTAAATGCCATAGGACAGGAGCTCTATGACTAGAACAGTGCCTGACAAGGTCAGTGTAGTTTAGCAAATAACAACTACACGTAGGTCAATAAATGTCTGAACAAATGAAGGTGACACTTGCTGGCATAATGTGGCACCTCCGTGCTATGCAGAGGTCCTTCATCTCCCTGCTCCTAAGGCTGTGCCCTAACTCCTCCTCTTTGTGCATTGGCTCAGGGCTCACCTTCTTTTGCCTTCTGGTCTCCTTGACCACTGCAGCGGGGAGGACTTTTGGGCTGGTGTTGGGGCAGTCCTTGCTGCATTCCAGGGAGGGGAACTCGCTGTATAGTTTTGGTCTTAGAAAGTCAAGGGTGCTGACTTTTTTTCATTGTCCTCTTGTTGGGATGCTTCAACCCTCTTGTGGATGTCAAGCCTGCACCTCTGCCTAAGTCTGACCCAGCCCTGTAACTTGGGCCATCTAATTCTGCTCCCAGGTTCTGAGCTTTCTGGGGCAGAAGCTGCTGACTGCATCCTGTGTCCCACCAGTAAATGAACACAAGGCCTGGTGCAGGTCTGGTTGAGAGAGATTGGTACTTGCTGAGGGGCTTGCAGTGAGAGCCAGGCCCATAGTTGCCCCGCAGCCACCTTTCCAGTAGGCTTGCTACTTCATATTGGTGGCTGAGTCTGGGTAGGATGCCTTTGAGCATCTTGATCTCAGTGGCTCCAGGAGGTAGTTGATGGAGTAAGGTGATAATAAGTGGTGCCCACCAGCACACACACACATTGCTGAACACTCTTTCCTGGGATGCCCTCAACCTTCAGCCTTCTCTTTCCTCTCCCCACCAAGACTGGACACACCTCTTCTTGGTTTTCCCCACCCCTAAGTCAGTAGAGAGTTTGTTAGTGGGCTCCTTGAGGCTGATGGCCTTTCTAACTCACCTGTTTTATGGTCTGGGCCTTGGGCACCATGGACACGCACTGAGTGGGTGTGGAACTGAGTTGAATGTGCTGGGCACAAGGCCCTGCAGTAGGCACTGGATACTTTCCTAGCCTTGTTGGCTATGCTCAATCCTGGGAGAGGGAAGTGAGGCTCAGAAGAAATGGCTACCAGTGGTAGAGCCAGGATGCAGATGCACTTCTGCCTGCCTTCAGAAGCTCTTGGGCCTGCTCGATTCTGCTGTGCTGAATGCCTCGCCTTTGGTCCTTGCCTAGCCATCCTCTAGGCTCAGTGTGAAGGCTGTGGTCCTACTACTTTCAGTCTGAGGAGAGGCTTGACCTCTAGGAAGCATAGAGCAGGCAGTGCTCAGCAAAGAGCTGTGGAGTGAGTGCAGACCATGAAGGAGGGGCAAGAAGTGGATGCGGAGGTTCACGAAATTGCCTTCTGTGTAATTGCCTCAAGATTACATTAATTAATTGTACTTGAGCACAGTGATTGGACTTACAGAGGTCACACCAGTGCAGGTGAGTAAGCTCATTCTCACTCTCTCTTCCAGAGGCTTTCACTCTTGGTGCCAGTGGAGCATCACTGAGTAGTCTCATCTTCTCTCTAGCTTTTTGCCTGTCCCAGCACTTTGCACCATGCCTGCAGCATCTGCCTGCACCCTGCAAGGTGCGTTGCCATGTGTGCAGAAACATCAGGTACTTTATTGGGTTTGATGAAGTCTTTCTGATCTGAAGGATGGGAGTGGGAGTGGTACAAAAGTGTTTCATTTTCTAGTGGCAGAAGTACCTAGTTTTGCAAAGACTTTATGAACTTTCAAAAAGAGTTTATATATTTTCTTTTTTTTTTTGGGTGGGGGGGTACTGGGGATTGAACCTAGGGGCACTTAACCACTGATCCACATGTGTAGCCCTTTTTATTTTTTGAGACAGGATCTTGCTAAGTTTCTTGGGATTTCCCTGAGTTTCGGAGGCTGGCCTTGAACTTGTGATCCTCTTGCCTCAGCCTCCTCACCGGGTGGGGAGACCTTGAAAACAAAGAGGAAGGGTGTCCAGTCTTGGTGGGGAGAGGAAAGAGAAGACTGAAGTCTGAGGGTATCCCAGGAAAGCATTAAAAATTGCTGGGGCCAGGCATGGTGGCACACTCCTGTAATCCCAGCGGCTTGGGAGGCTGAGACAGGAGAATCCCGAGTTCAAAGCCAGTTTCAGCAATGGCGAGGTGCTAATAAGCAACTCAGTGAGGCCCTGTCTCTAAATAAAATACAAAAAAAAAAAAAAAAAAGTTTGGGGGTGCTGGGGATGTGGCTCAGTGGTTGATGAGTGCTCCTGAGTTCAATCCCTGGTACCAAAAAAAAATCAGGTTACTGGGATAGAGGTGTTCTCTGCTGTGTCCACCTAAAAAGAGGTAATATATTTTCATGGTTCAAAATTTAAAGATTACAACAAAATTTATGGTGGAAGCTTGTGTTTCACCACCTAGTAACCTGTCCTGGAAGAGTGAGTGTCAGCTTCCTATACTGCGTGGCCTACTCCCTACTGTCTCATACCTTGCTTTTTTTCTTTCTTTTTTTTTGGTACTGGGGATTGGACTTGAGGGCACTCAACCATTGAGCCACATCCCCAGCCCTATTTTGTATTTTTTTTAGAGACAGTACCTCACTGTTGCTGAGGCTGGCTTTGAACTCATGATCCTTCTGTCTCAGCCTCCCGAGCTGCTGGGATTACAGGCAGGCACCAAATGTCTTTTTTTTTTTTTTTTTTTTTGGTACCAGGGATTTAACCCAGGGGTGCTTTACCTCTGAGCTATATTGCCAACGAGTTTTTTTTTTTTTTTTTTTTAATTTGAACTAGGGACTCCTTAAGTTGCTTAGGGCCTCACTAAGTTGCTGAGGCTGGCTTTGAACTTGCAATCATCCTGCCCCGGCCTCCGGAGTTGCTGTTACTACAGATATGCGCCACCATGCCTGGCTTGCTTTTGTCCTATGACAAAACGTAGGTCCCCAACATTTTCCCCCCCAAAATGTCCCCAATCCTTCTTAAAGCTGCAAATGCCTGTGTTGTGAACTCTTGGGTTTTCTTTTTATGACACTTTAAAAATATTTTATTGCATGTAGCCAGCATACTTCAGCAGTGTGGCTTATGCATGTCAGGAACCCAATGAGCACAATGACTCTCTGTTGCACAGCACAGGTGCAGTCCCTCTGTCCACAGGGGTGTTGATTCTCTGTAGGTTTGGAGTCTTGTCCCCACTTGCCTCTCTCCCCCAGCCCTCCTTGCCTCTTTGTAGATGGTGATCTTTTGCCTACTTCTTGCCTAGCAGGGTGCCCCGACAGACCTGGGGCTGTAAAGAGCCTGGTAATTCAGGGAATGAGGGAGGCTGAGGAGGTCAGTGTTTGTGTACTCACATACCTGGCTGTTCTTGCTGGCATCGTGCAGGTCCCAGGTAAATGTGTCAGTGACTCACCTTGCTCCTGATTCTGATGACATCCTGTGCTCATGCACTTGTGAGTTGCTTTCTGGCTTCACAGAAGAGCTGTATGGCAGAAATCGCCATACCCTCTTCCCCTCAGAGTCAAGGATTGACCCAGGGCCTGTGTCTGCTAGGCTAGTGCTTTGCTATTAATCTAAGTCTCCAGCTCACACCACGTTTTTTTTTTTTTTAGCAGAGGGTACCGGGGATTGAATTCAGGGGCACTCGGCTACTGAGACATATCCCCAGCCCTATTTTGTATTTTATTTAGAGACAGGGTCTCACTGAGTTACTCAGCGCCAAGGCTGGCTTTGAACTCCTGATTCTCCTATCTCAACCTCTTGAGCCACTGGGATTACAGGCGTGTACCACTGTGCCCGGCTGCACCACTATTTTTAATATGATTTTGTTGTTGGTATCCAAGTCTCCTTCTGAGTTGGAACCTGTTGAGGTGAGATGATCACTTTCTAAGCCATGGAATAAATACCACAATGAAACTTTCACTCCTTTTTCCTGCTCCAATAGGACCCGTGCCTCCTCCAGCCTGTTGGGTTAGACTCCTCCTTCATATTGGCATGGCTTTATTGGGGACAGCCCCCCAGCATCTTTTAGAAGCGGAGGCTGCTTCAATAAGATTTTAAATGCCACTGACTAGCATTTTGCACAGATCCCAGTGAGGCCACACCCTGTCACCTTTCCTGGGAGCTCCCCATTCATGTAAACCATGTCCCTCTCCTCAGATCTCTCTGTGCCATTGTGGGGAGGGGCAGAGTGCTGGTTTAGCTAAAGGGGATGGTGTGAGGATAGTCCCTGTTCTCCAGTGGAGAAATGCCTGGTGAAGGGGCAGCTTTGCTCGGGAAGCTAAGTGTGTGACTGGGCTGAACCCTGGACTCTTCACCTCATTTAATCCTCATGTCTCCTTTCTTGGGGAGTGCATAACAGCTGTGGTTATAATGGAACCCATGTCAGAAATGCTTTCATTGTCCAAGACAATTTCTATTCATATTTATAAGAAATCAACTTTGAGTCAGGAGAGCCAATCCCTTTAATATCTGATTTTGCCATCAGTAGGGGACTTAAGCAATTAAACCAGGTAACAATCCCAGGCACCTAGAAGATAGGGGCCTCATGGGCAGGTGGCAGGAGCTGAAGGGGATGGGGCCAGTCCGTATGCCAAAAAAACAGGTGCAAGTCTGTGGAGGGACGTGAAGACACAGCGTAGGTGATCCATTTGTGCTTTCAAAAGGTGACTCTCAGTAGATGGTGCTGGGACCTGAGGATGTCTTTTGAGTCATTAGGTGTAGTTAAGGCCCCTGGGAAATATGGCAGGAATGAAGCCTGTTGGATGGTTGTGAGGGCACCGCCCCTCCTCAGGGCTTACAGAGGAGCTTCCTGCCTTTCAGAAGGAGGCATTGTTGGTGGTGGTTTGTGGAAATTGCCTGCAGCCTTACACACCTGCCTGCTGCAGCTGGAGGAAGACTGGAGTGGGCATGTGGGCGGAAGTGAGTGGTGAGGTGACATAGCTTGGCACTGGGCCACCTGTGCAGTGGGGAGGGGGGGATGACATGCACCAGGTTGACAGATATGCATGGGTGTGCAGAGATCTAAAATCTAAGGTTGCCCTGTGTCCCTGTGCAAGGGTGATGGTTGAAGGCAGGGAACATAGGTATAGCACTGTTTGCACTGGGGGCTGGCTCAGGCAGCTGCAGGTGAACTGGCCTCTGAAAGTGTTCTGGATCTCTCTTGGGTCAGAAACTGCCTGGAGGTTAACAGCTGCCTCTCCCTAATGCTGCCAGTAGAGTGCTTTTCCTCCTTCTGACAAAGGGGTTTATTCTTCAGCTGAAGGGCCCTGCACTGGGGATGGGAAACAAGGGAATCTGTTCTTCTGTGGGGCTTTTTTGGAAGTATCCTCAGGCGCTTCCTCCATGGCAGGCACTCATCTCCCCTGTAGGCTGTCCCCAGCTCCCTGTCTTCCTCAAGGACTTGATGAGGTGCTGCTCTTCCCCCACCCCATGCTCTGAGACCCCACCTTCCATTGCCCCTTCTCTCGTAGAGACCCCACCCTGGCCAGAGTCTGCTTCCCCTGAGCGCAGCAGCTCTGTATGGATGCCTTTGTGTCAGATTTGCCTCCCTACAGACATGCATTGTGGCTGCTTTACTTGCCAGCAAATATGCATTGAGCACCTACTCCATGCTGGATAAGGCTCTGGGAGTGTGGAGTGATTGCCCACCCCTGCCCTCCTGGTGAGGAGAGGAGCGGGTGGACAGAGCCTACCCTGCAGATACAGAATAAAGTAGTGAGTGCTCTGGAGATAGCACTGGGGAGCTGGGCTGAACAAGCATGAGGACTTCTGGTGACTTTGTGAGAAGAGGAAGCTTAATTCCAGCAGCCCTGGTCCCATGGCAGTTGTCAGTCAGGTGTGACTGCTGCATGTCCCAGCGTTCAAGGCTGAGGGGTAGGCTGACTCATGGGGTCACACAGCTCAAGAAGGGAGGAATAGTTCCATGTGTGTGGGGTTCCTAAAGTACATGTCTGTGGGGAGCTTCCAGACCCCATCAGGAGGACAGCACAGGTTAGAGGGCCAGAGGGTCCAAATGAATGGGTTCTGTACCATCTAGCTTGGTGCCCTTTGGTGTGCTCTCACTGTACCTGTTTGGGAATGAACTTTGCTTCTGTGATAAGCAGACCTTGCCTGGATTCAGCTGCCAGCTGGGCCAGGCTCAGGCTTCCCATACCTGCTGGCCTGTTCAAAGCCCCTGATTGCAGCTTCTTTTTTATTTGTAGTGACTTGTTTTGGGGTTTTCAACCTCTTATCTACAAACGATAATATATTCAAGACTCTTTTAAAATTAAAAAAAATCTGTCAAAAGTCATGGTCTGTTGTGTGAGTGTTAGCTTTGAGTTTTGATGTGTTTGTCTGTACCACTGTCATGCAGACTTGGGTAGCACTGAGGGTACTCTGGTGTCTGCCCCTGTCCTGCTGGCCCCTGTTGTCTTGGTGAGGAGCACCTTTTGTGCTTAGTCTCCCAAATCACAAAAATCTGGGAGCCAGTCACCCAGGCTTCCCCTTATCACACACTTGTACCCAGTTGCTTCTGTGTAGGTGTCCAGTCCATTCCCTAGACCCTCTGAGGCTCTGCGCCTCTTTGCTTCTGAGCCTTCCCTCCTGAGAGCATTCTGTTTCCCTATCCTTCCTCCCCATTCCAGCTATCTGGCTCCCCAGAGACATGCAGCTCTTTTTCAACAAGATGCAAACATTGTGAACTCAAGTTCCTGCTGCCACGTCCTTAGTATCTTCTAGGTGCCTGGGATTGTTACCTGGTTTAATTGCTTAAGTCCCCTACTGATGGCAAAATCAGATATTAAAGGGATTGGCTCTCCTGACTCAAAGTTGATTTCTTATAAATATGAATAGAAATTGTCTTGGACAATGAAAGCATTTCTGACATGGGTTCCATTATAACCACAGCAGAAATGCAAGAAAGAAAACGATGAAATCCCTTGTTTTCTTTTGTGAAAATTTTGTAGTTTTATTTTGATATAATTTCAAATTTAATGAAAAGTTGCCAGAAAAAAAAATGACACGATGACCTTCATCCAAATTTACCAACTGTTTACCTGTGCCCCATTTGTGTGCCATCAGTTCTCTCTCATATATGCATATTTTTTCCTGAACCCTTCCTTAGAAGAGTAAATTGAAGATATTATATCCCTTTACTCCTAAATATATCAATCTATTGCCTAGGAACAAGAGGATTCTCTTATATAATTACAGTATAGGTATCAAATCAGGAAAGTCAGCATTAATCCAAGGCAGTTTTCAAACACAATTAGTCTTTTCTCTTCTCATGGCTCAGCATGATCACAGTTTGCATTTGTCGCGTCTCTGTGGTCTGCCTCTGATCTGGAACAGTCCTCTGTCACTCATGATATGTGTTGTTGGAGTGTAGATTTCGTTTTTTCCCAGAGGCCCTTAGTGTGGATTGGTGGGCTTGGGTCACACCCTTGGTTGCTATGTGCTGGCGTGTCAGGTGGCCTCATAGCACCAGATCAGGTCCAAGTCCTCATATTGGTGATGTCAGCTGTGAGCACTTGGCTAAGGTGGTGTCCCCAGGTTCTCCAGTGTAACAAGAATGGTTTTTACTTTTGTAACTCATAATTTGTAGGTGTTTCAAGTTGTGTAAAGATCCCATTCCTCATCCATCTTTGACCACCAGTTCAGCACCAATTGCTCACTTCCTGACTCCACTAGTGATTAGATTACTAGCATGTGGTTAGGGCCTTCTAAGAGCCCCCTGTTGTTTATGTGTTTATTTACTTATATCTCTCTGGGCCATGGATTTCTGTTTTAATGGGTTCTAATCCATATTCTCATTATTTTGATGATAACTATTCCAGAATCGGTCAATAGGGTCCCCTTTAAGCTGGCTGCTGTTTCTGTTAGGGCCCATGTTTCTCATACAGCCAAGTGCTGCAGAATCACCCTATGCTTTCTAGTGATGCTTTGAAATGTTTGTTTTAATAACTACACCAATACAGTGCATCCCAAAACATGGTTTGTGTGGACTACCAGTTGGGAGTTGTGCTTTGGGGGCTTTTGTTTGCTGTTCTTGGGAGAGAAGATATGACCATCACATGAGTGCCTTTCCTTTTATGATACTTGATAACTCTGTAAGTAGATAAATACAGATTAACCTTGCAGAGAACTGAACTGAGCTGGAGGCTAAGTACTAAAGCAGCTGCTGTTCGTAGAAACACTGTGCACCTCAAATTCCAATTCATACAACAGCCTTGTTGATCATGGGTTGGTGTCCCTTTGTTAAACATAAGAAATTGGGGTTAAGAGAGGCTAATGTACAGGTCCAGTGTCACATAGCTAATGAATGGTTGAGCCAGGGTTTTAATTCAGTTCATATAACGTGTTTCCCTACTCTAAACTGTAGAATATACACAGATAACAGTTAAATAACAAAACGTTCATTGCTGGTTTCAGGACTTTCTCTTGCTTCATAGTTCTGTCTGATGAGTTCAAAAGTATGTGGCTCACCACATTATCCCTCTCCAGTAAAACTTGACCTTTTTTTTTTTTTTAATCAGAATCATTTGGCTGTCCTAATGTCTCTTTAAATACCCAGATGTTCCTTAACCCTTTTATTTTCTTCCTATAGGAATTTGCTTGCTAGAAAACAAAATGCACGACTTGACAAACAAAATGACTCGGGATGGAAGTTATTTGGAAAAGTGCCACTCCGAGAGAATGCTCAGAGAGAGCCAAAGAAAATGCAAAAGGTACACCAGATTCAACCCCAAAACAGGCTGTCGTATGTACGGCATATGTGCACGAACCCTGCAGAAACAACTATTGCTGAGGCTTGGAAATCAGAAAACTCTTCGTATTGTTTGCATGCTAAGTTCCTAAAAAAGCTAAGCCTGTATCAGAGTGTGGATGAATTTCACCCTTTTTATTTCTTATAGCTTGTCACATGCACATAGGGAAGTTGAGTGGACAGAGTTGAGCTTCAGATATTTGTAACTTGATTAAATTTAATCATGTTTTTTCTCTAACAGCTGCAAACTTATTTATCAGCACATTTTTTGGTTTGATATTAAAGCATTCTCCCATGGGTTTCTTGGGCTTAAATCTTTTCCAGTGTAACTCTGGAATGGAAGGCTAGGCTGTCATCTTCCTAGGCTCGATAGGACCCCTTCCTTGCTCACTCTGAAGTTACCCACTTCCACGTTGGGGTCAAGCCAGGCCTGCAGCACTCTCCCCTCCTTGCTGCATTGGTCCTCCCCATAGGAGTCATGCCAGCAGCTGCAGACACGTGCTTATCTTTGCAGGGGTGGGGGGGCTCATGCACAGATGTGGCGTGCTTGTGGTCTGGGTAACCTTGACAGGTAGCCCCGCAACTTCTTCTAGGCCCCAGTGCAGCCATTTTGGCATCCTGACAGTGTGCTGTTGGCCCAGTGCTGTGACATTACCCCCAGCCACCTTCTTTCTCCAACCTGATGTTTGTCGAGGCAACACTCTTGAGGACAACTACATGCACTATCTCAGGATTGGCACTGGGTTTAGAGGAGGGATAGGCACCTGTGCTCAGGAGTAGCCCTCTAGAAATGATCCCAGGGCAGGTTTTCAAGGAGCTCAGGTGTGTGGAAAGGAGGCAAGGCCTCCCAGAAAGCCTCCCACACAGGCACAGAGTTGTGGCAGAATCATTATGGGGACCTTGTACTGACTGATTGTGATGTGCTAGTTTTAAATGGTTCCATTTGTGTTTCTAGTTCCTTTAAAACTGGGATTGACCCTGTGAGGAAGGATTGTTATCCTTAGTTTACCAAAGAAGCACTGAGACGCAAAGGCCAAAAGACTTATGCAGGGCCACGCAGCTAGGAAGTTGCAGAGCTAAAATGTGACCTCAGGTAGTCCGGCACCAGGGACTCACTGCAGGCAGGGCTGGGCAGGCAGTGGGTAGCATGAACTGGGGAAGCAGCAGGAGGAGGCTGTCCCCAGTGCTGGTGTGCTTGGTGCCCGCCTCCTATCCGAGGGTTCTCTGTTGGTAAGGAATGACGAACTCACCCTGGCAAGTCCAGGTGAGAGAAGGCAGGGTCTGGCCTAGTGCTGAGGTCATGATGGGGTGCAGTGATGGCCCCTGTGAGTACCGGACAGATGGGCAGATGACCTGCTGGATGTGGGAGAGGCTGAGGCGCAGCCTGGCACTGGCCTCTATAGTCTAACCTCGGCCAACTTTCTTGAATGCTGTCCGCCATTCCCCGTGCTAATTGTCTAGACCTGGGAGACTCAGTAAGTGTTGGAATTCACCTTTGTGATTGTGGTATTTCAGTTTGTAGGCTTATCATAAGCCACATTTTGTAGGCTTATCAAGCAAGCATAAAATTATAAGTTTGTATGCAAAACCCAGATACAAATTTCTTAGGAGACTAAGTAATAACACTGTTGTAAGGTTTTTAAATAAATCTGCACTTTAAGCAAAAGTAAGTTATACAGATCAGACATTCCCATCACTTTTAATATCTGTTGCCTCATATTTGAATTTCTCATTTAGTACCCTGGATTATTTGTTCATTTTTGTTTTAAGGTGAACATGTTCTTGACCTCAAAGGGGTTTTTTTGTTGTTGTTATTTTCTTTTTTTGAATTGAAATGATCAGGCCAGCTGATTATGTGGTAACACAGTACTTTACAGAAGACCATCTGGCTTCAGTCATCAATAATAAAGAATGTCATTATACCTGCATGAGTCATCCAGCCCTGCCGAGGATCTGCTTGCTTGTGCTTTGTGTCTCTCATCTCTCATGCCCTGCTCCAGGTTGGCAAAGTCAGGGAGGAGTTGAAGTGAGGGGCCTGTTGCTGTGAGAAGGCTTCTGGGCACCAGGCCTGAGCATTGCTGTTACAAATATAAACTCTCTCAGCCCCACTGTGGAGAGGCGGGAATGGGCCTTGAGCATCTACATTTGTGATCTAGAATGGAGATGATAATGTGTTAGGTCTAAAGCATATTTATAAGGTGTTCATGAAACTCTTAATTCCTTTCCCTTCTTTGAGAATTTTTATTTTTTTAAATTAATTTCTTTTTTTCTTTTTCTTTTTTTTTTTTGAGAAAAGCAGCATCACATGGTGATTTAGGAACATGAGCTTTAGGGCCAGACTGCCTGGGTTTGCATCCCAGCGCCGCCACAGTTGAGCTGTGACTTTGGTCAAGTTACTTAACCTTTCTGAGCCTTAATTTTCCTCATCTCTAGAACTGGGAGAAAAATAATATCTACCTTTAAGGTGGTGAGGATTAGATGAGTAAATATACATCAGGCATTCAGAGTAACAATGAAGGTAGTAAGTGCTGGAAAAATGTTCACCATTAGTACCATTTCTTTCTCCTGACAAGATAGTCACAAACAAGAGAAAGTGGAACTGTAGTGTGAGAAGGAGCCTGAGCCATTTATTTGCTGCTTCTGCAAATACCAGGCCTCTTGGGACCAGCTCTTTTTTTGCCTGGGGTGCTGGAAAAGCAAAAAGCAGTTGTGTTTGAGATGCCAAGCTGAGGGACTGGTATACACCAGCCAGGAGCTTTGGACTTGATTTCCAGCATCACCTCTTTTTGTCTGTATGACCTTATGTGTTGTTTCTTCTTGGTTTTCTCATCTGCCAAATAGTCCTTACCACACCTACTTACTGGATTGCTGGGACTGATGAAAGTGGAAATGTATGTGATATATTTCTGCCCAGAGTCTAGTACAGTATATGGCTCAGAGTTAGTCAAGAAGAGGCTCTCACAACTTTTAGTTAATAAATAGACTCAGTTTTTGATGTAGATGCTGTATATGCTTTGTCCAGGGCACATCTGACTTCGTTCTAACTGGACCATGTTCTTACTTGGGCCTTATAGACTTCAGTTGGGGTAATGTTAATGTATTACTTTCAGTTATCTTTTCAAATTTCATAAAAATTTTGAAACTTATGTTTTCTATTAATTTTAATTATGATTTCAGAGAGATTTCCTTAGCAGGGAAAATAAAAGTCACCAGTGGTAAGAGAGTCACACTAAAGCCATAGTTCCCTACCCACCCACCCCATAACTTTATTTACTTATTTTTTCATGTGGTGCTGAGAATCAAATCCAGTACTTCACATGTGCTAGGCAAATGGTCTACCATTGAGCCGTAACCTCAGCCTTAAAGCCATAGTTCTTGAAGTCCAGACAAGGCATGCCATTATTAGCTGGCGTTTGTGAGAAATGCACATTCTCAGGCTTCAGCCACCTCCCTCTCCTCAAACACAGTGTGCACGCGCGCACACACACACACACACACACACACACACACACTGGGGCTGGGGCCCACAGGTAATTCTTATGCATGCTAAAATCTGAAAATCAGTGCTGTGCAAGAAGGGAATATTGGATTTGGGAATAAAATAGTCGTTTTCACCTTTACTTAGTTAGCTCTGGGCTAAAGGGTCCAGAGAACACCAGCATACAAATATTGCTAACTGCTGGTGAATTGGAGTTCTTGAGAATAAAGGTGGGGAGAAAGAGAACGGCCTTGAGGTCGTTTGGGTTTGTATGCACCAGGGCTCTGGCCAGATTGGCAGGGATGGTGACATTGTCTTGGAAGTGTTGTCCTTTGTCTTATAAATAAAAGGGGGCTATCTTTCTTGGATTCCTTGGTTCTTGCTGCACAGTTCAGAGCCACTGAGTAGATTCATCCTGGGATCACAGTGAAGTACAGGACTTCCTTGGCTATTGCCTTCACTGGATCAAGCAAAGAAATTTTAACAAATAGATCCAATAATTAGTTGCAATTGTGATAAATGTGGAGAAGTCCAGAGTGCAGTGATCACAGAGGAATTTTTGAACCACTGAGAACATTTCTTTGAAATCAAGTTTTTCAAGTAACTGCCAATTGCCCTGTGCAATGGTCAGTTCTCAGCCCTTGTTTTCTGGACTCATCAGCAGCTAACCCCTTTCTTTCCCTCCAGATGGCTCATCCTTCCTCTTCCCAATCCTGTAAATGTTGGAATGCCTCTCAGGTACTTCCCAGTCCATGGTCACTCCTTATGTCATTTCTGCTGGACTTGAGTCTTCATAGGCCAGACCTACACGGGAGCCCTATGCTTGTCTTCAGTCAGGACTCTACCCCTGAACTGCAAATCCAGGCATCTAGCTGCCTAAAAGACTGTAAGAAGACCAGGTAAAAAGTAAATGTGAAGCTTTGTAATTCAAGCAGATGTCAGAGGCTTGGGGCTGGGAACATGATTCAATCGACTTTGTGAATCTTTTAGACAACATTGTGTACATAGACTTAAGGAATGGGCATTATTGTGAGAAAATGAGGCTGCGCAGATCCAGTCCTGACAGCCATTGACAGGGGCAGTGATGGCTGCAGGAAAGGACAGGCTGGTAGATTTCAGTATCATGGATCTGACTCTTGTCATGGGAGCAGAGGTAAGTACATGGCCTGTTGGTTTGGGCTCATATGATGGGGAGTGTCTTGGATGGCCTTCTAGAATTTCAGGTTAGCTCTTAGATCTTAGAACTTCAGAAGGTGGCTAATCCAAGGGAGCTTGAACTGACATTCAGTCTTCTCACCTAGGATCTTTCTGGGTGACTCACAAAGTCACAGAACATCACAAATTGCAGATAATGCAGATCAGGGTGGTCAGTATGAGTAGCTGGCTTTGGACCTAGAGGCGAACTACAAGATAATAAAACTATTTTCACTTTCATAAGCCCTTACACCTTTGGAAGGTGAGCTTCAATGAGCTTACAGAGACAGAGCAGGTCCCAGTTTCGGGTACTATGGAGTGTGCACATTCCATTTGCCTCCCTAATGAAGCTGGGAAGCTGAACGGAGTACATGGAGCAACTCTCTGGGTGCTGGAAGGTACTTGGCAGCAGTGGACAGTGGAGGACCAGGGTTCCCAGCACTGCTGAAGTGATACAGAGTTCAGCGATTTTTTTTCCCCTCTGATATCCCCCAACCTGAACTTGGGCAGCCCTAAATCCAGAAAGGGGTGCTCAGGTGGGCACAGTACCAGGAGAAGCCCTGGTGTGTGAGATCTGAGGAGGCACTAACACTCAGGCAAAAGCCCTGCTTGTCATTGTCCTTCCCCTGTGCTATTGCACCCCAGCTCCCAGACAGTCTTAAGGCAGCAGCAGTGGGGACTGGAGCCCTTAGGACAAGGAACTGAAGAAAAGAGCTTTCTTCCCCAGAAGGTGGGTGAAGCTCCAGCACTTTATCCTGTCTTGCCTCCACCTGGTCCCGATGAAGACACAGTTGTGGTAAGTGTGTGGCTAGATAACCTGAACAGAGGAGACCTAGGGAACCAGAAAGTGTTGGGGGATTGCAGGGAGGAGAAGCATAGGAAAGTGATCCTTTAAAGTGTTTAGAACTCCTGGACTTCCTACCAGGTTGTGGGAGTGTGGTTCCCACCCGAAGTGGTATTTGTAGACTGAAGACTGAACTTCATGGATCCCAGACTGGTTATTGGGTGACGCACACGTGGGATAGATTGAAAAAGTACTGAGAATGTGGCTGAGTTTGGAACCACAACTCTAAGAAGGCTAGCTGGAACTTGGGTCTAGACTCCAGCTGGATCATTTACCAAAAAAAAAAAAAAAAAAAAATGTCAATGTTTAGACAAGATCCAGACTCTCATAATACAATATTTAAAACATCTGGAAGGCAGTTCAGAATTACCTGGCTTATGAAGAACTACAGTTATGTTTTTTAAAAAAATATTTTTTAGTTGTAGTTGGACACAATACCTCTGTCAGTGCTCCTCTCTAGACACAGGAAGAGCTGAGTGCCACCATCAGCTAGCTGGGTCTAACTGGCCCAAAGGCATCCCAGCCTCCACCATCAGCAGAGCGCATGTTCCAGGCACATTAGGGTAGACCAGGTCCTGGGCAGGGAGAGATTGGAACATTTTGAAAGAACTAAGATGCTACAAATTGAACTCTCTGACCACAGTGGATTATACTAGAGACAGTGACAGAAAGATGGCAAGAATGCCTCCAGAAACTTGGAGGTTAAACAAGTGACAAACTTGTAAATGAGTTATGCGTTAATGAGAAAGTCAAAAGGAAAACTACAAAATATTTTTTTAATTATACATGGACACAATACTTTATTTCATTTATTTATTTTTATGTGATGCTAAGGATCGAACCCAGTGCCTCACATGTGTGAGGCAAGTGCTCTGTCACTGAGCCACAACCCCAGCCCCCTATAAAGTATTTTGAAATACTTTCTAGGATGCAGTGTTTAGAAAGAAAATTGATAGCATTAAAATTCTTATATTACGGGGCTGGGGTTATGGCTCAGTGGTAGAGTGCTCACCTAGTGCAGACGAGGCACTGAGTTCGATCCTCAGCACCACATAAAAATAAATAAAAGGTATTGTGTCCAACAACAACTAACTAACTATATAAAAATTCTTACAAGACGAAAGGTCTCACACCAGTAATATAAGTTTCTATCTTAAGAAGACATGAAAGGCAAACCCAAACCGAGCAAATAATAAACATAGAAACATAAATAATGAGGTTAAGACAAGAAAATGGTAGTGGAGCCAAGAGCTGGTTCTTTGAACTGATCAGTAAAATTAATCAAACTCTAGTGTACTGACAAAAGAACTAAGTTTTCAGTAAAAGAAATGAAAAAGTGAGGGATACCACTGTGGACCACACATAAATGAAAAGGATAAGAGAAAGTTTTGGATAGCTCTCTCTACATAAATTTGACACCTTACATGAAATGGTCCATTTCTTTGAAGATTACAAATCATATAGGATGAAATAGATAACCAGAGTGATCTTTCAATTACTTAAAGGCAAGTCGTAGTTAAAAACCTTCCCCCAAAGACCTCCAGGCCCACATGGTTTCACTGATGAATTCTACTGAATATTTATAGAAAAAATTATAATTTTAGAAGAGGGAAGACTTCCTGACTCATTTTATGTGGCTGGTATTACCCTGATAACTAAACCAAACAAATAGATTACTAAAATAAGACAAACTGCAGCCCAGCGTCCCTTAAGACCACACACATGAGGTCCTCAATACGGTATTAACAAATTGGATCCAAGAATACGTTAAAAAAGCAATACACATGACTAAGAGATGTTTATCCTGGGAACACAAGGCTGGCTCAGCATTTGAAACCAGTCAGTATGATTTGTCACAGTGCTAAGCTAAAGAAAACCACAGAGCCTATTAGTTGAGGCAGACAAAGCATTTGATACAATTCAGTGTCCATTTCCAAAAAACCATCTCAGCAAGGACAGTAGAAGAGAGCCTCCTAAACCTGGCAGAGAACATCTTCAAAAATAGCTTTTGCTATAGCCCAACTGAAAGCTCATTTGCCACTGGTGGGAGTGCACAGTGGTGTAGCCAATCTGGAAGAGCAGTTAGGAATTTAAAAAAAAAAAAAAAAAGTTTTGGAAGTGGGATGGAATGCAGGAGCACTCTACCATTGAACTTCATCCCCAACCCTTTTTGAGACTTGGCCTTGCTAAATTGCTAAGGCTGGCCTTGAATTTGTAATCTTCCTGCCTCAGCCTCCCTAGTTGCTGGGATTACAGGTGTGTACCACTGTGCCCAGCTAGATATTTCTTAGACAGTGAAGTATATGCAGTTGTCTTTTGGTATCTCTGGGAGATTGATTCTGGGGCCCTCTGCAGATCCCCAAATCCTCAAGACATTCAAGTCCTTTAATGAAATAGGATTACTTAACATACTTCATACTATATAAATGCTGTGTAAATAATCTTGAGCCATGTTGTTTAGGGAATTATGACAAATGCCGTGCAGATGCAGGGTTTTTCCCAAGAATAGTTTTGGTTGGCGGTTGGTTGAATTGTTTGATTAGGAACTTGCAGATATGGAGGTCTGACTGTACCTTAAATTAGCCCAGCAATCCTGCTCTTCAGATTTTAGCATAGAGAAATGAAAATTTATGCTGATATAAGATCTACATGGGTGGTCGGCCAGTCCCCTTCGTCTCCCTCTGCCCCCACTTCATTCTGGCCTCATCGGCTTGCTATTTTCTTTAGACCTGTGTCCCTGCCCTTGCCCTGCCTTCTGCATGGTATTTATAGGGCCAGGTGTCAGCTCAGTTGGTGTCTTCTCAGGTTCCCCTGAGAACCCAGTCTAAAGGGACCCCGTGCCCACATGCTCAGTCTTTTGCAGGCTTCGGGGTCTTTTTTTTTTCTTTCATTAATTTTTATTTTTTATTAGTTGCTCGAGACAATACAATGATCTTGACATATCATACATTTGATTCAAATGGGGTATGAATTCTCATTTTTCCACGTGTACAGATTGCAGGATCACATTGGTTATACAGCCACGTATATACATACAGCAATACTAGTGTCTGTTGTATTCTGCTGCCCTCCCTATCCCCCCTCCCATCACCTCTCTCTACCCAGTCTACTGTGACGCATTTCTCTCTTTTTTTTCCTTCCCCCTCACACCATCATATATGTATATTGTATAACGATGAGGGTCTCCTTCCATCTTCTGTGCAATTCCCCTTCTCCCTCCCATTCCCTCCCACCTCTCTTCCCTCATGCTGTTCCTCTCTACTCTGTTTTGAGTCACCTCCCTTATATCAGAGAAGACATTCAGCATTTGTTTTTTAGGGATTGGCTAACTTCACTTAGCATAGTCTGCTCTAATGCCATCCATTTCCCTGGAAATGCCACCATGATTTTTTTTAGTGCTGAGTAATATTCCATTGTGTATAAATGCCACATTGTTTTATCCATTCATCTATCGAAGGGCATCTAGGTTGGTTCCACAGTCTAGCTATTGTGAATTGTGCTGCTAAGAACATTGATGTAGATGTGTCCCTGTAGTATGCTCTTTTTAGGTCTTTTGGGTATAGTCCGAGAAGGGGAATAGCTGGGTCAAATGGTGGTTCCATTCCCAGCTTTCCAAGGAACTTCTGGGTCTTTTCTGCATGCACTTCTCTTCACCGAAATCCTGCCCATGTTCACTGCTTCACTGCCTATCTCTCAAGCCCGTCAGCATGTAGTCAGGAGGCTGAGGCCCAGACCTTGCCTCTTGTCAGTACCTGACTTCAGGGGATGGCTAATTTGTAATCTACCACTTGCCGTTTTATTGATATTGTTTTATTCTTCTTTCTGTGGCATCATATACATTTCCCTATAGGCTTACATATTCTCCCATGATTTCATTTCTACTTACTAAGTAATGATCCTTGGGGTTCCTGTCTCATGGTTTACCAGTTGTTTCTTCAATAAGCATTTGATCCCTGTGATTCTGGTGACATGTAATAAGATTGGGTTTGTGGTTTGCTTGGAGGCCACAGTGAACAAATGAATCAGTCTTGCCTCCCTGACCTCCAGTGTGAAGATGGTGATGTTACAGATAAACCAGATCAGCATGTGGAGATGCAGGAAGTTTTGGAATTAGCTGGGTAACTCAGAAAACTTTAGGGAGAAACTTTTTTTTTTTAATTGATAAATAAATGAAAGCGGAATGCATTAAAATTCTTATTACATGTATACAGCACAATTTTTCATATCTCTGGTTGTATATAAAGTATGTTGACACCAATTTATGTCTTCATACTTTGGATAATGATGTCTGTCACATTCCACCATCCTTACTAACCTCCTGCTCCCTCCCTTTCCCTCCCACCCCTCTGCCCTATCTAGAGTTCATCTGTTCCTCCCATGTTCCCCCTCCCTACCCCACTATGAATCAGCCTCCTTATATCAGAGAAAACATTCGGCATTTGTTTTTTTGGGATTGGCTAACTTCACTTAGCATTATCTTCTCCAACGCTATCTATTTATCTGCAAATGCCATGATTTTATTCTTTTTTATTGCTGAATAAAATTCCATTGTGTAAGGGAGAATCCAGTGCTAGCTTGAGATGCAGAAAAGTTCTTAACTTCTGATTGTTGCTTTAAGTTTCAAAATTTAGTAAAAATGAACCTGTCATCACATGGTATGCTGTGTAGTGTAAACATTACTGCTGCACTAATCCCAGCTATTTGGGAAGCTGAGGCAGAAGGATCCAAGTTTTAGGCCAGCCTGGGCTACTTAGGCTTAAAATGAAAAGGGCTGAGGATGTAGCTCAGTGATAGAAAGCTTGCCTAGCATGTGTGAGGACCTGGGTTCAATTCTCACTACTGGAGAAATAAATTTGGGAATGGTGCTCAGTTTTGACGTTTGAGATAGAGGGTCGGGGTGTAAGTCTAAGTCAGTGATAGAGTACTTGCCCAGCGTGTGTGAGGCTGTGTGTTTTATCCCCTGCACCACAAAAAATAATAAGTAAATTATGAGATAGAAATTACTCCTGGGTGGGCAGCAATATGTGCAGGGAGTTTGGGGAAGCATATCTTTTTCTCAGTACTAGCAATTGCTTAGTACTGTATCACTGAGCAACACCCCAGCTCTTTTTATTTTTTAAGACAGGATCTCGCTAAATTGCCCAGGCTGGCCTTGAACTTGCCATCCTCCTGCCTCAGCCTCCTGAGTAACTGAGATATAGGCACGTGCCATCATATCCACAGGGAAACATATTAATGCATACTCAACACATTTTCCACGACTCTCCTTCCTGAATAACTATTGAATCTGTGGCTTCCCAGCATGAGCAAACCTCTCAAGTGTGTTGGGCCCTGGGTGAATGGCTGGAGGTAGGAGGCTGGAGAGGCTCAGAACCTGTCCCTGTCTCTGGGAGCTGAGCTCCACAGTACTTAGCCCTCTTCCAGTTGCAAGCATGATTTCCAGAAAGTCACACTTGACTCCCCAAGCTGGATCAGTGTGTCCTGGGGCTCCCTTCCCACTCAGCTTCCCTGAGCAGATCTGTCTGTTCACTGGTCCATGAGTGACTTGGGGCAGGGGCCTTTCCCCTCTTTATTCCTAGGGCCAAGCACTCATTTTATTTATTTATTTTTTTACTCCTTCACATTTATTCTTTTTTGTTATACATGACAGAGTCAATTAGGATCCTATTCTTGTGGGTGTACATGATAGTGAGATGCACTGTGGTGTATTCGTATATTTACATGTTATGTCAGGTTCATTCTACTGTCTTTCCTATTCTGATCCTACCCCTTACCTTCATTCCCCTTTGTCTAATCCTCTGAATTTCTATATTCTCCCTCAGTCCCCTTGTTGTGTGTTAGCATCTGCATACCAGAGAGAAATTTGACCTTTGATTTTTTTTTTTAAGGAGGAGAGATTTATTTGGGCTCACAGTCTCAGAGGTTTCAGTGCATGGTTGGATGGCTCCATTGTTTTGGGCCTGAGTGAGGCAGACCGTCATGGCAGAAGGGCATGCCGGAGTAAATAAAGCTGCTCAGCTCACAACAGTCAGAAAAAAAGAGACAAGGACTAGAGAACAAGATAATAGTTCCCAAGGGCACACCCCCAAGGACCTACTCCCTTCAACAAGGTCCATCTCCTGTAGCTTCTATAACCTCCCAATAGTCCATTTAGCTATGGTTCCCTCAATGGATTAATCCACTGATAAGCTACCATCCCACACAATCCAAGCACTTTCCCAAACCCATCTGAACCTCACAACATTGGGGATCAGACCTTCAACATATGACCTTTGGGCGGGGACGTTCTAGATCCAAACTGTAACTACCACCCATAGTGGAAAACATTGATCTGTTCCTCAACAGTAGTTTTGTTCCCTAAAGAAGGAAAAAATGGAATCCTAAAATACATAGGCTTTTAAGAATTGCTTTTTTCACCCAGAAAAATCTCAATGATTTTTAATTCACCCAAGTTATTGCATACATCAATAGTCTATTCCTTTTGCTTGCTGAATATTCCATTTATGGATATATCATAATTTGTTCATCCATTGGCTCTTTGAAAGACATTTGGGTCGTTTCCACGTTCACACAGTTTTTTTTTTTTTAATTTTTATTGTTGGTTGTTCAAAACATTACATAGTTCTTGATATATCATATTTCACACTTTGATTCAAGTGGGTGACCTTTGATTTTTTGGTATTGGCTTATTTCACTTAGTATGACAGTCTCTAGCTCTATCCATTTACCTGCAAATACCATTATTTCATTCTTCTTTAAGGTTGAATAATATTCCATGTGTATATATGCCACATTTTCTTCATTCTTTCATCTGTTGAAGGGCACTTAGGTTAGTTCCATAGTTTAGCTATTGTGAATTGAGCTGCTATAAACATTGATGTGGCTGTGTCACTGCAGTATGCTGATTTTAAGTCTTTGGTTATAAACCAAGGAGTGGGATAACTGGGTTAAATGGTGGTTCCATTCCCAGTTTTTTGAGCAATCTCCATATTGCTTTCCAGAGTGGTTTCACCAATTCGCAATCTCACAGCAATGTATGTGTGTACTCTTTTCCCCATATCCTTGCCAACATTATTACTTGTATTCTTGATAATTGCCATTCTGACTGGAGTGAGGTGAAATCTCAGCATAGTTTTAATTTGCGTTTCTCTAATTGCTAGGGGGCAAACACTCTTAAGTGCTTGCTGGATGGATGGAAGGAAGGACAACTGTATTTGTGTGATAGCACACTGATTCCACAAGTGCTTGAGTTTCTTCTCTGCCTTGTGCTTTGCCTGGCCTCCAGCCAGCTCAAAGGTTTTACAGTCTAGTGAGGTAATGTGAGTCAAATACTAGTGCACTTACCAATGAGGGCCCCCCAAACCAGAGCCTGGTGCTAAGAGAGAGGGTGCTGTGGATGAGGTGGGCAGGGAACATTTCTGCAAGGATGTTGGAGATGAGACCTGAAGGATTGTCCCCCAGCCTTCATACTAGTTTCAAGAAAATTTTCAAAGAATAATTTGATGGATACACAGACATGTTCCACTTGGGTTAATAGTTGCTGACATGTTGCATCTGTACTTTATTGTGCCAATATTTTTTAAACATTGAACCATTTGAAGGTAAGTTGAAGTTGTCTTGAAGTCTTCTTGCTCCTAAATACTTCAGCATACACCTTTTAAGAATCAAGACATTTCTTGTATGGAACCATGAAATTGTATCTAAGAGGATTGCTAGTAGTGGCACAATAGCATAGATCATGTTCCAGTTTCTTCAGTTGTACCAAAATGTGTGTTTTAAACCAGTATCCTGTTGGGTTTATGTATTGACCTTTATTAGTTATAGGTCCCTTTATTCATTTTTTTGTTTTTGTTTTTTGGGTGCTGGGCCTGGAACCCATGCTAGGCAAGCTATATCCAGAGCCTCTCTATGAAAGATGTATCTTTTGTGGGGGGGGGGGTCCTGTGGGTTGAACTCAGGGGCACTTGACTCCCAAGCCACATCCCCAGCCCTATTTGTATTTTATTTACAGACAGGATCTCATTGAGTTGTTTAGTGCCTCAACTTTGCTGAAGCAGGCTTTGAACTTGCAATCCTCCTGCCTCAGCCTACTGAGCAGTTTGGATTATAGGCATGTGCCACTGTCCTGGGCCTCCCCACCTTTTTTGGACCGTGAATCAAAGATTTATTTCATGCCTTGAGATGAATAAGATGGCAAAAGTGATTCCAAGAGCATTTAAAGACTTAGTTATGTAGATGGGCATACAAGCCAAGAAAAAATCAGCACAAGATTGCTAGATTATGGAAACATAAATCTACACATTAAAGTGTAACTTCATGGTATTTGGGCTTTAATGGAGTAATAAATAGCACAAGACCTGCCCTACAGGGGCAGGTGATCTTTAAGCAGGATGTTGGAAATGCTGTGGGCAAGTTGAGAGGATCAGGATCCCCCAACTGTGATTTTGCTTTAATTCCAGATTTTGGGTGCTTTTTCTTAACAAGGCCTTCACTTACACTGCTAGCGAGGATCAACCTCTGTTTTTAATCTCCTATTACTTTTTAAAAATGACTTTGTTGAAATACACTTAATACCCCATAAAGTCTCATTGTAAGCATTAATAAACTTTTACAGTTTATTAAGAATGTACTCAGCTATCACTGCAGTCCAGTTTTAGAAGATTTTCATCATCCGAAGTCTTAGAATGTTTTCATGCTGTTTGCAGTCAGTCGCCATTCCCACTTCCAGGCTGATGTGCTTTTGTTCTCCAGAAGCTGTGGGCTCAACTGGCTTTGGTGTTGTGCCTGGGCATAATAAGCCTGCACAGTCTGGCGGTGGGCTTGCCTCTGGTGGCCTGGGCGCAGCCCTTATAAGGAATTTCATGTAAATGGAATCATGCAGATTACCAGCATCTTCCACTTGCTGGAATGATTTTGAAGTTCATTCATTATCAGCGTGTGCCAGTAGTTTGTTACTTTTCATTGCTGTTTGTTCCTTCTCAAGTTGGTGGACATGGGATCATTTTAAGGGTTTGGTCATTATGAACAATTCTATGAATTTTTGCATGCAGGTCTTTTTGTGGATGTATATCTCTTGGATAGGGTCCTAGGAGTGTGGAAGGTGTATGTTGTATATAAGAAACTGTCCAAATCTTTTCCAGAATAGCTGCACCATTTTACATTCTTCCCAAGGATTTGTGAGAATTCCAGCTTGTCCACATGGGTACCATCAGTTGTCATTCATCTTTTGATTTTCCTAATGGATGTCATAGGCTTCTTCTGAGTGAAGAAGTTTCTGCCTGCAATTTGGGAGTTCAGGAAAATCTGGGTCCCAGATGAGGGTGGGGTTTGAACTTATGATGAAGGGATTTCTATGAGAGTCCATCAAAGCAGAGAGCCTAGTATTGCCCACTGCTGACCTGGGAGAGTTTTGACCCTATGCAGGCTTTAAGGATTTTTTAAAATTGAGGTTTAATTTACAGACAGTGGCATGCTCTGATGAGAGTCTACCATTTAGTTTCTATGAATGCATATCACGATAACAATTCTGTCACCCCTAAAAGTTTATGCCCCTTTGCAGTCAGCGCTCCCAGATGCAAACATTGTGATTTGTCAGTATGCTTTGTGTGTGTGTGTGTGTGTGTGTGTGTGCATACCCTGAGATTTTAAAATAATCTCACTGTAGAAAACGTATGAACCACAGCACAGCATAAGAAATACGATGTGCACGCCTGTGATCCCAGCTACTTAGGAAGCAGAGACCTGAGGATTCCAAGTTCCAGGCCAGTCTGGGCAATTGAGCGAGGCCCTCCCTCAAAAATAAATACCTTTTTAAATAAGGCCCGGGGTATGGCTTGGTGCTAGAGCTCTTGCCTGGCGTGAGTGAGGGAGGCCTTGGTTCCGTAGTCAGCACGGGAAGGGACAAGAAAAAAGCCCGTAGTCACCCACCAGCTAGAAGTTGCAGCGTTGACGTTTCGAGGAGTTCCTTTGGTGACGCAGTGCTGCTCTCCGTGTGGCCTCGCAGGGCGGAGCTCGGCCCTGGGCGCGCCCCTCTGCGGCTCGGTGCGCCTGGAGCGGCAGGCGCCAGCCAGAGGCCCTGCCAGCCGGGACTGCAGGGCCCCTCCGCCGTTCCCGCTGCCAGGCCGCCCCGCCGGAGCGCCGAGGCCCCGAGCGCGATCGGCGCCCATCTGCGCGCGATTGAGCGGCCTGCGCCCCTCGCCTCGGTCTGGAGCGGCGCCGCCCGGTCCGCCGAGCAGCCGCCAGAGGAGGGAGCCGCTGCCGGGCATGGGGCGGCCGGCCGCGCGCCTGTGAGGCCCGGCGTTCATGGTGAGTCGGCCCAGGCGCCCCCTCCTGCCCTGCCGGCCCTGGGGCTGTGGCGCGCGCGCGCGAGTGTGAGTGTGAGCGCGCCCATCGGCCCGGTGCAGGCGTGCGCGCCCCGCGGCTTATGCTTCGTCCACCGGCCAAGCTTGCTCGGGGACGCGGTGCCTGCTCTTCCTGGCATCCTTTGTGTCTGCTCCACAGCTCTCCTGGGTCTAGTTTTAACGCAGACGGCGAGAGAGGGCACGTCCTTCCCCACATTCTTGCCAGCCCAAGCGCTGTTGCATCCTGATTCCAGAGCAGGTCAGTTCAGGCCCCTGGGTGGTCTTGCCGTTTGAGGGAGTTTGGGGAGATGAACCTGCACCTGCCCCAGGGCCCAGCAAGGTGGGCAGACTCCAGGGATGACTGGGCTTCCCAGAGTGAAGCTGTTAGTACATTCCATTCACCAGAACACATATTCTTGATGCTTTGTAAGAAATTTGATGATTAGGAAAGGTCTCCTGAGAGTTGCTTCCCCAAATGCCAGCGTTCCGGGTAACTTAGTGCTTTCTGTGAGCATACCGTGTGGGAGGTATACCAAAGAGCCCACAGAAAGGCTACAGCGCAGGTGTTCCCCAAGGCCTTGCCTCTGCTGTGGGCACCAGCACTGACTTCTGGGGGCTGAGCACTTACAAAACCTGAATAGGTCACTCATCCCCACGAATGACAGAACATCTCCCAGGTCCTAGAACAGGGCTCCTTTGCCTATCCCTTGTTACTATGACAGTGTGAAACCAGCTGCCCTTGACAGCTCTTCAGTCTCATTGGTCTTTACCGCAACTCTATTTTAAGTACCTCTTTTAGAGAAATATTTTGAAAAGTAATTTTAATAGTAATAGAGTGACAGCCATACTTCCATGGTTTTTTTCCGTGCGCTGTGGTGTCTACGTCTCATTTTATCTTAACATTTAGCAGAATGCTATTCCATTCTGATGCCATGGAGAACAGAGAAAGTGCTCCTAGCAGCTTTTTCTATCCCCAGTGCTGCCTGTAAGCTGCCAGGTCCTCAGTCTGGGAGGTCAGGCACAGCAGGTGGTGTCGCTGGCAGTTCAAGACACTATTGGGATGCCCACCTGAGTGCGGCTTTATGCCACAGTGCTTCCCAAAGCCCCTCCAGGGTTATGTTAACCGGCTGGTCTCGACTCTGTAGACAGCCGAGTCAGAGAAGTGAGCTTGCTTTTGACTGATGGCCCTTTCTCCTGGCTAAAGTAGATTCCAGGAAACCAGGTATTGGCATGATTGACTGTCTTTGTAGCACTTTTCCAGTTCTGTAAGTAGCATTAACAACCCATCTTTTCTTTCTGCTTGGAAGATTTCCTTTCATTGTTTGAGAGCCCTGGTGTTTTCCCCTTAACCTGAAAGTCTGTTGAGGCAGGCTTTTCTTTTTCTTTGCCGAGTATAATTCAGACTAATCCAGGAGTTGTTACCCTTCTCCTGGCCCTTAACCCAGGGCAGCCTCTGCAGGTAAGGTCTACCCTGCTGGCCCTGCATAGCTGGGCTCCCCACACTTGCACTGTGCTCTCCAGCCCCACTGTAAGCCTGGCTCTCCCACTCTGGGGGCCTCATCTGCCAGCTTTAGGAAGCTTTTTGTCCATCTCATTTGCTCTGGACAGAACTCACCACTGTTCCCCACTTAGGATGCCTGTGCTGACCCACAAATCAGCCTGCTCCTGGGTGCCCTTGGCCGTGGCTTGTGTTATCAGAATACCTCTGCCTCTGCCTCTGCCTCTGGCATCTGGCCCAGACCTTTCCAGTCTTTGCTGAAGTGGCACCCATTATGGGCTGCTCTCCACGGTTCCTTCTTGCCTCCCGCCACCTGTTGTTCTCTCCTCCTGTATTCCTCTTCTCTCTCCTTGCCATGTCTTCCACCTGCACCTTACTGTTCCTGCAGAGAGCTCTGCAAAGCTGGGGACTGAGGGCCCTAAAGAACCAGGGCCCCATGTGGCCTCTTCACAAATGAGCTCTCTTTTTTTATTTTTTATACATTTATTTATTTTTATGTGGTGCTGAGGATTGAGCCCAGAGGCTTGCATGTGCTAGACGAGTGCTCTACTACTAAGCCACAACCCCAGCCCCAAGCTATCTCTTTTTTATGTGGTTCTCCTTCTTTCCTTCTTCAGCTTGCTAAATCTAGCTGACTGAATCTGCCAGGACCTGAGGCCCCACTCAGGTACCCTTGCCCCCTGCTTTCCTTTTCCTGAAGCTGTGCTGTGTCATCAGACCGTACACTCAACAACCTCACCTCTGGTTAAGAGTCACTTGTTCTGTGTGCTGATGCTGTTGGGTTGGTATGCTCTTGTCTTCTCCAACAGGATTCATCATAGACAGCTCAGGGCAGGAACTTCTAAATGAGCAACTTGCAAATTCGTTTTGAAATGACCCCAATATAAGGCAAGACTCTGTACACAGATGTAACTAGGTGTAGAACTGAATCAAGTTTTCCTCACTATATGTACTCTGTGTCTCCCCCCCGCCCGCCCCCCGTCCTTGGGATTGAACCCAGGGATACTTTACCACTGAGCTACATCCTCAGCCTTTTTTATTTTGAGACAGTCTTGCCAAGTTGCTGAGGCTGGCCTCTAACTTGTGATCCTCCTGCCTCAGCCTCCTTAGTTACTGGGATTACAGGCATGTGCTACCATACCAGCCTGTGCACTCTATTTTTATTGTTTAATTTTAAAAAATGCTTTTGTGACCAATTAAACAGAGTTGCACTAGGACTATGAAGAATCCTGTTCTGAATTCCCTGTGCCATTGTCTAAGGGGAGCTGGCAGCAGTTGGCCTGGATGGGTGATTTGTTTTCCTGATTAGTCTGCAGAGCTTTTGATGAGCCCAGCAATGAAGAACATTGTTCCTTGGTTAAAACCAAGAGACTTTCTGACTTGGTCCCATGCAGAAGAAACTTTGAAGTGGTAAGTTGAACTGAGGTAGGGACTCCACTGATTTTGCCTGGCACACAAAAGGGCTCACTATTCTAGCAGGCTGCTGGCCTCTTATGTGTGTGTTATCAGGTTGACTATCACAGTGGGCTTCATAGTTGCTACCTTTTGTAGTGAGGGGGCTGAGACAGTCCAGATGCCTTGCCTAAGGTCAAAACCCAGACTTAGAACTGGTCATATTTGCTTCCGAGGCCTCAGTACCTGCCACATCATGTACTGATCTGATGCTGACAATCCTCAATTGAGTTGTTTTTCACCCCTCCCAGGGTTCTTAACGGGTGTAGTCCTCTTATTGTTCCTGGGCTTGGTCTGTCTGGCTTGGACTTAGCTAAGCTTACTGTGTCCAAGGGAAGAGACCTAGGTTTGGAGCAGGACCTGTTCTAAAAGCCACTTGTACTTGGAAATGTTGCTTGGGGCTTTGCAAAGGCTCTGAAATTGCAAGTATGGGCAGGTTGGGCCTCCTTCATTGTTTTAGTCATGCGTCACTCTATGTGATTAAACATTTGTATTTGACCCCGAGTCTTCGATGACTGTGTGCTTAATTCAGGATTATAGGTTTGTCATAGTTGAAAGCTTTACTTAGACTGAACATGATGAAATGACTTCCAATTCCTGTCTGCCAGTGGCTTGCATGAATTCTGTGGTGAGAAACGTGGCCAAAGGACCAAATGCTTTGCGTTTGACTCAGCTTCCCCACTTACCCGCTGGGTAGGTTGTTGATGTCTCTGGCTTCCACAGTGCCATCTTGGAAGTGGGGTGATGTCACCTTCTGTCTCTGCAGAGAACTGTTGTAAAGGCTAAACTGAGTTAACTGTATTTATGGCCCTTGGAAAGCGTTTGGCCCCTTAACCTTGTCAGCTGCTACTGCTTGTTCTTGATAACAGTAAGAAGTGTGAGCTGGGGAGATGTGACATTTCTGGTCATGAATCAAGGCATGTACCCCGCTTCCCTCCTACTTTCATATCTGCTGTTGTAGACTTGGGGTTGTTGTTTGGCACTGGAGTGTCTTCCCTGCCTTCTAGGATTATATCAGGTCTGAGGGAGGAGGCAGGCAGTGGCACACACTGCCCAGGCCCTGTGCACTGCAGACCTACATAACAGTCGCACATGTCCTGCTGCTCCAGCAGCCTGCTCTGGCAGTGCTTGTGTCCACTTTGCAGATGTGGAAGCAAGGCTCAGGGATTCCATGTAAGTACTATGCCTGAATCACAGCTAGTGCTTGGTGGTCCTGAGTTTCCTCCCAAGCCTGTCTGTCTCCAGAAGCCACAGCTGACCCAAGGAGGACTTGCCCTTTTCTCTCTGCAACTCCATACCTGTTTGATTATATTCTTTTTTTTTTTTTTTTTTTTTTTTAAAGAGAGAGTGAGAGAGAGAGAGAGGGAGAGAGAGAGAGAGAATTTTTAATATTTATTTTTTAGTTATCGGCGGACACAACATCTTTGTATGTGGTGCTGAGGATCGAACCCGGGCCGCACGCATGCCAGGCGAGCGTGCTACTGCTTGAGCCACATCCCCAGCCCCTTGATTATATTCTTAAAGGAGGTTGGGCCTACTCAGTGGCAGAGTAGGCCCAGCCTGTACATCAAGCCCCAGTTGCCCTATCTGAAGAATGGGTGACACTTGCCACACAGGAAGTTATGGAGACACAATGAGACATGCAGAGCACATGCAAGCTCATGGGAACAGACAGCTGCATTCTGGGACATCTGACTGTTGGGCCCAGCATCTCTGGCCTTGGCATCCAGTTCACTAGTCCAGGCTTAGCTGGTAAATAGCACCTGTGGGTATTGTTACTAATTCTTGTCAGAACATAATATGTTTGATAATTAATTACACTTTATAGTCCACAGAAGACCGAAAACAAGCTTTCATAGCGTGTAGATTTTGGTAGATTTCGGTAGATTTCCTATAAAATTGAAGATTTCTCTGCACACATGGAGTTTGAAGCTTTCTGTTGCTACACTGTCACTGCTGTACCTGGCCCAGGGTAGGTGCTCAGAAATTGACCTATGAGCTAGTGAGTCTATTTTCTCAGTACTTCAGTGGAATGGTTGTAAGGCAGAGCAAGAAGGGTCCTGCATCTCACCTTGCAGGAAAGGTATACAGAAACTGACTACTCAGCTGTTTCTCACAGCCTCTATATTTTGAGAAAATTTTTCTTTTCTACTTTTTTTTTTGGCTGGGAGGTGGGTACTAGGGAGAGGGGGGATACTAGGGATTGAACTGAGGGGCACTCAACCACTAAGTCTTGTCCCCAGCCCTGTTTTGAATTTATTTAGAGACAGGGTCTCACTGAGTTGCTTAGTGCCTTGCCATTGCTGAGGCTTGCTTTGAACTCGCAATCCTCCTGCCTCACCTCCCGAGTTGCTGGAATTATAGGCATGCGCCACTGTGTCTGGCTTTTTTTTTTTTTTTTCTCACTTTTTTAGAAGCCTTAATAGGCCCTTCTGTCTGAGAGAATAATTGCTTGCAAAATAATCTTACGAGTCACACCCTCTTGACAGCTGGTGTCAGTAGAATCCGTTCAGCAGTTCACTACCACCTCATGTCAGTGCTGCTCTTGCCACCTGGAGTGAGGACTGAAGGCTAGGTTGGTTCTACATTCGTCTGCCTGTCTTCCCAGCTAGCTTGTCTTCTTTCTGTTAAGAGGTGGTCCTGAGGGCCTTGTCTGTCACGGGCAATGGGATTATACCATTTTCTGATGTTGCAGGGAGCCCACACTTGGTTTCAGAAGCACCAATTTGTTGGCTCTCCTGAATCCTTATAGCTGGATGTCTAGAATGTGGGTCACCAGGTGTGACTAAGCCTTTGTGGTTGCAGTTCATGGAACAAATTGGTGGCTCAGTGGGCATGGAGGCTGCTCTTAGGTTTCCAGGGCATGGTGAAATTATTTACATAACAACATGCAGCCGTGACTTCCCAGTGGCCATTTGATAATCAGTTAACACTCGTAGTCCACAGAAGACAGCAAATAAGCCTGTCACCAGGAGGAGTGTAGACCCAAATCAGTGCTAATGGTCCTTGTAAGGGGCTACTTTGATGCTGGGACACTTCAAAACTTCCTGCATCATGAAGTTCTGGCCTGGATGCAGAGCTGTGGGGTCCCTTCAGCACAGTTCTTCCTTCTGAGTGGCAGGAAGGTCAGTGCTGCATCCTCAGGATCAACTTCAAGCACTTTCACTTACAAAACAGCTATGTTGCTTTTAGAAGGACTTCATAATATCAGAACTAGCCAAGCTCAGAATCATCCCTCATTTCTTTGTCCTAGGAATATGAAGACAAAGCTGGAAGACCTAGCAGGCCACCCTCTCCAAGGCAGAATGTGAGGAAGAATCTTGATTTTGAGCCACTTTCTACCACTGCACTCATCCTTGAAGACAGACCAGCGTGAGTCTTGGGAAGGGCCTCTGTGGTGTCTGCTTATAGATAAGGCAAAATGCTGGTCCCTGTTTCAGTAAATAAGAATGAGCATCAGGAGATGGGAGCAGAGTAGGCCATAAGCATTCATGATCTGGGTCCACATGTATTCTAGTGGGGTCATATGGCTGACTTGGAAAAGTGCCCTTTAGTATGGACGTATTGACCAGGATTTTCCATTTAGGTGATTGTCCTTTTTAATTTACTATTTAATACTTAATTAGATATGATAAACGTTAAGCTGGTCTGTAACTACAAGATGCCCTGAGTTGCTTAACGCCTTGCCATTGCTGAGGCTGGCAAGTGGTATTTTTGAGGTGCCTTGGTATTGCCAGACAATTCCTGGACTGGCCTATGGGGTTCCTTGGGATTGCATTGAATGTATTTGTGGGTGATGTGAGGCAGGGCCCCTCTCTCTGGGCCTCTAGTTTCCTGCTGCATGATGAGGAGATCCTGTTTGGAGACCTTCCTAGGTATTAGGTATTATTCTATTAGGTAATCACAACTGAGATATATATATATATATATATAATCTATGTATTTCTTTCTCCTTCCTTCCTTCCTTCCTTCCCTCCTTCCTTCCTTCCTTCCTTCTTTCTTCTTTCCTTTCTTCCTTTCTTTCTTTTTCTTTTCTTTCTTTTCTTTCTTTCTTGGTGTTTTGGGGCTACTGGTGATTGAACTCAGGGGCACTCAACCACTGAGCCACATCCCCAGCCGTATTTTGTATTTTATTTAGAGACAGGGTCTCACTGAGTTGCTTAGTGTGTCTCTTTTGTTGAGGCTTGCTTTGAACTTGCAATCCCCCTGCCTCAGGCTCCTGAGCCACTGGGATCACAGGCGTGTGCAGCTGCGCCTGGCTCTGTATATTTAAGTTTAGCGTTTTCTATGGAACATTGTGTTGTAATAGAAGGTCCCCTGCTAAAAAAGGAAGGAAGAAGAAAAGGGGCTGTAAAACACTGGGCTAGTTAATGCCTAAGACCCCTGCCCACCCCCAAATATAAAACAAGTCTAAAAAAGAAGTGTATCTTGAATTGTTAATTCTTGGTTCTTAGAAACTAGGTGTAAGAAGACCCTGAAGTAGAGGACAGGAAAGTCAGGTGTAGGCCACTGGCTAAAGCTGCTGAGCTGTGAAGACCAGTCCTTTCAGTGCTCTGAGATGTGGGTGGGGGCTGGTCACATTCTGCAGCCAGTGGCAGTGATCGAAAATCTCCAGGGAATGTGGGTTACATCGTAACAGGGGCACAGGCCAAATGCTGCTGCCCTTCCATCTCGCTAGGTGCCCATAGTCTATACACACATTTCTGAATGAGCATGCATTTTTAATGTTTTAAATGAAATGTGCATAGCTATGGCATATTTTTGTATGTAAAAGATACTAAATGAGCTACAGAGCTGATATGAAACTTGCACATTTAAAGCAACCCTCTTGGGCTGTATTCATGCATATATGCTCTGTGCTGTGCAGCTTTTCCTTCAGGGATTAACTGCTGGCAGTTAGCTTTGTGGTTAAATCACGGTTTCTATCTTGGAGAATGGGGTGAAAAAGCACCAACAGATTATCTGTCTTTATTGCAACTACGGGTAATTGTCATTTTATTTTGTGTACTACTCTTTATAATTTAGTTGTTTTAAAGTGAGTATTTTGCTTTTGTAAAGAAACTTTAGTTTGTGAGAGAACTGTGTAATTTTTGAAAATTTAGCTTTGTATCTTTGGGCTTTACAATTTTGGGGGGGTGGATGCTGCAGGTGTTTTTTTCCCCTTCCAGAGACTTTTATTTGATATTTGTAATGGTAAAAATCCATTTATTTCCTTTCAAGAAACCTCCCAGCAAAACCTGCTGAAGAAGCCCAGAAGCACAGGCAGCAGTATGAAGAAATGGTGGTACAGGCCAAGAAGCGAGGTACCGTGAAGCCACAGGCACCAGATTCTGTGTCTTTCTGGGTATTTTCTTTCTGTCTTTTGGACCTTAAGAACTTGAACTTTGAACTTTGCTGAGTGCTTTAATATTCTGAAATTGTAGTTTTCCATAAAGTAATCTATGCTTCTTCTAGTCATGCCTGGTAGCTTTATTTAACACTTAACAAGAAGAGACTGAATGATGAGAATTCCTCATTAGCTTCAGCCAATGATGATGTAAAGATATCTGTTTTCAGGCTGGGGTTGTGGCTCAGTGGCAGAGTGCTTGCCTCGCACATGTGAGGCACTGGGTTCAATCCTCAGCACCGCATAAAAATGAATAAACAAAGATATTATAAAAAAGATATCTGTTTTCTTTATTTACAAGAAGATGTGATTGAATTTGACAAAATTTCTTGCAATTCCTGAAAAACTATGATTCCAGGTTATTTCTTTTTAAAGATTTTTTTTTTTAATTGTAGATGGACACAGTACCTTTATTTTATTTATTTTTTTATGTGGTGCTGAGGATCGAACCCAGTCCCTCACACATGCTAGATGAGACTCCACCACTGAGCGTCACAACCCCAGCCCCAATTCCAGGATATTTTAAAAGTATATATACTAGGCCTAGGGATATTGCTTGGTGGTAGAGCACTTGCCTAGCATGTACATGGCTCTGGGTTTGATCCCCAACACTACCAAACAAAAAAAAAAAAGTTCCTATAATAAATTGTGGTGTATCCATACATTGGAATATTATGTAACCTTAAAAACAAAAATTCTCACACATTTCAACCTAGAAGAACCTTGAGAACATTATCCTAAGTGAAATGAGTCAGTTGCAAAAGGACAGTTCATGGTTCCACTTATGAGATCCCTAGAATTGTTAGATTCTTAGAGACAGAGTAGGATAGTGATTGCTGGGACCTGAAGGGGGTGCTGGGGAAAAGGGAACATGCAGATGTGGATGACAGTTATGGTTGCTCAGCTGTGTGCATGTGCTTAATGCTACCAAGCTGTACATCAAAATGGCTGAAATAAACTTTATGTGACATATATTTTGCCATGATAAAATACAGTTGTCCCTGGGTATCCATGAGGAATGGGTTGTAGGATCCCCAGCAGATACACCAGAATCTGCAGATGCTCAAGTCTCACATGTAAAATCTGTGTGTATCCTATGCACATCCTCCTGTATACTATGAATCATGTGTGGGTTACTTAATAAAATGTAAATTCTCCATAAATAGTTATTACACTGTGTTGTTAGGGAATAATGACAAGGAAAAAAGACTGTACATATTTGATATAGACATGACTTTTTTCCCCCCAGTGTTTTCCATTGCTGGTGGGGTGAATCAGCAGTTGTAGATCCCATGGGTGTGGAGATTGCTATTGAGTATAGATAAACTTAAGTGCAGGATCTTTCTCAGAGTTGCTACGTACACGCTAGTAACTGAGTGATGCTTAGACTTTTAGAAGTGATCCTAGAGATCACTTTTAGAAGAGGTGTGGAGGGAGCACAGCAGGGTGAGTTCTGGGAATGTTTACTGCTCTGATGGATGTTTCAAGGGTTTATCTGTTCTGTCTGTGTTGGATTTGTGTTTGTGCACTCTTCTGTATGCATGTTGCACTTTAACAGCTTACTAAGGCAGGGTGGTGCTAAGCATCCTGGGTCCTTGGGGTGTGAAGTGAGCCCTGGGAGCACAGGCTTGCTCTAATGCAGTGGCCTTCTCCTGATTTTCTTGCATCATGACTCGTTGAGAAAAATCACCCAGGTTGAACATGGTGTGGGTCAAATAATAGATGTTCTCTTCCTGTTTTTAATTGTGATTTCTAGAGCTTAAGGAAGCCCAGCGGAGGAAAAAGCAGCTGGAGGAAAGATGCAAAGTAGAAGAAAGCATTGGAAACGCCGTCCTCACCTGGAATAACGAGATCTTGCCCAACTGGGAAACCATGTAAGCTTTGATTGTGTGGGTGCTGCTGTGTTGCAAACAGTTTCTCCCTCCAGCTGGCAGGTAGCAGCTGTGGTTACTGAGCTCATAGCATGGCCTTGGGTAGATTAGCCTCAGTTGCCGTGGTCCAGCCCTGGGCTTCCTTGCCCCGATGCTGTGACAGCCCCTTCCAGCTTACCTGGTACTCAGCCTGCCTCTGTGCCCTCTCTCCTTAACATTTCAGTAGCTTCCTCTGATGCACAATTTCATATTTGAACTCTGTAGCTTAGCTGACAGGACACTCTGCCTTTGTGTCTCACCCTCTTCTTTGCTTTAGTTGGGCCTGTCTCTGTCCCTGTGAGGTCACCAACAAGAGTTGATGCTTTTTGGCCTCCGAACCTTTATAGGTTCATTTGTGTGTTCTGGACTTCCTGTCCTGCTAATTGCTGTTTGTTTTCTAAAGCTCAGTCTTCCCTAGGAAAGGCTCTCCTTTCCTTACCACAGATCCAGGTGTCTGTGGAAGATTCCCCGGGATGCCCTGCAGCTGTCTTCTTCTCTGAGGGTAGAGAGCAGGTTGTCTTTGATGTTGACCTACAGTTAGTGCAAAGTGCACACCCAGCAGAGATAGCAGCTGTGACGTTCTTTTGGAATGTCATCTGTACATCTTGTTTCTTCCTGTGTGGTCGGTCTGGGCTGGGGCCCTTAGGGGCAGTCATGCCAGGGCCATACAGAGGCCGTTGGGGAGCTTAGAGACCAGCTTGCCTCTGCTCATGTCTTGCATATTGTGATGCTAGAGGCTCATTCTGAGTCTGACCTGGTGTCACTCACTTTCCCTATAGGGGCCAGAGGCTGGGTTAAGGGGCGTCACTAGGAGAAGATGTTGTTCTCAGAATTTGTTTTTCTAGGTGTTGGCCCTCAAATACTCAATGCTGCTAAGAATGCTGAATGCTCTTTCTTAGATCGGGCCCAGTGCCAAGGTTAGAGGTTCTCTTCTCAGACCCTTGTTGTCTGCCTGCATGGCGACCAAGCCTGCCCTGGGCTGTCCTGCCTTTGCCCTAATCCAGAGGACATACCTCCCCCGAAGGACTGTAGTGAGGAGTAAGTGGATAAAGTACAAAGTGCCCAGCACAGTGCCTGACACAGCCAGTGAGCATCTGGACCACCTCCCACACAGGGCAGATGCTCACTGGCTGTGTCGGGCACTATGCTGGGTGCTTGGTACTTTATCCACTTACTTTGCGCAGCAGTCCTCCGGGGGAGGTCTGTCCTCTGGATTTTAGAAAGCAGAACTAAGTATCTCTGGATCCACAAGGCAGGGTAGAGTTAGGATGTAGCCTTGCTTCTGTAGCCTCCGAGCCGGAGCTGCCCCGCAGTGCTGCATTCAGAATCACCATGGAGTCTGGCGCCTTTCCACTTGTCTGGTCTTTGGCAATACGTGTTCATCATGACCAGTAGACCTGAACAACTGCACCGTTCAGAATGTTCTGGGTAGCAAGTCACCCTGTTGTCAAGGTTTGGTGGCTTGCCCTGTAAGGCCCTGGCCCCGCCTCCTGCCTCCCACCTCCAGCTCTCAGCAGGGCGGTTGCACTTTGTGCCCAGGCTCAGCTGCGTGTGGTCCTGCAAGAGGCCAGGTTATTTTTTGTGTCTGTTTTCTGCTCAGAAAGTCCTTCCCATCCTTCACGGGCATAATCTGCTCCTGGTCATTTGAAATTGGTTGGAAGGTGCATGGTCCTCTGTGGTGCTTCCTGTTGTGCCCTGTCTCAGCGGGTGCCCCGTGGAAGGTGGCCTGAGGCTCCCCGAGGGCGGAGTGCCACTCTTAACTGCTGGTGGTATGTGGCGGGACACACACCCACACACTAGGCTTTCACCTTGGAGCACACGCTCAGGAACTCATGTTCTGTCCTGTGCAGGTGGTGCTCTAGGAAAGTTCGAGATCTGTGGTGGCAGGGAATCCCTCCGAGCGTGAGGGGCAAAGTCTGGAGCTTAGCCATCGGCAACGAGTTGAACATTACCCACGGTGAGTGCTTGCCTGGGAGTCTCCCCTGGGGTCCTCGGTTGAGCTGGGCTTTTGTTAGGGCCTCTTCCATCCCTTCGCCCTGATGGGAAGGATACAAATGCTGCCGAGGAGCTGCGGCTCTGAGAGGCAGGATGATTCTCCTCTGGGATGGTCTGTTGACAGGCTGGGCTTCAGGTCCCTAAGTTCAGGGCAGATTCTCTAAAATGGAGGGCTTAGAGCTCAGGACCTCTCAGGTGCAGTGGGATCACTTGTCAGGGTCCTATGGAAGGCAGATCTCTATCAGACTCGAACGTGGAGGTGTGTGGATTGTACTAGGGGTACCTGTTGGTGTTCTGTGGGATTTTCTTTCTTTCTCCCCCCCCCCCCCCACCTCGGGCAACCTTAAAGGTACAAAATTTTGTGCTAGGCCTGGGTCCTAAGGGCGTAAGTGGTCAGTGTCAAGGAAGTGAGACCCTCACATCAGTGTCCTTGTGCTGTTTGTCATGCTGTGTCACCTTCTCAGACTGCATGTTTCTGCCCACCAGGCCAGGCTCACTTTCTAGTCACTGTGTCAAATGCTCAGCAGGCTCTGTCTGTCCAGAGGAAGCAGGCCTCAGGAGCTGCTGGACTGAACATGTGGCCTTCCTGCAGGGAGTGGCTCCTTGCTCCTCTCCTTGGCAGTCTGAGGTCTGAGCTGTGGAAGGAAAGCAGGCCCTCCTGCTCGTCCAAGTGAGGCCCGCAGCTGCCTGTGAGGTCGAGGGCAGCAGGCTTACTCTGGTGGAACCCTCAGAGTTCCAGGCAGATGGGTGGGTGCCTTCCCTCTCCAGTCAGGCTGTTAGCCTCATCATGTCAGCTTTGGCCTTTCACACAGCCTCAGCCTTGTTCTAAGAACTGTGTCCACCGTGAGCTGCACAACGGGTCAGTTGGATGGTGACTCCCTTCCTGAAGAGGACCTGCTTTCCTTCCACAGCTAAATCCATATCTGCCAAAATTTTGTTTGTAAGATATTTGCCTGAAAAAAAAAAAAAAAAAAAAAGATATTTGCCTGAGAAGATGTACAGCATTTTACTTGTGGAAATGGTTTTTGAGAAATGTCCTCAGAAGGTGAGGTTTGGATAAGTTTCTGAGCATTTATTTCAGTCTGTGTTGTTAAAAATTTTTAACTTCTATCAACATCCCTGTCTATGCAAATTGGATATAGCGTGCCGTACTTTGTGCCTCTGTGTGTGCGGTTTTTGGTTCTCTCTGATGCCTGGGTGGGTTTTGTTTAAATTGAAACCTTCTGTGGACAGAATCATGGTGGGTGGCTTTAGCAGCTGCTCCACCATCACTTGGGTATAGATGTCCCTTTGGCCCTGATGCTGGCTCGCATTTTGTCAGCTGTGACTCTCTCACATGACGGGCTGTTTCAGGGTGCTTGCCCCCATTGGAACAGGTTCAGTACACTGGGGCCCCCCTACAACTCCCTGCTCCATCACTGTGCCCAGCCCAGTTCTCTGCAGGCCCTGAAATGTCTGTTAGGTAAGTGGGTGCAGCTCCTAGAGTCCTGCTTGATCTCACCCTGCTGCATCTTCAGGCCAGTGTAAGAATGATCCTGGGTTGTTGAATGCCAGGCACCCCCTTAGGCTTAGTGAAGACTTAGGAGTCTGTAGCGTTGACAGTGATCCTGTTGAGGCAGGTATTGGTGACCCTGTCTTCCTTTTGAGAAGGATCATCCTGAAACGGCCAGGCACTGTGCTCCAGGCCCTGTGGCCTATGTGTGTGAGCAGGATTCTCATTCTAGCACTGGCTGATTCCGACGCCCATGTTATGACTTGGGAAGCTCCAGTTTGGCTCTTTTTGTGGCTGTACATTTGGAAACTTACAGCTGGAAAGTTGACCTAATAGTACTATTAAAACTTCACACTTAGGAATTTGACTTTAAAACTGGGGATGGGGAGTCTGGGTAGGAGGTATAGAGTCTAACCCCTGCCCCCCAGTACATGCCAGGAAAGTCATGGAAGAGATTTTGTAACACTGACACTTTGACCCCTTTTGCCTTGAGGACACAGCCACAGCCTCTGTACCTTAATTGTCAGATTCCTCATATGGGAAGTGATTCCCAGGTGGTCACAAGCCACACAGTTGTTTTCACCCCTACTGCCAAAATGACAGCAGTGTAGCCAACCACCTGGGGGCTGAGAGCAGGCAGAAGTGCCCTGTAGGTGCTCTAGCCACCAGCTCAGGACACTGCCAGGTATGTCCTGTAAACACTTGCCCTTCTGGATAAGGATGGCAGGAAATTATGTTACATGACTGTGCCCTCCCGCCATGGAAGACAGCATAGATTTTGTTAGAGCCTTCACAAGGCTTGATTAGGGTCGTTCATCAAGATTTTACTTGTTGGATTATAATAGTGTTACTAGAATTAACATTTCATTTAATAAAATAGCACATGCTGCCCAGAAGGCAATTGTGCCCTGTTTATTTTTCAAAATTAATGATGGCAAAATATAAAGTGATAAAAAGTCTGTGGGTAGCTTCATTTAAAGTCCCAGTGACAGACTAATGACCCAGAACATCAGGGAGCTGGGAAACATCAAAGCCAGAGGCACAGGAAGTGCCTGGGGTGGGACAGGTGTGGAGCTGGCCCTGAGAAGCACAGTCCTCTAAGGATACCTGGGGTTCAGATATACCCAGGGCTGTCTGTACCTGCCAGTGAGATTTGTGAGCATGAGTTTGACCTAACTATCACCAAACTTCGCAAGAGAAGAGTTGTTGAAAGATGGGTTCTAAATATGGAAGAGACTTGGAGGCTGATGACACTTGTCTGACAGCAAGAGTTCTTGTTCTTTGAAAGCTCTGCCTGTTCCTGGGCACCTGCTCCCACCCCCGGCTCTACTTCTTGCAGCAGAATGAGCAAGCTGCGCCATGTGGGTAGCAATTCCACTATGTCTTTATGTGAAAACAGTGTCCATCCTCATCCCCCAGATCACAGTCCTAGTAAGTTAAATTTCCAAAGGTTGAAATCCTGAAAATGGAAATTCCAAAAGTTGCATTTTCCGTGGGGGAAAAAAAAAAAAAGGCTATATAAGAGGGGTAGAAACCTGAATTCTGGTGAAGGGATTTATCATACATGATGGCAAGAACTAAAGCTGCAGTTGAAAAAGGTGTCATTGGCACTCCTTCCCGTTAACAAAATTCCAAGAGCTTTTAATGAATTAAAGCTACACTTTCTACAGAAGCCAAGAAGGTTACTGATTGGTTTGAAATAATCATGTGCATGGTGGGACAAGAAGACACACAGCAGTGTTGCTGTTGGACCACCTGTACTGATTGGGTCTGTATTTGAGGATGAGTAGAATGCACGTCTGAATATACAGAGCAGCGGAGAAGCGTGGTCCAGAAGATGAGAAAATTAGGGGTGCTCGTATCAGTGTGTACCGAGTCAGAAGCCACGTGGAAGTGTATGTGGACTCGCTCTGCCAGAGCGCCACACCTGCTGTTGACCACCATGCAGGATCAGAACAGTGTGGAGCGGAGATCACCTCCATGCACTGCCTGTGGTCTATTCCTGGTTATGCTTTATCATGTGCCAAATTGTCTTTTTAGTTTTTTACTCTCTTTTAGAAGTTTTTTTCCCCACTTTTTAAGATTTTCAGCATTATTTTTTACAATTGGCAGTGCTGTGTATTTTAGTTTCACATTATTTCCAAAACTGAAGATATAAATTGTGTAAAGACTTTTGGAGAGTTTTAGTTTGTCTTATGTCTTTTTTACAAATTTAAGACTCCATGAAAGTGCATTATCACAGCATGTAGGGTGGAAGCCTGAAGAGTGTGTGAGAATGTTGAAACTCAGGAGTGATCTGTGACGGACGACTTTTCTTGGGGTCTTGGCTCGTGGGTGACTATGTACACAGTGGTGACCCTCAGTGAATTTTAATCGATCTTGTTAAGAGTCGGATGGCCTGACAGTATCCCAGAGGAGCACAGCCATCAAGCTGAGTGTGTGTGTGGTAGCCACAGTGCAGTACCTCTGTTCTCAGCAGCTGGTTTCCTTATGAACATAGATCATTCATTTGTCATTCATCTCTACTCACCCAACTGTCTGCAGTATTCCTGAGTATTTTGCTCTCAAAAATGTTATTATTGCCTATTTTATTGTCTAAAATGACCTATGAAGTGTTCTGTTATGTTTTTATGTTTTTGAATAAGTTCCCCTTTTAAAAATGTAAATAAATTTCTTTTAAGGAATTTTTGAATTTGTTTTTCCTAGGATCCTGTTTTCAGGAGTTTAGACATTAAAGATTTTCATCTTTGGGGATTTGAGCATTCAGGATTATGGCATTTGGTATTATTTTTCCTTTCGGTATTATAGCTCAAACCCCTTTGAAGCCAGGCATGCTTTCATTTCGCTCCAGCCCCTCCCCCAGCCAGCTGTTGGGTTGTCACCCTCTGTGGCTCCCAGCACCTCTTGGTCTGTAGACAGAGGTGAGAGAGAGGCTGACACAGTCTCGTGAGGATGTTAGACCAGTCACAGTGGATGGGAGCAAATAGTTGTGGGTGGCTGTGTGACAGGAGACACACACAGGCATGGCAGTGCTGTGTCCCTACAGTGCATGTGCCCATGTCTTTAAACAGGAGAGTGCTTCCAGGCCAAGGTGGGGGTTGTCTGTGAAGGAGACAGTTGTGTATTCTTGGGTGTTTCAAGGAAGATGTGCATGTGAGACTCACCCAGAGGCTTTTCTTCCAGAGCTCTTTGACATCTGTCTTGCCCGGGCCAAGGAGCGGTGGCGGTCTCTCAGCTCAGGAGGCTCAGACGTGGAGAGTGAAGGTACAGACCATTCTGAAGCCTGAGCGATGCGCGGTCAATCGTGGATGCCTCTCCCATTACAAAACAGAGCTGGCTTGACTGCAGTAGGCTTCATGTGGATGTGTGTTCAGCTCTAGGGGAAAGGGGGCTTTTAAAGCAAAAATGGAAGGTAAATAACTGTAAGAAATAGTGCCCCAGTTCCTGAGAGGTGTTTTCACCCCACCATAGGAGGGCTGCTCACAGTGCACCGTTTCCCTGGAGGCTGCTCATCGGACTTCAGGCTGTGCCCAGATCACCTGAGCGTTAGCTTAGCATGGAGCTTGGGTCAGCTTCCCGAGAGCAGGAGCTCTGCACTCAGGCTGAACTGTGCCTTTATAAGTGTTCACAGCACACCAGAGTAACCACTTTGTTGGCTAAGAAGCATGTTTTTAAGTGGCCTTTAAAACTATTGTCTGTGTGGCAATTGAATTCAAAAAAGAATAAAACAAATTATTCATGAAAAGTTGTGAGAATATTACACAAGTGTCTTACACGTGAGTGTATGCTATAGTAGCTCCCTCAGTTCTCTGCATTTAAATTTTGTTTTATTTTAACTTGTTTTTTAAATGTACTTGCCATGTAATGTTTTAAAGTTTATGCACACATGGATTCACTCAGTTTAGCTGATTACCATGCCTCTGGTGATCTTAGGGTTCCAGGCAGGAATAGTTTCCATCACAGTCAAGCTCTTCAAGATAGTATCGAGGGTTGGGATTAAATGGCTCAGTGGTAAATTGCTTGTCTAGCATGCATGAGGCCCTGGGTTCAATCCCCAGCACAGCAAAACAAACAAACAAACAAAAGACAGTATGGAATCAATTATGTCACCTTGTTGATAGTAGCTTTCTGGAACTTATTCATCCCATCTAACCAAAATTTTGTATCCTTTGGCTGGTATCTCCTCAGTACCCCCTGGCCTCTGGCAGCCACTGTTCTGGCCTCTGGCAGTCACCTTTCTTTCCTCTGCTTCTATGATGTTTAACTGTGATGTTTAACTAATTCATAGAAGCAGAGGACAGAATAACGGCTTTTACTTTATTTCTTTATTAGCATCATGTCTCCCTGTCCTTCAACAGGTTTATCCTTGTTGTTGAAAATGACAGGATTTCCCTTTCTTTTTCTGGCTGAATAGTATTTTTTTTGAACCAGGGATTGAATCCAGGGGCACTTAACCAGTGAGCCACATCCTCAGCCCTCTTTTATATTTTATTTGGAGACAGGGTCTTACTGAATTGCTTTAGGACCTTGATAAGTTGCTAAGGCTGGCTTTGAACTCATGATCCTCCTGCCTCAGCCTCGTGAGCCACTGGGATTAGAAGCATGCATCACCGCACCTGGCAACACATTTTCTTAATCTCTTCATCCACCAGTGGACAGTAGGCTGTTTCCACTCCTCGGCTGTTGTGAACAGTGCTGCAGTGAGAACCGAGTGCAGGTGGTCTTTGACTGATCTCATCTCCTTTAGAGATAAATACCTTGTAGTAGGATGGCTGGATTCTATGTAGTTTCATTTTTAATTTTTGAGGCCACATCTGTACCAATGATGTTTGAGATCAGCTAATGACTTTTGCTGTGGTTTCTGTGCCTGGAGGTCTTTGTGTTGGATTCTGCTACTTGTCCTATTTCCCCCTGGTAGTTGTAATTTAGTCAAATTAGATGTTGATTTCAGGTTCTAGAAAATAATCTGATGCTGCTGTGGCCTTGGTTGGGGCCATGGGTGTTCTGTTCCCTAAAGCGAGGAACTCTGCACCTACCCCACCTCCTGAGGTGGGCTTCCCAGAGCTTTTTCTCGGGGCCTGCTTGCAGGACTGCAGCACCTCATGTCACCCCAACCTCTAAGGAGTGCAATGACTCTGGATCTTTTGACAGATGCTGGGTTTTCAGCCGCTGACAAAGAGGCCAGTCTGGAGCTTATTAAACTGGACATTTCTAGAACGTTTCCTAATCTCTGCATTTTCCAGCAAGTAAGTCATAGTGATTTGTTGCAAGTGTGTTTTGTCTAAAATTCATAAATGCCAATCTGCATGAATTTGTAATCAAGTTTGAAAGTTAGGGGTTTTGGGGGGTAGGGTGGGTACTTCTGTTAAAACATTTAGACATTTTAAATAAATGTAACTGATCAATTCCAACAAATATGACTACGTCAGCACTTGTGTTTTAATGGCGAGACTTCCTCATGATACGAATGCGTCACAGCCTCTGGATGGCACAGAAGGGCCACAGGCGGTTGTCAGTGCTTTCCTTATGAGTGCACATACCAGCCTGTGCTCAGCAGGTTGCAGACGTGTGACCCCAGAGTCTAGTACAGCCATCTGGGACAGGAGGACAAAGGGAGACACCTTTGTCCTTGGTGGCACCCTGGGAGCCTTGGTGTAGCCTGGTGGGGCTGAGCAGAGGTGTGGGGCATCTGAGCAGGTGGGCCAGGAGGATGGGACCCCTCTGGAACAGAAGCCAGCTGCTGGAGACAGGATGGAGACAGGCTGTTCTCTCTGGATGGCAGTGGGAGCAGAGTGGTACTTCTTGTGGGCATGGATTTTGGAGTCCTCTGAGAGGAGTTCTTTGGAGACCCTCTAATCTGTGTGTCGGCAGACATCCCTCTGGGGTCCCTGGGACCTCTCCCTCACCACTGCAGCCGTGTTGTCAGTTCTCCTTCCAGGGTCTCTTTGCATCTGTCCCTTCTCCATGCTGACTGCCTTTGCTCACCTCAGGTTCGTCCCTCCTCTCCTCCCACACCTCCTTCTATTCACCTCCCTGCCTTCAGAGCAGCCTTGGATGCTCTAGTCTGACTCCCTTGTGCTCAGGTTCCTGGCACAGTGCCTTATACACAGCTTACCAGTAAATGATGGTAGAATGAGACAGAATAGATTAGTTAAGTGGCTGCAGAATGAGGGCCTGGCAGGAGTGTTGCTGGATCCAGGTCCTTTAAAGGCATAGGGAGGCACTTCTGCTGGAGATGTCCCAGAGGGCAGGAGAGCATTCCAGCAGAAGCAGGTGTAGGATGGGAGCTCAGGACAGCCAGGCATTCAGGAAATGCCCAATTCCCTGTAGGAGAGAGAGCTTGCTAAAGAATGTAGAGGACACGTGTCAGTTCTTTCTAGCCTCCTAGCAGTAGCTACTTTGTTCTGAGCTGGGAACCAGATGTGGATGGTGGGCTGGAACTAAGAAGGACTGCTTCAGAGCTTGAGCAGAGAGTGCCGTGGCCGAGCTCTGGGATACTGGTTTGTGGCTGAGAAGGACAGGCAGACAGACCCAGGTGCCCAGGCACTGGGGACCAGCCAGTGTGGGTGCAGCACTGAGGACTGCTGGTGCTTGAGTGGGTTGGAAGGGAGGACTGAGGAGGTGTTGGCCTCCAGGGGCAGTATGTGGTTGCCAGGTCAGAGTGACTTCAAAGCAGGGATCTCAAGAGCCTGAGTGTGGAGGGTCCTCAGACGTGGACATGGCTGCCCAGAGTCTGCTGTCTCCCACCTGTCGCCTTCCTGGTGCCTTATGGGGTACTCTTACTCTCTTGCTTCCTCCTGATTCTAAATCCAGCCAGGAACACTCCCGTATGGGTCTTTAGAAATCTTTGCAGAGGGTCTGTCCTCTCTAGAGAGGGAGAGAATCTACAAAGCTACCCAGAGGCCTGGTCTTGGTGTCACGTTGGTGGAACCTGTGAGCGCCCCAGGGTGGCAGGCCTTAACTGGGCCCTGTCTCCATTCCTTCCCCTCCCACCTGACAGTTCTTCTCCTTGCTCTTCTTTACAGCTGTTAGTTCCCTGAGGCCTCGAGCACCTCAGGCTTTGCAGCTCTCCTTAGCTTTCATGAATAGGCCCAGGCTTTTCTTACTCTGGGAGGGCTTTATCCTGCTTGAGTCCCAAGGGCTCCCCGCCCCACACCAGGGTTCTCACACCTCATCCTTCCTTGCATGAAGGCCAAGAAGTATTGCTTTGTAGAAAGGGTTTCAAAGCAGATTTGGGCTTGCATTCCATTGCCTTCTGGCTAGCTTGTGGCCTTGGGGCAAACTGTCCCCTCTGAGCCTCCTCTTGTTCATCTGTAACCTGGGGATGCTCACAGCTACCTAACCAGGCTATTGGCACATAACAGGTACTCCATCAGTGCTCAGTTATTATTTACTATCTTTGACTCCTGCCACCAGCTGAAGGGCCGTTTTTCCCCTCAGGCAGCCTAGAAGAGGTGTGGTAGGCCCACTAGGCTAGAGGCCTTGTCTTCCTGATCTTTCCCTGCAGTGTAGGATCAGAGGGAGCTTAGTAACCTTTCTGACTAGTAGAGATAAAAGGAAGGGAGGATCCTGGGAGGACTGTCCTGAGGAGAGGGGAGCAAGAAGAACTCAGATGACAGTTGGGGCAGTGTTTCCTAAAACGGTTCCTAAAACCTTCCTTGCTGTTGGCAAACTCAGGTTATGGGATTCACATGTTTGTCTACACATGGTGCCACAGAGCCCTCAGAGCCTGCAAAGGCCCTACAGCAGCCCAGGCCCAGCTTCTCCATTCCCTGGCCCCAGGGCCCCCGAGCAGCTCCCTGGGCATACCACCAGGGACTTGGCTTCAGAAATGCTGAGCTGGAGAATCCCTGGGTAGCTCTCTGGAGGTGGAGGGTAGACCAGGAAGAAGGGCAGTGGGAGCTGTGGGGTCCCTTTTGAGGGGTTGGGGCAGGTGGTAGAGAGGTTGCCTCTTCTCTCTGGGTTGCTTTGTGCAAACAAGTCTCCCTCAGCCTGTGGGTCCCAAGGTTCTCAATCTCATGAATAGTTAATGGTTAATAACAAAGGGCAGTGGGGAAACAGATGTCCAAAAGCAAGTTAAGGGCCTTTAGAAGAAGGAGCTGCCACTTGCTGGCACTGGAGCAAGAAGGCAGGAATCACAAGGGTGAACAGTGCTTTCCCTTAATAACATGCAGCTTTCACAATACCTTTCTCCTTCAGCCTGAGACAGACAAGACAAAGCCTCCCCATAGTCACTCTTGGTTTTGTGGTGGCCTTGATTCTGTACCTCCCCCAGGCCTGGATGCCATCTTTTGACTCTGTGATTGTTATTTTTCCTTCTCTCATTCTTCTCATTTGCAAGTGTCTCTTACTTAGCATGGGTCAGCATGTGATGGGAGGTGCCCAAGTCACCTGGAGATTGACTTCTGTCACATGCCAGGAGTGTTGCTACTCTTGTGTCAGCCACCGGCACACTGCAGCCACCAGCACCTGGTCTGGAGGGGTTTGCATTGGGCCCAGCCGGTCCCTTCATGGTGTCTTCTTGCACACCGGCAGTAGTGTGAGGTGGCTCAGGGCTTTCTTTGCTCCATCAGGGGGAAAAAAAGGGCTACCACTAATATTTTTAGAAGCAGTTAAAGGAGCAAATGGAAATCTTGAAGTGAATGGAGAGCTGGGAGAGTGACTGAAATAAAGTGGCAGCTGCCAACACCTAAGGCTAGAGCCTTTCCCCAGACCTGTTATTCAGAAAGATGCAAAAGATGGAAGGAGCATGTCATTTGGGGGCAGGGAGGCAGGAAGGACCCTCAGGATGAGGGCATCTAGGGATGGGATGCTGCAGAGTCACCGTCTGCATGGCCAGGAGCAGGACTGCCTGAAGAGCTTCCTGCCCACTCAGGTTGACTTTGAAGGGAATGTGGCATTCAGCAGGAGTAAAGACATTTTACTAGGCGCTCACTCCTGACCCACCAACCTTTTCAGAGCAGCTTCATGGTTGAGCAGCACACCTCCTTGTTAACTGCGAGTTGGTATTTAGTCTGTTAAACTGCATCTGCATGTAGAGCTGCAGCCTGATGCTTGGCATCTCTTCCTCTGTAAGTAGCAAGTGACTGGTGGTGGCAGCATCCAGCGCTGTTCTGAGAACTAACAGTACTTATGCATGTGATGTTTTTGGTTGTTGATCCTTCTAGGGTGGCCCGTATCATGACATGTTGCACAGTATTTTGGGCGCTTATACTTGTTACCGACCGGATGTGGGCTATGTAAGTGAAGTTTTTTAGTACTTTATAATGTTACAATCTATAAAGAAAGTTGAGATTTTATCCAAAATGCCTCAGCTGCCGATGCCAGGTTGAATGCCTTTGTCTTTTATTGAGGAAGATGAAAGGCCTCCTGGCAATGAATTGACTCCATCCCACATAAAGAAGTTGAGCTGACTCGGCTGCTGGGTGGCGTTAATCACACTTGAACTGGGTGTGATTTCCATTTTCTGCATGTGATTTTTTTTCCCTAACATTAATTCAATAAAGCCTCAAGTGGTAACCATTTTTGAAAAGTGTGCTGCCAGCATTTCTGCAGCTTAGCACGCGTGTGTGTATGGTCTTTTGTTAAACATGCTAAATCAGATGTGCCTGTCTGTAGCCCCAGGACAGGGCCCTTACTGAGAACAGTTTCAGATGCAAAGGCCTAATGGGAATTGGCTATGGTTTTCCATTTGGAGGGGTGGGGTGCCAATGAAGAGTGGAACAGGTGGCCTTTGGGCTGAGTGGTGGCACTGAGAGGACTGGTCAGAGTGGGTGGGGCCAGCAGTTCAGCTTCGAGTGAGCAGTAGTGGGTGGGTGGCTACACGGACCCTTGTGCTGTGAGGACAAGCTGCTGTGAGTTGACACACTTTCTCTCCCTCCCCAGGTTCAGGGCATGTCCTTCATAGCGGCAGTGTTGATCTTGAACCTCGACACTGCAGATGCCTTTATTGCTTTTTCTAATCTCTTGAATAAACCCTGTCAGATGGCGTTTTTCCGAGTGGACCATGGCCTTGTAAGTATGCTCTGTGTACGTGCCCCGGGTGCTGTGTCTTTATGGAGTTGCCCATAAAGCCCTCTGAATTTTCAAGGGGGAAAAAGAATGCATTTTTCCTTCACAAAGAGATATTGACAACAAGGAACACTATGGAGTGGGAGAGTACCTGGGCATGTTTGAGATAAGCATAGAAACAGGAGTTCAGTGGCCATGTGTAAGAGTGGATTAGTGCATTCTGTCTTTAAATGAGGGAGGAGGGTGGCTCCAGTGCAAACATATGTACTTGGTGTGTCAGGAAAACCTATGGCAGTGTCCACCTTGGGTCTGTTCCATACAGTATCTTAGAATTGACCTTTGCTACCAATCACAGTCACGTGGGGCCTCTGGAATGTGCTCCTACATGGGAGAAAGGAGGCATGTTTAAGAGCATGCCCCTTTATTGTAAAATGAAGCAGCAGTTTGTTCAGCATGCTGCTACAGATGGTCTTTACCACACTGAACAAATGGAAGGAGTTGACAGTGGTTGCCTGATGGCCCTAACACACTTAGCAACTGAGTCCTCTGCTTGGTACAGGTGAGGGAAGAGGCTCAGGAGGGCAGAGTGACTTGTTCAAGACACATCTAGTATGTGAAAGAGCTGAGGTTTGAATCCATTCTGGTTCCTGAGCCTTTGCTCCTTATGTAGCCTGGAAGAAGACTTAGCAGTTCGTGAATCCCTCAGCGTTTAATCTAGCCTCGTCTCAATGCACAGAGGGATCACTAGTGCTCCAGCACCTGGTGATCTACTACTTGAGATCAGCTGGGGAGGGCTTCTTCCCTCCCCAGCTGTACTCCCCAGCTTAAGGACTTATGGGTACTCCTCAGAAAACGTGCTAAATTGGTGGCTGCTGGGAAATATGAACTAGTAGGGTCCTCTTGGAAGACAACAAGATTCATAATTGTGAATATGGAAACTGTTTAAAGTGGGGCTCAGCAAATGCAGTAGTGGATTTACATCTGGGGCTCACCAGTGCAGCAGTGATAATCTGTCATGTGAGGGAGTGCTGAAGGAACCTCACTAATTTTTTCAAGAGTCTGTAAAATCGAACATATGATATAATTACAACCGTATTTGATCGACAGTCACAGGACATGAGCTCAGCTATAGTGTTTGTGATAGGTAGCCAGAGTTCAGTGGAATGCATGTATTGTCTAAGTTTTCTGCAGTGAGCATTTACACGTATTGCTTTCATAATCGATCAGGTGAGAACTTTTCAAGAAATATAATCGTCAGAGATTGAAAAAATCTTTAGGACAGGTTCTTACTCTTGAGATGACTCATCAGTGCTAACACATATTGCCTTGATGTTGCTCCTGAAATTTATTCCTAGGAAATATTCCTGATGTAAATTGAATTTTACCCTTATAATAAAACAATCCCTCTCAAATTTCTGCTAACTTTGAAGACTCCAGCTTTTTCTTTGTAAATATGTAATAAAAACTATAATTAGTTTAGCTTGTATTTTTGAGGGAAAATTCTAGAAAGGGAATATTGAGTGGGACCATCCTTTATGGCAGGGTTCTCACAGGTGGTGCTGCTGTCCTTTGGACTGAACTTTCTTAGATGGTCTAGGACAGGAATGAGCCTGTAAAACTCAGCCTTCACCCTGGGACAGGCATGGATTCGAGTACCAGCTCTACCATATATTAATAATAATGCTCTTCTACCCCTGTTAGGCACATCCTGTAACTGCTCTTGGGTTCAGTAGCTAGTGATGCTATTGTGAGATTAGAGATAGTGCTTATCATAATTTGCCTGAATAGCACCTACAGTTAGTTACCATTCAAAACATGTAGCAATTTTATAAGATAATCATTAGATTCTAAAGGTATAAACATATTGACTCTTTTTCATAGGTTGAAAACTTGTGCTGATAATTAGTTTATTAGTATATTTCACATTGTCTCCCTAGATGTTGACTTATTTCGCTGCATTTGAGGTATTCTTTGAAGAAAATTTGCCGAAATTATTTGCTCATTTCAAGAAAAACAACTTAACTCCAGACATCTACCTAATAGATTGGTAAGACTGTTTTCTGTGGTTTTCCGTGTTTTCTCGTCCCCTGCCCGCTTTCCACTGTCCTCATGGTGAGCTTCTTCCAGGGCTTATCTGAATTCCCATGCCCTGCTTCCTGGCTTCCTCTCTGCCCTGCCCAGGAGGTGCCAGCTATCCTCCAGAGCCTTGCTCTGCTAATCATGTCTCTGCACTGTGGGCTTCCTTTTACTACCTGGCCCTTTTAGATTCCTCCAGAGAAAGATGATGTCTTGGATCTGTTTGTTTTCAAAGTGCTGTTTGTCCATCTATAAACAGATGAGATGTCTGTAGGTGGCAGGTATGTGCCAGGCCCTCTGCCAAGTGCCTGGGGTGGTGATGAGCAGGATGCAGTGCCCACTTGCAAGGAGCTGCTGCTGCTGTGGAGAGGCCTGGGTCCTCCCTGCAGAGGGAAGGAGGAGGTGCTAGACCTGGCCTAGGGGTCAGAGTCCACTGAGGAAAGGCATGGGGGCGGGAGGAGCAATGTGTGGGGTCCCAGAGAAGCAGCAGGTGGGTGGGTGGGGTTGGGCTTACATCAAGAGGCCAAGGTTGGGCAGGGGGAATTTGGGAGCCAGGTTGTGGCAAGTCTCAGAGGCCATACTAAGGGATTGGGCAGGATTTGGAGGTCACAGGGGCACTTGAAGGCCTGTGTTGGGGCACAAGTGAGTTTTGAGTGACTTGCGAAGCAGGAGTTCCTGGGGAAGAGAGACCAGCAAAGGGCAATGGAAGTGGTAAGGAGCAGGGAGTTGGTGGGTTCCAGGAACATGCTGGTCTTGATGTCAGACAATTGCTGGCCTCATGGTCCAAGCCTAAGCATCAGAGCTGAGATCAGAAATGGGGGCAGATCTGGGTTAGGACTCAGGAATTGTGAGGTGTCTGTGGACTGTCTAAATAGAGGCCTCCTGAGACCCACAGTGAGAAGTTCAGAGAGTTTGCTGGAGCCGTACCCAAGGCACAGCTGTGTACAGAAGGGAATGGGGTTGCTGAGAAAAGGGTGTGGCCGTCACCCCAGAGAGTATGCCAGGTTGAGGGCCAGGTGAGAGGACCAGGCACCTGAGTGAAGGGAGGAGTTGTACCTCAGGATCCAGCAGCCCCTGCAATGACCCCAGGGTCTTTCATACTGCCTGCGGCCTTGTGATGGCCATGAAGCCCCTCCATGCCCTGTGCCCTGCTTGGCCCATGCGGAACCCACAGGATAAACCTTTCAGGGCATTTCAAGACAACACCCCCAAATTGGGAAGGGGCTCTGCAGAAGAGAAAAAATGCCATAATGAAGAGAGGGTGTTTGGCTTGACCCCCCCCCCCCTTCTTCTGCCCCCTGTTGTGATTAGGCTTTTTATATTGAAACAGGGTCTGGCTAAGTTTCCCAGAACTTATAGTCCTCCTGCCTCAGTCTTCCAGGTAGCTGGGAGTGCAGGTATGTACTATCACACTCTGCTAGGAAGTACATTTTATATGGTGACCCTGTGTGCAGCCTTGTGTGCAAAAACTTAATGTGTATGTGCCAAGAACAAGAGTTCCATGAAGCGACTTAACCCTAATGTGGGGAGTGTTCTGAAGCTTTGTCCCCCAAAGCTTCTGTTAATGCAGGATGCTCTGAAGTGTAATGATTGGCTTGTGAGAGATGCAACCTCATCAGCCCATCCAGTTTGAGGACTGGGTGGTGATATGGTCTGGTGGGACATGGCTGGAGAAGGTGGGTCACCAGGGGCATGTGCTGGAAGGGAGCATCCTCCCTGCTTTCCTCTCTCTGCTTCCTGCTGCCATGAGCAGGGTGGTGCTTCTCCACCGTACACTTCTGCTGTGATGTTCTGCCTCTGCTTGGGCCTAGGGCAGTGAACTTGGCCCGCTGTGGACTGAACCTCTGAAACTATGAGCCAGAATAAACCTTTCCTCCTCTAAGCTGTCCTTGTCAGCATATTGGTCACAACAGTGAAAAGCTGGCTAGCACTACCCCTCACTTTCTTCAGGAGGCAAGAGGGCTTCTAGAAAATGCAATCCAAATGTCATCCACAATGAGGCCACACCCTCTGATGGAGCCCACCTGTCACACCGTGGGACTCTTGGTGTGTGTAGCTTCTGTCTTTAACACTGAGACTGTTCTGGCTCCACTCACTTTTTGTGTGCATGAGGGTTAGGAGGTTGGAACTTACAGCTGAAGCTACAGGGACCAGTGTTGCCATGGAACAGTTGTGAGGCCATGGATTAGCCACAGGCTGGGATGCTTAGCTGGTCTGTCTGGCTAAGTGTTTGGGGCACCTTCATTCAACAAATGATGGTTTCTCCCTACACCCTTGAACGTTGACTGTGTGGGAGGCCCCTTGCCATCCCAATACTGTTCACTTGACCATGAACCCTCACCCCACAGATTCCTGGGTCAGGACTGGGACAGGAAGAGGATTTTGGGAGGGGAAGGGTCCAGACAGGCCCAGATCCTTCTGCATCTACTCAATTAAGTTGAAGGCTTCTACTTGAGTTTTGGGATTCTAGGCTGGGGGCCAATACTGTCTAGCAGGGGGCTGGGGGTAGCTCAGTGGTAGAGCACTTGCCTGGCATGTGTGAGGCACTGGGTTCAGTTCTCAGCACCACATGAAAATAAATAAGGCCGGGAGTGGTGGTGCATGCCTATAATCCCAGCAGCTCAGGAGGCTGAGATAGGAGGATTCCAAGTTCAAAGCCAGCTTCAGCAATGGTGAGGCACTAAGCAACTCAGTGAGACCCTGTCTTTAAATAAAATACAAAATAGGCCTGGGAATGTGTCTCAGTGGTCAAGTACCCCTGAGTTCAATCCCCACTACCAATAAACAAACAAATAAATAAAGGTCCATTGGCAACCAAAAAAATATATATATATATATATATATATATATATATATATATATATATATAATTTTTTAAATTAACTTTTTAAATTAATATATGACACCAGAATGCATTACAATTCTTATTACACATATAGAGCACAATTTTTCATATCTCTGGTTGTATACAAAGTATATTCACACCAATTTGTGTCTTCATAAAATGTACTTTGGATAATAATGTCCATCACATTCCACCATCATTTCTAACCCCATGCCCCCTCCCTTCCCCTCCCAGCCCTCTTCCCTATAGAGATCGTCTATTCCTCCCATGGTCCCCCTCTCTACCCCACTGTGAATCAGCCTTCTTATGTCAGAGAAAACATTCGGCATTTGGTTTTGAGGGATTGGCTAACTTCACTTAGCATTATCTGAAAAATATATATTAAAAAAAGAAATTTCTAGCGAACTTTTTCACCCTGATTGCAGAAGGAAGTATTTCACTTCATCTTATTTATTTTTTGGTACTGTGTATTAAACTCAGGGGCATTTTACCACTAAGCTACTTACCCAGTCCTTTTTATTTTTTATTTTGAGACAGGGTCTTGCTAAGTTTCCCACAATTTATGGTCATGCCTTCTTCTCTCCAGGTAGCTGGGAGTGCAGGTGTGTACCATCACACCCTGCTAGGAAGTACATTTTACATGGTGACCTTGTGTGCAAAAACTTAATGTGTATGTACCAAGAACAAGAGTTCCATGAAGCGACCTGACCCTAATGTGGGGAGTGTTCTGAAGCCTTCTGTTCTCTTATTGATTACCAGCCCTCACTGACTTCACAGTCCACTGGTGGCTGGGTGGGTCATGCCCAGAGGACAGCTCTGCCTCTTCTGTCCCAGCCAATGGGTGGCTATAATTCTAGGTGTCCACCTGAAAAGAAAGCTCCAAGGGTTTCCAGAGCTGAGGGTTTTATTCTGTGATGTGATTGCTGCTCACTGCACCTCCATGAGGCCCCTGCAGGGCCGGTTTATTTTTGACGAAATCTGCACCATCTGCGTTTGCAGTGCCAGCGCTGGGCACACAGGACGTCCTCAGTAAAAACTGTTTAAGTTGAACGTGGCACAGGACACATACATTTTATGGTTTTTTTTTTCGTACTGGGGATTGAACCCAGGGGTACTTTACTACTGAGCCACATCCCAGTCCTTTTTAGTTTTTAGTTGAGACAGAGCATTGCTAAGTTTCTGAGGCTGACCTCAAATTTATAATCCCCTTGCCTCAGTCCCCAAGCTGCTGGAAGTATAGGCGTGTGCCACCATGCCTGGCTCTTGGCTTCTTTAGTCAAGCTGTGTCTGTACCTGGAAGCTGTGTCTCCACCTTACAGAGGAGGTGGGTCCGTAGTGATCAAGGTTGTCTGTTGGGTGCTGACAGTTAGGTGAAAGCTCCATCAGAAGCAGGTGAGCAGTGAGGAAGAAGCAAAGGTCAAGAACAGACCTTGCTCAGGCCTGGCCTTGAAGCTCCTGTTTGGGAATCGCACACTGAAGGTACCCTGTTTCTGAGCACAGAGGAGGTCCCTGAGGCCCATTCTCCCTGTGTCTCCCCTGTAGTACGTGGTCCAGGTTGGTCTGACTCAGATCCTTGCTCCCCTTCCATCACGCTTCCTTCCTCTGAAGCTGTGTCTGCACCTGGAAGCCCTGGGCCTGTCTTGGGTTGCATGTGCCATGTGGTTGGCACTGTGCACGTGCCTGTGGTGTGACCACCCCAGGGCTAGAGCAACCAACTGCTTGGGTGAAAGAGCCCTTTTCTTCTCTCCATGGCAAAGCCTGAGGGCACCGTGCAGTGTGGCCTCAAGTGTCCTGGGTGTGCTCTGCAGTGCTCAGATGAGAATGCTGCAATTCAGGTAGGAGAAGTGCCCTTCTCTGCTGTCTGTCCCCAGAGCCTGCTTCCCTCCCTCCCACCACCAGCCATACTGAGCTGTTAGCCTTGTGGGTTACTCCTGTGTTCCCAGAGCCTGGACCCAGGTCAGCTCATGTCCTGGGCACAGGCACACCTATTCTTCCTAGGCCTTCCTTTGGATAGGCTGGTGGGACATGGCTGGAGGAGGTGGGTCACCAGGGGCATGTGCTGGAAGGGAGCATCCGCCCTGCTCCTCTTTCCTCTCTCTGCTTCCTGCTGCCATGAGCAGGGTGGTGCTTCTCAACTGTACACTTCTGCTGTGATGTTCTGCCTCTGCTTGGGCCCAGGGCAGGGAACTTGGCCCACTGTGGACTGAACCTATGAAGCCATGAGTCTGAAGCCTGGCCGAAGCCCACTCAGCTGTTTGCACTCCTCCTTGAGGCTCGCAGGGAGGTGGTTTTGCTGATGAGAGCTCTTACCCAGGTGTGCCTTGCTTCTCTTTATCATGTGGACGTGGGGATCAGAGCCGGGGCTTGTCACCTGTCTTTGTCCTCCCACAGGGCTTTGAGTGGCCAGCTGTCAAGGGTCCACACTCTGGGAGGACTGGCACAAGGTCATTTAACTTGCAAAATATCTCCCACTGCTGCCTAGTGGCATGATTTTTTTGGAGGCATAAGTGGATTTTATGATAGTCTTAATTTAATCAAAGTATCAAGTGGTACACTCCATATTGTGCTTATTAGTGGCTTTGGCAATGGTGTTTACCTAGAAAGCCTATCATTACATGGATTCCCACCTTACAGAGGAGGTGCAGGGCAAGTGGACTCCCAGGAGATAGCTGTCGTTTCCTGCACGGGGTTCATGGGTGGCTCTCAGCTTCTGGGCCAGAGGTCTGCCCAGGACTTGGGACTCCTCAAGTGCAAGCACTGCTTTGCCATCAGCCTTCTCCAGAGGGATGGAGCCTCCGGCATGCAGGAGGTGTTAACTGAAGCCTATTGGCTAAGCTTCATATTCTGCTTGGTGCTGGGGCAGAGAGGAGAGTGCATGGGCTTGGGGCAATATAGACTGCACTGCCCTCAGGACCAGGCAGGGCATCTCAGGTTTGGTGTCTGCACCTCTGCCTTTGCTTAGTGCTGAGTCTATGCCAGTAGTGACTCTTGAGTAAGTTTCAGAGTCTGCTGAGGCTTAGTGGAGACTTCTTACCTAGCACACTTGTTCCTGGTCTCTGAGTTTCTTAGGAACACAGGGATCCCCAGGTGCCGTGAGGTAAAGGATGAAGCCAGGATACAGCTGGATACTGGGGTGTCAGGGCCTGAAAATCCCAATCTCAGTGTGACTTCATGATGACTGAGGCTGCTAGGTGACTTTTACCCTTTTATTTTACACTGAAACCTGCTTTTCCACCACCTTCCTTTCTTGGTAGTTTCCTCCTCTGCCACATAGGGTGAGACTGCGCCTCCTCGAAAGGCTTTAGGGAGGAGGTGTGGGGTGGCACCCAGCACAGCAGCAAGCAGTCACTTGCCCTGTGTAGCCTGGGCAGCTTGAGGCAGACCAGGGTCCCTCTATTGCAAGGACACTGACTGCCTTCTGTACTGCTGGCTCCTGAAGCTTTGCCCCATAGCTGCTTACAGTGGCCCTGAACTCTCTCTGTGCCTCCCTAGTGCCCCATTTCCCTTCTGCTCAGGTAGGCAGCTGGAAGAGATGTGGCTGGAGAGGAGAGTCTACCTGTATCCACACATGTGGGGAGGTGGGTGCACATGGATTGGTCTTTCTGTCTTTTTAATAAGCCCATAGCCACTCTGTTGGCATAGCAACACAAAAATCCATTGTTGTGCATTACTTGGACCTAAACGTGCTGTATTTGATACACAGTGCAGTAATATGCAGTGCTCCAGGTTGGGGTAGGGAACAAACATTTCTTGGGAGACAGAAACCCATGGATTCTCTCTTCCCACTATGGGGAGAGCAGGAAGGGGGCCTGGCAGACTGCCAGGGATTCCTGCTCATCCCTGTTCCCACACAGTCCTTAGCTGAGGGGAGGCTGAGGCCAGGTGGTGGGGAAGGGGTTCTTGGGCCAGTGTGTGGACAGCAGCCCTTCAGTTCATTGGGTCAGCTTCCCTGGCTGGGTTTCTGTGGGAGCTGGACTGAACCTGGTATCTCCTTCCCAGGCAGTGGCCCGAGCCCAGCAGCCCTTTACCTGAGACTTCCAGGTGAGGGTACTGTGTAGCTGCTTCCTGAGAGAGTGCTTCAGTGTCCCATGTGCACCTGGCTCCTGTGTTTAAATGTGGTTTAAAATACAGCTGAGCATCTGAAAATTACTGGTTCGAGGCACAGGCTTTGTAATCTGCCAGGCTCTGGTCTGATCCGTTCAGCTGTCTCTTTGCTGTGCGGGAAGCAGGTGGCTCCTTGGCACTGCAGCTCCCTCAGCATAACTCTTCACTTGTTGGACTGTCTGAAGACAACTGAATTAATGAAAAAGATTAGCACAGGGCTTTTTGCGTTGGGGTGGTCATTATTGAGGAATGAACCTATGGCTGCTTTATCACTGAGCCACATCCCCCCAGCCCTTTTTGAGACTGGGCATCACGAAGTTGCTGAGGCTGGCCTTGAAATTGTGATCCTCCTGGCACAACCTCCTCAATCACTGGGTTTACAGGCATGCGCCACTGCGCCCTGCCTTTCTCACTTTTTAAAATTCAATGTTAACAAGTCTGTTCTGGGCGGAGTTGAGAGCAATTTGAAGATTGAGGAAACACAAGATCTCAAGACCTTTCTTGAACTGTGCTTTCTAGACCCAGTGATGACAGTGTTTTCTGTTTTTGTGATGGTAAGAAGCTTAGGACAGAGCTACTTGACACTAAAGCGAGTTCCCTGCAGCAGAAGCCCTGCAGTGCCTGGCAGAGGGAGCTTTGGGTCAGGGCCACTTACTCCTGGAGGTAGGTACTGCTAGTGAGACAGCTGAGGCTGCAGGCAGTGGGTGTCCCACATGCCTAGGACAGACTCTTACTCCACAGACACACAGTGGCCCTCAGCTCTGCTGTCTTCAGGATACAGGGTTTCCTGTGGCCTCTGCCTCCTGCTTGTCATCTGAGTGGAAAGAAATCTCAGTTGTTGTGCCTGTCTTCCCAGAGTCTCCTAGAATTTTCAGCTACTGGCAGGCCTGGCCGGTCATGGATGTGCTAGGTGCTCACCCTTGGCCAGGTGCTCCTCCGCATCCTGGCAGAGCCCTGCAGGGTGTGGTGGGCTCAGAGCCCACTGCATCCTGTGGTTTGCAACAGATGGAGAATCTGTCCTGAGACGTGAGCAGACCTCCCATGTGAGGAGCTTTCTGGTGGACTGTGTCATCACTAAGTTAGGTTGCACTGCAGAAGTTTAACGGCACTCCCTTTTGCCCAAGGGAGGCCTCAGCCTGTGTCCAGCATCTGGAGTCCAGGCACATCAAGAGGTGTGGGTCGACTCTGGAACTTTCAGGAGAGCATCTTGCAGGTGGGAAGTGGCTGTCTCCACCCACATGGGAATCACCCCACAGAGGTGCTATTGCTGGTGGCAAGGTATAGAGTGCCACCAGTACTTGGAGGATTCTGAAGCAGACAAGGCTTGGTCCACCCATTTACTCATTCAGCAGAGATTGCCACAAAGCACTAGGTACTGAGGCTGGTGGGGAGGGCAGAAACATGCTGCATCCAGGCTGGAGGGCATCAGGCTGTTTCCAGAGTGGCCATCTGGAGTCCCCTGGTGACATAGGCCCCTTCCAGGTTAGAAATGTGTTAACAATGATAGAGTTGGTACCCAGGAATGTATGGTTATGTAATTTGTACTGTGATTAGCCTTTTTTTTTTTTAGAGAGGGTCTTGCTAAGTTTCTGAGGCTGATCTCCAACTGATGATCCTCCAGCCTCAGTTTCCTGAGTCTCTTGAGATTATAGGCGTGTACCCCCAAGCCTGACCATTTATCATATTTTTTTAAAGGAACATATGCCTTTATTTCACTTTTTCATCTGACAGTTTTCTTCGTACAAGTTTAAGATCTGTGTTTTGTAATCCATAGTCAAGCTGATTGGGAAATGCTACTTTGCTCTTTGCTGGCCCCTGCTGGGAGGAAGCTGCCCTCCACCACAGGCACACCCTCAGGCCCACCTGATGCTACTGTATGAGCAAGCGTCCTGTGTGTTACCCATCCTGCCCAGCCCCACCACAGGGGGCGTACAGTGGGTGCTGGCTAGCTGCCTGTTGCAGCAGGAGCACTGGGCATTGGTGATGCAGTTGCGTGGTGTTTCAGCGTGTTTCTGGGAAAGGGGAGCTCAGCCTGCATGGTGGACTCAGGCTGAGCCCCAGCCCCGTTCTATAGGTAGGGACTAACTCAGGGCATTCTTCATGGTTCAGGCTAGAATTGAGAGTTCTTTCTTTGTACCATTCCAAACTTGAAGCTCTCTCACTTTCCCTAGGATCTTCACCTTGTACAGTAAGTCTCTGCCCCTGGACTTGGCCTGCCGCATCTGGGACGTGTTCTGTCGGGATGGGGAGGAGTTCCTCTTCCGAACGGCCCTGGGCATCCTGAAGCTGTTTGAGGACATCCTGACTAGGATGGACTTCATCCACAGTGCCCAGTTCCTGACCAGGCTGCCCGAGGACCTACCAGCAGATGAGGTGTTCGCGGCCATTGCTACAGTCCAGATGCAAAGTCGGAACAAGAAGTGGGCACAGGTAAGCAGTCTCCTCCTTCTTCTGGTTGTGGGGCTGGCACTACAGTATAACCTAGGGAGCATGCTGCCCACAGTGCTGAGAAACAGTTCTTGGGCTGCTGGCGAGGAGAGCTGGGCGGCCTCCTGGCTCTGCCTCAGGTTGCTCTATGGGTTCCTGCCTGTTGGAGATCGTGGAGTGCCCCCTCCCCTGCATCAGTACTGGGAGCTCAGAGCTTCTATGAGGCCATGCAGTACTCTTCACATGCCCCAAAGCATTTTATAAATTAAGCCCTAGACACTAGACAGAGCAAAAGGGACTGGCTAGCTGGGCCGCCTGGGAGCGGCGTGCCCTGTGCAGCTTGATCCACCTTGCAGATCACAGAAAGAGAAGTCACAGTTGCCTGAAGAGGCCCCGTCCCTTCCAGGTCTTCCTTCCATTGTGCTGCTCTGGCCTGTGGTTTCTTCTGCATTCCTCCAGGCTCCCATGTAGGGCTTACGCCAGTGGGATTGATGGGTGTTGTCTCACTCCACGTTTTAGCATACTTAAAAGGAAAAAAGGAAGGAAAAAAAAAAAAAAAACCTGACTGTATTTCTCGAGGTTACCTGAGTACCAGGCCCAGCTGGTGGGTCTGGAGGCTTAACCTTCCCCATACGGGCCAGCTGTGCCTGTTATGGACCTGACTTTCTTATTAGTATATGACTTAAAATATTTACAAAACTAGGACAGTGAACCCCACATGACAGTCATCAGCCTCGTATCTGTGAAGGGGGACTGTTTCAGTGCCCCTCCCCGTGCCCCCCAGTGTTCTGCATGCAATATATCCACTGTCATGTTGTGTCTCCAAACCATGCTGGCTCTTGGAACATAAATGTTCACAGCACTGCTATCACCCAGAAAGTCCCTGATGCCTTCCTGTCTTCATACACTAGGTATTGTGCTGAGAATCAAGGTTCTGACTGGGCCAGACAGCATAAATGGATCCACGGTCTCACTGATGAAGATCCAGATAGGGTCCTTGCCCTGACTGGCCCGTAGATCTTTGTCTTATACCATCTTTATGCAGCTCCACCTTCTTCTCTTCTGTCCCTTCCCACCCTTCATTTGTGTGGAAGGCAAGCCCTTTGACCTACAGCAAGTCCAGAGCCTGTACCTGGTCACTCTAGGACAGTTATGGTTGAGGGGTACAGAGGTTTCTTCTTGAGGTACAAAAGTGTTATAAAATTAACTGGTGATATGTGCCCATTTCTGTGAATATCCCCCAAAGCATCAAATTGCACACTTTGAAGGGTGAATTGCATTTCAGTAAAGCCGTGTAACGGCCTGCCTAGCTGGTGGGGAGGCCTGGGCCTGGCTGGGCTGCGCCAGGTGTCAGGGCAGGAGCGACTTCTCTCTGGCTGATGAACCGATGGACGGTGTAAGGGCTGTGGCTAGAACATTTCCAAGAATTTTAAGCCATGACTGTAGAGCAGTAGGCCATGCCGGGCTGCCTGAACTCTGGGCATGCGACTGCACAGGCTGAATGCCCCTGAAGCTGACCCTGTGTGTGAGGAGGTCTTTTGGAACCTTCTGTGATTTGTTGCTTCCATAGTTTTCTAAAGCCTCAACAGAAAAGTCGGGGCCTTTGTGTTTTGGTGCCCGGGATTGAACCTGGGGGCACTTGACCACTGGACAGAGGCTTGCTAAGTTGCTTAGGGTCCCATTGAGTTGCTGAGGCTGGCTTTGAACTTGCAATTCTCCTGGCTCAGCCTCCTGAGTCACTTGGATTGTGGGGTGTGTGCCACTGCACCCAGCCAAGACCTTTCTTAATGGCCTTTGTTCACAGGCAGGGCTGTCCCTACCCTGATTTCACATCTTGTGCATTCAGGGCTTACAGGTCTTTCCTGCAGCTTCCTTCCCTGGTACTTCCTGTGAAAGAAGCTCTCCTGCCCTGCATAGGCACATGCACATGCACACGCGCCCACTGCTTGAATAATCCCCAGCATAGTTTCAACCCATAAAAGAGAGGAGGCAAAATGGCAGAATCTGGGTGGAACCCTTCCATGTGTGCTCTGTCACTGACATTATTGGGTAGTCACAGTGCCCTGGAATGAGTTTTAAAGTAAAGGTGCAGTGCATTGAGGGCAGTGGAGGGAGCAGCACCAGGGCCAGGCTCTGGCGGCCTCTGAAGGGAGGCTGTGAATGGGCTTTGGTTTCTTGGTGATGAAGGAAGAAGCCGGCAGGAGCAGCATTGTCCTGTGGGGCTGAGGGAAGAGACTATCCCCATGACCCTGCTGTGACATTGGTGTTGTGGCTGGTCAGCATGAGTGTAGGAAATGGCCCACGTAGGAAAGAGGACCCAGAGGGTGGGAAAGTGCCTAGTGGGCCAGAGGGTGGGAAAGTGCGGAGTGGGCGGAGTTGGAGGGGCTGCCCTGGGGGTGGCTGCCATCATGGCTGCGCTGCCTTGCTCTGCTGTGCTCTGCTCCGTGCTGCTCCTGCTCAGCTCCTGCTCAGCTCCTGCTCAGCTCCTGCTCAGCTCCTCCGTGCCGGTGCTGCGCTGAGCTGCGCTGCGCTGCTCCACTCTGCGCTGCTCTCGTGGGTGTCTTGGGAACAGTGCCTCTCGGGGATTAACCACAGCAGTCTTCTCTGTGCTCTAGGTGCTGGCTGCGCTGCAAAAAGACAGCCGGGAAATGGAGAAAGGAAGCCCGTCCCTCAGACACTGAGGCTGCAGATGTGACCCCCACTGGCACTGAGGCAGGTCTCAGGCGGCACCTGTGTGCTCTCAGACCCACCCCGGCAGTGGCAGCAGAGGAGCAGGCATGCTCTGTTCATGTTGATTCCTGACGCTGGAGTTGGCCTTAAACAAACAGCAAAATCCAGGCTTAGCCTTAAGCAGCTCAGGGGCTGGTGCCCTGGGGGCTGCAGCCAGCCACTGCGCTTTCTGCACAGGTTAAAGACAGGGCAGTGGTTGATCCCTCCTCCTCCTTTGTTTCAGCAAAAGTCAATTAAATTGTAATGCTATTATGCCAGCCACTGGAAAGTACATTACAATTTTTTTAGCCAAATGCATGAGAAATATTATTTTGGGAGATCTCAGAGATGATACTGGCTCATATTTTAGATGAGAGGAATTGCTGATTTAGTTATTGAGATGATCTTTCCAGAACTGGAGGCCATGAGTTTGAAACCTGCCTACCAAGACAGCATAACAGGAGATGGGCACATGGGGAGTGTTGCTCTTGGGCTCCCTGGGAGTCCACATGACCTTTGTATTAACACTTGACCATGTTGCCTTGACAAAATCGCAGCAGGAAGGCCGACAGTGCACGTTAGGTTTCCGTGGGAACCTGCCTCCCAGAGTCCTTGGAGCTGTGGTGAGGAGCCGGAGCAGGGGACTGTGTGTGCAGAAGGGGCCTGTGGCAGCAGAACACCCCCGGGAGCTGATGTGAACAGCCTCCTTTAAAGAACAGGGTGGGAGAAACTTTGGATTGCCCCTCGCACCTGCTTGTTTCCAGGGAGGCCGAGGATGGCTGTGTGGTCTGGAAACCGAAGCATGTGAGGGGTTTGCTCCTGGGCTCTGCAGAATCCCCACTTCACTTTTGTCATGAATAGCTGGACTGTCCTAAGTGCCAGGGACCCCCTGACACACCTGGCTTTCCAAGGTGTTTCACAAACCACCATGAGGACAGAGGAGCGAGCAACACGTACTTAACAACCAGTCTTGTCAGAATTCTCATTGTCTGGACCATGATCCCTTTCCCATTTTAGCTGATTTTCCCAAGTTTATTGTCAAAATTTTTATTCTTGCTTTTCCTTGACTATTTTGAGAACTTTGTATAAGAAATTTGACTTCCCAAATTCACAGAAATGAGCAGTTTTTGCATGGACTAGTCCAACGAGAGATGGAAACAAGTTCCCACCTGGTAACCCATTATTAGCATATTGGCCTTTGGGGGTGCAGACAGGCCAGGCTCAAGGACACAGCCAGAGTCTGGAAGTGCTGGTGTGGTCTGCACTCACCTTTCTTAGCCATTTCTCCCACCCCAGGGGACAGCTCCTCGTTGAGGGAGGCCCTGGTGCTGTACCACATGCAGCAAGGAGGCTTGGGCTGGGGGTGCAACCAGCTTGGGGGTGGCCTATCCTGATGAACTTTCTGCATCTGCCCTGCCTGCTGGCCATATTTCAGGTGCCGCAGCAGGTTAGCAGGCCAGGGTCATGTGCACACCCTCTGTCCTACTCCATGTGTCCCTCTTCTTGGAACCTCCCCTCCCCTTGCATTCTCCTGTGAATTCTCGAGGGAGGTTCTAGAGCATGATGGGTCCCACAACACCTCAGCCTTGGCAGGCCGCCTTGCCTGACCTCGTGGACGAGGTGCCATCTTCGCCTGTGGTCCTGGTGGCCTCCAGACCCAGCCATTCCTGACATGGAGGCATTGAATGTAGTTAGGCCAGTGGCCTGCGCACTGTCTTCCTTGCAGATGTGCGCAGTTGCGTGCGTGATGAGGGTGTTCTGTTCTTTGAAGATGTATATATTTTCTTACTGTACATAACGTAGAGAGGTGAGGAGCAGGCTCTGGCCCCACCCTCGCCTTTGCTTGTCAAACGGCCCGACATCAATCTGCAGTGTACATGAAGGTTCAGACCAGGCTCCCTGCCAGTCTGGGGCGTTTGCCACATCTTCAGTCCAGACAAGGTTTTGGGGGGCCTGTTAAGGGATCATATGAGTTCCAGGTGTCCCCTAAGAGGTTGCAGAGTTCCAAGTCCTGTCCAGGGTCCTGTGGTCCTCTGGGCAGAGTGCTGTTAGCAAGCACAGCATCCTGCTTCTCTGAGGCTGCTGCTTAGGTGACCTGGAAACACTGATGTGCTGCTCTCTTGGAAGTTTGCACTGTCCACCTCAAGGGCCAGGGACTTTCTGTACCCCAGGGCTTGGGGTCAGCAGCAGCTTGCCCTTTAGACCCAAGAGCCACCTCCAGAGTCATTGAGATCTCATTTGGGAACAATGTTCACTTCAGAGGTACTTTGTAACTGCTCGGCTTCTGAGTTTTAAAGAGCTGCTGATAGGAACTCCTGATAACATTGCTGCAGATTATGTTTTAATGGCTCGAACAGTTAACCTCTGACTTTATTTAGTAAAGTGTATCAAACTAGGACTTTTTGAATTGTAAATATGTGGTTTTATTAAATAAAAGTCATGTAAAATTGTTACTTACATTCTCTGTAGTTTGGTTTAAAATTGAGGTTCTTCCTTGAAGCATGGCAGAAATTTGAGCATCTGCTGCTTTGAAATCCACATCTAGGCTTGTTCATCAAAAAGAGGATGCAGCCGAGGGTCCCTCTCTGCTGTGCTGGAGGGGCCCCCCTGTGCTGCCGCCGCTCTTCAAGCCACCCTGCTGTGACCTTCACCACCCCTGCGCATGTCACCACTCACCCCAGTGTGCAGCAGGCGCTCACTGTGTGCCAGCCCCTGGGCTAAGGGCTCCTTGCAATTCCTCAGAAGCCTGTGAGTCAGGTGCTGTGACCCAGTAGGGTGGTGGCAGGGCCTTCTCTGTGGGGCAGGGTCAGTAAAGCTGTTCTCGAGATGGTGGAGAGGGCTGGAGGGCCAGGAGGTACTTAGACCCCAGCGGAATGAGTGCACCCACAGGCACTCAGAAGGGTGCTCAGACACAGAGCCACCTTCCATTGAGCCAGTGACTTCTCTCTGCGCCCCTGTCCCTGCAGGCTGTGAGGCAGGCTGGCTAGCTGCAGGGTAGTGGAGAGCAGGCACTTTTGCTGAGAGCTGTCTGGCTGCTCTGGCCACACCGGGCACTGGGCTAAGCACTGTGGAAATTAAATTAAATTTCATTTAATTTCCACAGCAGCTTTGTGGAAGATCATTGTCCCCTTCCACACATGTGACACAGAAACGTGGTTTTCTCAGGCTGCTACTAGGTGGTGGCAGAGCAGGACTCAGGCACCCTCTGGAGAGATCTCGTTTGCTCTGGGACCTTCGGGAGCCTGGCTCCTTAAGTCCTGGTGGGGACACTTGCATCATCTGTGCACGGCCTGCAGGGCAGCTGGAGGCTGATTGAGGGAGCTGTGGATTATGAATGCTAAAACACGATGGGCAGACACTTGTTCCTGGGCACTGTACACCTGGGGAGTGGGGCTGACAGTTCAGACACCATTCCAAAAGTGTGGAGCCTGCCACCAAGGCACAGAGGGGCCAACACACAGGCATGGCACCCACACAGTGTGGGGGCAGGTACACCCCCGCTGTATTTTGGGAGGAGCTGCTGGTCTCCCAGTGGGAAGGGGTGGGGGCTGGCCAGCAGAGGGATACCTCAGAGACAAGACCAGTCCCCTCAGACAGGACTATGTTAAGATGTGGAGGGACTTCGGTTTTCAGGGAAATCGTGAGACCCGCATTGTATGGTGCCAAATATGTGCTCAGACATTTGCTGATGATATTCAGGCTCTTGCCTGGAACTTGGCTGAGAAGTGTCCAGATATCTCTGAGAGGCTCAGGGCGCCATCTAGTGCCTGTCCTGCTCCAAGGCTCCTCTGAGCACCGCTCCCTGCAGCCAGCCTGCTCTGGGATGCTGATTCCCTTCCTGGGCAGGTTCACACCAAGGCCAGGTCTCCCTGGATCAGCTGAAGCCCCTTTCCCAGGTGCCCACACCTTGTGGGACATTCTGTGCAGAGTGAGGATAACTGTCCTCTGCTCCGACATTACAACAAAATGAGCTACCCGTGGACTTGGAAGCCTGGCTCTGGACCCCAGAGCCTCAGTTCATCTTAAGCGGTGTTCCTTCATCTTTTTCCCCTGCTGTGTGGCTCCTGGTAGAAAGGCTTCAGCCAAAAATAAAGCTGAACTTGAGGTGCAGTTTGGGTAGATGTTAAGAACAGACCTTGGGGTTGAATCTTATACCCACCCATTGCCATTAGGAGCTCTGTGACCTAGTCCTCATTTTCTTTTTCCACAACTGAAGGTTTGGAAGAGGACCCGGCTCCTATCCACTGGCTTGTGAAGATGAAACAAAAACAAGAAGCTGAACTAACTCTACCATAAAAACCCCAGAAACATCGGGTGGGTTGCTAGAATCATTCCCTTAACAGTATTTAAATTCTTGAACTTATGAATTTAAAAAAAACTGAAATTATCTCCCAATTTAAATCCATGTTAATTGTATAGAATTTGGGAATACAGGAAAGAAAATTAAAATTCCTCTTAATTTTATCATCGGATAAGGGATACTGTTTTCCTATTCTGCTTTTTTCTATAAATGCATTTCCCCATTTTACAGATGAGTTCATTGTCCCAGGCTGGCCTGATGCCAGAGTCTTCACCCCAGGCTGGATCTTTCTAGATAGGCCTGTGCTCACCCATGGCAGCCTTTGGGGGAGTGTGATCTTACTTCTTAAAACCAATATGTAAGTAGAAACTAGAGGACCTTTGAGAAGTAGTAGAGAAAGTGCTGCACAGTTCCCAAGAGCCCTGTGGTCCCTTCCATTCTTGCATTTGTGGGACTCATCACAGTGGTGCTAGCTGGAAGCTTAAAAGTGAAAAACACTAAGTCAAGGTACCAGAGCTGCCGTTGTCTTATGGGTAGGCTCCCACACCAGGGCCAAGACAGAACCAGGGCTACAGACAATCTCTTACGGTTACATAATGTAAAAATCTCAAGTGCAGGAAGTCACCATAAATGACTTCCACTTAGCAAAGGTAAATGTTTCCTTCTCAGGGGCCCTGGCCTCTGCTTAGGTGGGCACCTGATTTACAAAACTGTCCTATAAAATTGAAGGGGACACTTGGGATTTATACCTATTAAAAAGGTTTAGTTTCAACAAAAAAAGGAAAAAAAGAAAGAAAAAAGGTTTAGTTTCATGTAGCATCTTGCTCACAATGTATTTTTCAGGCCTTTGCTCGTGGTGCTGTGGATCGAACCCCAGGCTTCACACATGCTTGGCAAATAATCTGCCGCTGAGCCCCAGCCCCAGCCCCAGCCTTTGCTTTTAATACTCATAAAGATAACCTCTGTGTGACAGTCCTGTCCTGTGGATCATCTGCATTGGGACTGTCCACAGTCTACCTGCAGTGTTTCTTGCTTTGACTACAAAACTGCCCCTGCCATATTCCCTCCTTGGTTTTACTTTTGAGAGGATGGTCTTTCTTCCTGTAATTTATTTTTGAATCCAACACAGGGCTTAGCAGTTTCTGAGACATAACATTCAAATAAGGTTTATTTTCAGAATGTGAAGGAGATGGGTTAATACATTAGCATAATGCCAAACCAACTGCTGGCCTCCAGGGACCTAGATCTCAGTGGGGGGTAGAAGCCTAAGGAGGCCCTCTCTGAGCAGGGACTGCATGCTGGGTGGGCCACAGACAGCGCTGCGATACCATGCTGGGGGTCATCTGTGGACTTCTTCCTTCAGAAGTTACCCTAGGAAACAGTCTGTGGAGTGTTGCTCTTTGCTGGTGAAGCATGGCCCTGTAATCTGATTGGAACCACAGGAGGTGGGCCACAGGAGGGGGTGTATCTGTCCAGCAACCTGAGGACATTGGTGACTTACTTTGCAGTCCTTACTTGGTCATTTGCAGCTTAAAGCTTTCTGCAGCTGGGCTGGGATCCACTTGTCACAGGGTTCCAAGCTGCAGGATTCGGCTGGGCAATGCTGTTGGTTCAAAGTCAGCTGAGAATACCTGCTCTCTCTACAGTACACCAGAGAGACAAAGGACAGCATTATCATGAAAGCCACTGCTTGGTCAAGACATGCAGCACTGTTGACCCTTCACCAGGAGGCTTCCCCAGCAGCAGAAGAACCCAGTGGGCCTGCACTGCTTCTAGCTGGAGCCACGAAGAAGAGAGTTCTGTTCGCAGGGACTTACTGCTCCACTTGGCCTTGATGGACAAGGGGAGAAGGAAGACTCATCACAGTAAAGGGAGGACGGCAGTGGAAATCTAAGCTTTTTACTGCCTGCCTCAGTACATGTGTGTGACATCAGAGAAAATAGTGTACTCAAGCCATGGAAGTTAGGAGTTTTAATTTTCCTCTACCTCACAGGGAATATACTTTAGAAAACGAAATCATGTCATCAAAAGATAAAGCAGTGGCAACATTCTCAGCCACTGAGCCACCTGTCCTGAGTGGGGTTTCTACCAGTCTTCAGAGGCACCCAGCACCAAAGACGGATGGTCTTCCTATGACCTGTGAAGTTTAGGAATGAGCGAGCACCCTGTTGCCATCAGAGAGTACTCGGCTGGGTGCAGAAGGCTGTCATATGTGATGGCAGCAGCCACCATTCACAGTCTTGCACCTGGTAAAACCAATGGCACTGTTTTGTTTCCCCTGGGTAAAAACATGCCACTTTTATTTTTTTAAACAGATCAATGCAGTTTTTTCAGAGGATCCAAGGAAATGTTTGATTCTAATGGAAAACCGTCATCAAGACAGAAACATAAATGGTGAGAAGACTGAGCTTTCTTCCACTGAAAAAGTATAAAGACAACCAAGCATTGGCTTCCTTTCCTGTTTCCTGGAGAGAGAGGGATGGATGGATGGACACATAGATAGATGGATGGATATTTACATGCCAGAAGCTAGTACTGGCTACTGACAAAGCAAGATCAAGGGGATTTTGTGAGTTTCTAATTGAGACAGTAATTCATGACTACACAGCTTAATAAATCCAAAGAGAATTTAATAATTTGCTTAAGCACAGATTTTTCGGTACTCTGCCCACTTGTTGAACTTCACCTACTTACACATAGAAGAGGAACAGTGTTCTTTAGTACTAAGTTACTGAAATTATGGAATTGTTCAACTCTTAATTTTTAGTTTTTCCTGAGAAGTCACGTTACATTAAATCACTCCATTTTTGTTTCTCTGGGTCTATTGCTTCATCCCATGTAAAATTGCTAACCCAATTTTGTGGTCAGCACTAGTTTTGAAGCTGAAAAATGAGAAAAACATCATGGTTCCTAAACCAGAGATCATAGGCCTCTTAAGGATAGCAACAAGGGAAAGTAAAAGTGGATAAGACAATGTTTTGCTGCCTCTATTCGTCCACCATATCAGGGGGGGAGGAAGGCTTTGGCTTCCCTGATCTTCTGCCTCATACCTTTGCAGGATAAAGTAAGCCCAGCGTGATGGCGCTTAAGGGATTCTAGGCGCTGGTTGAGTAGTTCAGTCTTGTCCATCTTTTCTTCCAAGTCTCGAAGCAGTGATTCCTTGCCCAGAAGGCCGCACTTCTGGTTCAGCTTGATGTTGTCACCCCTCAGGCTGTCTCGGGCTTGCTTGGTCTTGGTCAGGATGTCCCTTCCTAGAGCCACCTGAGCCTCAATTTCCAAAAGCTGTGCCTTTCTGCATGCATTCTCCATATCCATGAAGTGCAGCTTTTCCTTCACATGGGTTATTATCTGCACATTGTTGGTCACCTTGTTGCGCAGTTTTAAAAGTTCCTCATTTCGTTCCTCCACTTTCTCGTTGAAGGTCTGGTTCTCAATCTTAAGCTGTTCAAAATCAATGAGGAGCAGACCTTCAGTCAAGTCCTCCTGGGCCTTCATTCTGGTTTCAAAATGCGACAGGCTTTGCTTCAGCTGCACATTCTCCAGCCGCACAGCACTCATCTCCTTCTCCTTTTTATCCTCCAAGGCCTGGATCTGCTCCACCTCCCGAAGTGCAGCCTGGCGCCCACCCCGCATGCGGCAGCTGCCCATGGCCTGCATCACCACCTGCTTCTTGAGTGCCTGGAATCGGTGCCACTCTTTCTCTACCCTGGCCACCTTCTCCTGGCACTGCTGCTTCAGCTGGGCCAGCTCCTGGTGATACCATTCCAGGTCATTGGCCTCTTGCTTCTTCATGTCCTCCAGCATGGCCAGGTAGTGCAAATATGCCTGTTCTTTCTCGGGGGCCTCGGGCTCTGGGCCCTTATCTGGCGCCTCCACTGCTTCCACGCCCTTCTTCTTGCGCAGCACCTCACAGATCTTGTGCTGAAGGTACACATTGTAGCGCTGATAGCGGTTCCGCTCTACCACCAGGGTGTTGTACTGCTCCAAGAGCTCATTGCGAAGCTGCTGCTCCTCCAGTTTCTGCACCTCCTCCGACCACTCTTGGTCGTGGTAGTCTACTGAGCCCAGTAGGGAAGATTTCTGCCTTTCCTTGCTTTTCTCCTTTCTTTCAGCACTCTCTACCTTACTCTCCTCCTCCTCTTCTTCCTTCTCTTCCTCTTCCTCCTCTTGCTTAGGTTCCTCTCTTTCAGTCGCTGGGGCTGGAGCAGCATCCTCGCGGGTAGTGGATAACTGCACAGAGTCCCTAGACAGGGCTTTCTTCTTAGTCGTCGTCGTCGTCGTCTTTGCCGCCGCTCTCTCCTCCTCCTCGTCCTCCTCTTTCTCCCCCTTCTCTTTCTCCTCCTTCTCTACTTTTTCCTCCTTCTCTGTAGCCTCCTCCGGTTCTTCGGGCCTGGTTTCGGATTGCGGCTGGGCCGTCGCTTCTTCGGGCTCAGGTTCGGGTTCGGGCTCGGGCTCGGGCTCAGGTTCAGGCTCTGGCTGCTTCCCCGTCTCTCCTAGCCCGTCCTCATCCGCGGCCTCGGTGGCCGCCGGCCCTTCTGGCGCCTCGGTCGGCTCGTCCTCGGTGGCGCCTCCCTCCTCGATCTCTACCAACCCAGCCGCCTCCGCTGCCTCTGCCTCAGGCTCAGGCTCCGAGGTTTCGGCGGGGCTCTGGAGGTCAGAGGTGGCCTTGGTCCCAGAGACGAGGCTTTCCCCATCTCCGCTTTGGTCCAGAGAGTCCCCAGCGAGCTCGGAATCCCCTTGCATCTCCGACCACAGCTTCCAGGCCTCGGTCCCGGGCTGAAGCTGTTAGGTTTCCCGGGGCAACCGGGCGCACGCGCTGAGCCCCACGATTGGCCAAACACTATTTGGCATCCTGCCCCTCCACCCCACCTCCGGCCAGAGTCGGCCAATAGGAGGCCGCGAGAGGGGCTGATTGGACTTGGGCGCCGGGCGGTGCCTCGGAGGGCGTGGCGCGCCCTGGCCGCTTCCGGTCTGCGCACCGCCCACTGCCCGACCGAGGGCGGGGCGTCGTGGGGGTGGTGGCGGGCGCGAGGGCGCGCAGGCGCAGCGCGGCGGGCTGGCGGCCGGGCGGGGGCGCGCGGGCGCCTGCGCGATGCGGCGGGGCGACGGTGGCGGCGGCCGGCCCGGGCCCGAGGGCGCCTGCGTGCTGCGGCGGGACGCTGCCCGGCTGGCCGGCTCGGGCGGCGCCTGGGCGGGGGCGGCCGTGGCGGCGGCAGGAGGCGCGGGCGCGGCGGGCGTCTGCGCGCTGACGGCGGGGGGCGCGGCGGGCCGGGCGGGCGAGCGGGGAAAGATGGCGGAGCTGGGTAAGAAGTACTGCGTGTACTGCCTGGCCGAGGTGAGCCCGCTGCGCTTCCGCTGCACCGAGTGCCAGGACATCGAGCTGTGCCCCGAGTGCTTCTCGGCCGGCGCCGAGATCGGCCACCACCGCCGCTACCACGGCTACCAGCTGGTGGACGGCGGGCGCTTCACGCTCTGGGGGCCCGAGGCCGAGGGCGGCTGGACCAGCCGCGAGGAACAGCTGCTGCTGGACGCCATCGAGCAGTTCGGCTTCGGCAACTGGGTGAGCGGAGGCCGGCGGGCGGGCGGGACCTGGGCGCCCGGCAGGTGTGCGCGGGGCCGGCCTCCGGGGCCGGGCGGCCGGGGCGCCCTGGGAGCCGCGCGGGCCTGCTGTCTCCGGTGCCTGTCCCGTCCTGTGTGCGTGCTGGGGGTGTCCGCGGGCGCCCTGAGGGTCGGCCATGCCCAGGCGCTGCGGCCCCGCGACACCCAGGACACTGTGCGATGAATGGCCAGTAATGATGAACAAAGGCGCCTGCACTGGCAGGCACGGGCCCCAAGGTCTGCCCTGCTCTGTCAGAAGGTTTCCGTAAAGACGCGTCTGAGAGAGAAGGTGAGAGCTGGGCTGGACTCCGTACACTGTCCGTCGTGCCCCAGGCTCTCTTGGGGAGAGCGGAGCGTTTCCTTAGGTTTCAGAGAAGAAGAATAAAAGTCTCTGGCTGCATTGTCACCAAAACCACCAAGGATGTGCAGCCACCTTCGGGCTTTCTGAGAAGTAGGGAAGCGACACTGGACCCCTAATGGCTCTTCCCCCACAGTGCTGCTCTCCTGCCTCCCACCTGCTGCTTTCATCTCCTCTTGCTTTCCTCAAGACCATTCTGCAGCCCTGGAATCTGTTCTTATAATTCATTAGGAAAGAAGTTGCTCCACAAATTACTACCTGATCACCACCCTCCAGACACCTCTGCCTCACTTTGTCCTCACGTGCTGTTTGTGGTTGCACATTGAGCATCTGCTTTGTGCAGAGCGGACACTGGTGAAGGATCCTGAAGGGGAGAAGCCCTCAACCTTGCCTTCAGGGAGCTTATGGTAGTGTGTTCATTTGCTCTAGGCTTCTGCCTTCTGGTTCCCTGCTGACCTACACAGTGACCTGGACTCAGCGCCATGCTCATCACTCAGGTTGCAGCTGACACCTGTCGCGAATGCCTTCTTCCACGCCTAGTTCATCAGCAGCCCCCTTTTCAAAATATGTGCAGAACCTAACCCCACTTGGGACCCTAGTGCAGGCTGACCTTCACCCCTCTGCTTGTCTCCCTGCTTAGTTCTCACCTCATCTCACACACACAATCAGTGATATCTTAAGCACAAGTCACGTCTCACGGGCCCTGGTGGCTTCCAGGTCTACTGGGGTTTACCTCACTGTCCACTAGGCCATCCAGTGTCTCTGGACCGCTGGAGCCCCACTGGTTACCCTGATTCTTTTTCCTTTTTTCTGCACGGAGTGTGCTACCTCCAGCGATGGCTCAGAGACTGAGCTCTGCTTAAATGAGTGCCTCAGAGAGACCCATCCTGGCCGTCATTCTTCCAGCACTTATTGCCACAGTATACCTGGGGACACTGAGCGCTGCAGAGTGCCCTGCTCCGAGTGGAGCACTTTGTATGCAGCTCTTGAAATCTTCTCAACAGCCACAGGTTTGGGATGCTCAGGACAGCTGGGGCCTTCTAACAGTCCTTTTCAAACTAATGCACTGGGAAGCTTGTTAGAATGCAGATTTTGGCTGGAGTAGACTGCATTCTTCTTAGCCCAGGAGGAAGGGCCTTGGGACTTGCTGCTCTTAGTGTAGGCTTGGCCTTGCCACTTGCTGGGCTCCGGCAGGCCTGAAGTGCTGCTGCCTTGCTAACAGGCCACAGGTGCTGCCCAGGACAGCACTAGTTCCAACACTGAGTAGGAAGCGCCATTATTTCTCCAGCTGTGTCGTCTTGGGCTGGTTGTTTCCCTCCGTAGGCTTCATTTTTCTTCACCTGAGGCTCTTTCACAGTTTGCACGTGTGGTTCTCTTTCAAGTGTTTATGCTGATCCGTGCCCAAAAGTCCTATGCTCCACTCGGGACAGCAGGCCATGCCAGTTCTGTACGGGCTCTTCCTGTATGTAGCTCATGTGATCTGAACAGTTCTTATTCCTAATTTACAGTTGAAGAACAGCAACTGTGAGACTGAGCTGCTTGTCCAGGAGTCCACAGCTTTGCATGCAACAGGGCCAGGTTTGAGCTCAGGCCTGCTGACTGCAGCCAGGGCCTTCCCATGGTTTAAGAGCATTAAGTAATGTGGGTCGGAGGCCCAAAGCTATGGATAGGGCTGGAGGTGTGGACAGGCTGGAAGGGCTGTCCTGCAGCCAGACTGGGGCCTGCTTCAGGGAGAGATTTGAGCCAGGGAGGTGACTGGGTGAGGGCAGGAGCAGGTCCAGGGGCTGGGGCTGGATGTGGAAAGAGGCATTGTGGGCATCAGGGAGAGCGAAGAAAAGATGAGGGCCGTGTAGCTCTGGTTTCAGATGGCAAGTGGGGAGACAGCCCCGGGCTGTGTGTTCAGTGTGGAGCTCTAGGTGGGGTGAGCCAAGAAGGCAGGGTTGGGGTGTTGCTGAAGTCTGGCAGCTGAGGCGGGGGAAGGGGGGGCGGCTGAGGGGAACGAGGTGTATCTGAGGAATGTCAGCCATTGATCCAGGAGGGTTTGGGGATAGTCATGGTCATGGTCTGGCACGGGTGTACCCATGTGTTGGACAGTGGGGGGGGGGGGGCGTAATGTGGGATGAGACCTTGGCAACAGTGGGGAAGAACTGGCCAACAGACAGTGACCCCGTGGGTCAGTCCACTGGGCACTGAGGGTCTCCAGGTAGCTGGTGGGTTCCACAGGTTCAGAGTTGGAGCACAGGGACACCTCTGGAACACAGTCACAGAATTTCAGGACAATTGGAGACTTCACTGGAAGAGCCACGGCTTTGTTGGTTATCCCAAGTCCCTGAGCGTTGCTGAGGAGGCTAATGGAGGAGGTCCCACCTCTGTGGACTACAGTCAGGGGCCTTGGGAAATGGGGCTCAGGCTGGCTCTTCAGGGTTTGGATCAATGAGATGAGCAACTGGTAAGGGCCTGGTGGCCTGCATGGTACACTCAGGTTTGTCCTTGGAGGCAGGCGGATGTCCTGAGTCCGTCACGTTTGCCTTTCCTGCTGGGCACTGCCCTATAGTGGGTCACGGCGTCGTACACTCACTCATCTGCCAACTGGCGCTTGCTCAGTGCTACTGTGTCAGCCCCTCCAGAGACACTGCTAAGAGTGACAGCCTGCGAGCTTTCAGGGGCTGTGTGGTGAGCCACAGTTCTTGTCCTGAGCTGGCCCGATGGAAAGGTAGTGAGTGGAAGGAGCTGTTCTGCGTTCTAGGAGTCCGATGTATTTGGGGAAAAGGGAGGACTGGAGATGGAGACTCTGTCCCCATGGGGCGGGCGAGGAAGGCAGGTGAGCTTGTGTGCAGTTAGGGTTTGGGCTGGGATTTTGGAGCTGCTTCCTGCTCCTGAGGTACAGGCGTGAGTCCATGTGCTGACACGAGCTCCCCTTGCCCCCACCCTGAGGCCAGATTCTCCCTTTTACAAATGAGGTAACTATTGTGGGTGCTGAAGGATGGGGCAGAGCTGGAGTTTGGGTCCAGGTCTTCTCCTTGCTCTGTGATTTCCCTGACAGCACAGCCAGAGGCCACCAAGCCCAGGGCCCAGCCTGGACGCTGACCTGGCCTCTCCAAGGCTCAGATGGAATCTTCAGTATTTATAAAAAGGATCTCACGAGCTCTGAGGCAGCTGGGCCCTTCCACTTCTCTCTGGGCTGAAGGCTGCTTTGGGAGCATGTGATCTCCAGCCCATAAGTGTCCTGATAGTGGGTTTGTAGGACTTGCTTTAAGGAAAGGCTGGAGGGAAGATCTTGGGTGGGGAAAGGGGCTAAATTTAATAGGGCCAAGCACACTTCAATGTGCATCGGATCATCCAGGAGGCCTAGCTGAACACATCTCGTGCCACACATGTGAGTCAGCGATATTTCCTGCAACTTCCCAGGCTGGTCAGCAACCCTTTCTTAAGAGCCACTGAGCCAGGCATGGTAGAACATGCATGTAATCCCAGTGATCTGAGGAGACCGAGGCAGGAGGCTCTCAAGTTTGAGGCCAGCTCAGCAACTTAGTGAGATCCTGTCTCAAAACAAAAATTAAAAAGGGCTGGGGATGTAGTGCAGTGGTGGAATGCCCTGGCCTCCAGTACAGGAAAAGGGAAAAAAGCAAAAACCACCAAGGTAGAACAGGAAGATGTTTCTCTTAAAAGAAACTGTTAGGCAGGGTGGGTAGCACATGCCTGTAATCCAGCGACTCGGGAGACTGAGGCAGGAGGATTGCAAGGCCAAAGCCAGCTTCAGCAACTTAGTAAGGCCTGAACAACTTATTGAGACTCTATCTCAAAATAAAAAGGACCGAGGCTGTGGCTCAGTGGTTATGTGCCTTTGGGGTTCAATCCCTGATACCCCCCAAATAAAAAAACTGTTAATAATTATTATTATGATGATGATTATTGGTATTGGGGATTGAATTTAGGGATATTCAACCACTAAGCCACATACCCAGTCCTATTTTGTACTTTAAGACAGGATCTCACTGAGTTGCTTATTAGCACCTAGCTGTTGCAGAGGTTGGCTTTGAACTCACGATCCTTCTGCCTCAGCCTCCCAAGCTCTGGGATTACAGCCATGTGCCACCACACCTGGCTTAGAATATGAAATTTATCATCTTAACCTTTTTCTCTTTTTTTTTTGGCAGTACTGGAGACCAAACCCAGGAGTGTTCTGCCACTGAGCTACACACCCAGCCCTTTTTATTTTGAGACAGGATCTAGCTAAGTTGCCGAGGCTGTCCTCTAATTTATGGTCCTCCTGCCTTAGCATCCCGAGTCGCTGGGATGACAGCTGCCCACCAGTACCCAGCTACTTTAACCATCTTAGGCGTGCAGTGCAGTGGCACTGCACACATTTTTGTTGCTATGCAGCCATCACTACACCTACCTGTAGGACTGCAGCATCCTCCCCAACAAGCTCCACTCCTCACCCTCCATCCTCAGCCCATGGCAGTCACTGTGCTGTCTCTGAAGCCAGCCACCCCAGGGCCTTTTGAAGCGGGCAGTGCTTGTCCTTCTGTGGCTGATGTGCCCCACCTAACAGGATGTCTTCTCCTTCTCCCTTCTCTTCCTCTGCTGCTGAGGATGGAACCTAGGCCCCTGCACATGCTAGGCAACCACCCTACCCTGGAACCACACCCCTGGCCCTTTGTATTTCTTGAGACAGGGTCTTATGAGATTGCCCAGGCTGGCCTCGACCTTGTGTTCCTCCTGCTTCGGCCTCCCATGGCTGGGATCACAGGCATGGCCACCAGTGTGCCTGCTGAGTTTAATTTGTATCGTATCATGTGCTGGCCAGTGATGTTTCACTGTGGGCTGCACCTCACTCTGTTTACCTGTGGGTGACCGCGGGCTGCTCAGCCCTGGGGGTGCCTGGTGTGTGCGGATCTCTTCAGTTTCCAGTGCTCCGGGTCACTACCTAGAGGCAGAACTGCCGGGGCAGAGTCTGGGCTTGGTTTCTGAGGAGCTGACCTGCTCTTTCCTGCAGGGCCGTGCCGCTCGTCTCCGCTCTGTCACAGGTGGCCTCACCTGACCCCAGGCTTTCATCACCAGGCCCTAATGGCAGTCCTGTCTGTTGGTGAGTCCTTTGAGTGTGGAGAGGAGGACGGCGATTCAGAACTGAGGCTTCCCATCCACACAGCCCAGGAGTGGTGGCCAGGGAAAATGGTCTTAGGGACCCCATCTGACACCCTGGAAGGATGGGCTGCGAAGCCAGTTGGAGTCCGCGATTCCAAGGGCTTGTCTGACCTGGACGGAGGCAAAGCTGTGTGCAGGGCGGTTCCTCTTCCTGACAGGCTGGGGGACTGTTGATGTCCCCACCTGCCTTTTTCTGGCCATACTATCCTGATGCTGCCTGTGGGAAGGTCCTGGGGGTTGCTAGCTAGGTGTCCTTGCAGGCCAATGTCTAGGGGAGAACTGAGATTGGTGGCATAGGAGTGGCTTAGCAGGACTGAGAGGATGAGAGAAGCTTTGTCCAGCCTGGGGACCACGCCCAAGTGCACATTTGGTCAGCGGGCAAAGAAGGCAGTGCACGGAGCTCCTAAGAGGGTGGGAGCCTCAGCCTCCCAGGTCTCCTGTGTATCCTGCAGAGTGGCCGGAGGGTGACCACCAGGAGGCACAGGCAGCATGAGTGCCAGAGCACTGATGTAGGGGTGAGAAGTGAACGGTGTGGGATGGCGTGGAGCGCCTCCAGGGTGCTCTGCCTCCCACCGTGTGCTCTGCACCCTGTTCTTCCCCTGCGGTAGCAGCTCCTCCCGTCCTTCAGGACACTCAGCAGCTGGGGCTGGGTTTCCACTCTACAGCAGCACTTGCCTAACATGTGCAGGGGCCTGGACCCAGTCCCAGCACCAAAGGGGAAAGACTATCCAGCGGTGGGTTCTGGTTCCTGTCTTCTGCTTCTGCCTGGCCCTGCTCTCAGGCTGCCCTCCCCTGGTGGAGCCCCCAGACCCTGCTCCCCAGAAGGGCAGCCTCTGATGGCTTCTGGCCCTTCCTATGAGTGTTCCTATGCTCTTCTCCATTTGAAGAGAGACTGAAGCAGGAGCCGGGCCTCTCCTTGGAGACAGTGCATGCCTACCTACCTCTGCAAAGTGTGGCACCGGGCCACCTGGGAAGGGAAGCCCTGCACCATGGCCCGCCCCAGCCTTGTCCCTTGTCTTGTACCTCACAGTCCAGGTGCCAGGTGAAGAGAGGACCGCAGGGCCTTGAGACCTGTGGAGGAGCAGTGGACAGACGAGAACTCAAGGCTGAGCCAGGGCACTGGGTGTGTGCAGCCTGTGTCCAGCATGCCCCTCGGGAGGCCAGTCTCTGCCTGGGTCACGGTCTGGGAGGAAGTGTAGCAGCCCAGGGCCCAGCCTTGCCATTTGTTGTTATAGCAGCAGGGTTTGTCTGAGGCAGGGTGTGTGCTGTGCTATGAGGGTGTGGGGTGCCAGGCACACGTGGCCAGGCCCCTGGGGATGGATGTGGCTCAGCAATGACCAGCCTTGTGCCTGGATGGCAGCTCACCAGAAGGCTGACTTTCCTGATCTGTAAAACATGGGCCACAGCGGCACTGATTCCCCTAGGGCTGTGTGAGGACTTGGCAGATGGTGTCTGTCGCCGTGCTCTCTGTCTTCATCTTGTCTGGGGAAACACGTAGGACAAGGAGGGTCACAGACCCTGCCGCAGCAGGGGGTGGGGGACTGGGAGCCATGAGGCCAGGATGTGTGCCAGCTCCAGGGGCCACTGAAGGCCTCCTGGACAAGAGGACCTGGGTCTTGAGAGATGAACACAAGTCTTAGGAGTGAAGCTGACAGCTCCTGGATGGCAGCAGTAGCTGACAGAAGCACAGGCTGCACGGCCCTGTGCACACAGGCCTCCAGCTCCCCCACCACCCTGGAAGAGGGTCTGCTATTATTTCCGAGTTCAGAGGAGGGTCAAAGACACAGACACCCTATAATTTGTCCAGTCACAGAGCTAGAGAGGGATGGAACCAGGCCTGGAAGCCGGGAGCCTGGCCCAGAGCCTGTGCACATGGAGAGGGAGCATCTCTAGTGGGTGAGCAGTGGTGGAGCTGTGAGGAAAATGGGCTGGACCTCGGACAGGTCCCACCAGGGCATCTGGTTGGCTCCTCGGGTCTGTGCTTCCCAGGTTTCATGGGCTGCCAGGTTGAAAAGTGTTTGGGAGGCTGACATAGAACTGCTAACTTTAAAATCTGCCAAGTAAGGATTTTATTTTTTCTTTTAAACCAAAACTCTGCAAGTGGTCTTGCTGGCCACTTCTGAGTTTCTTGCCATGTAACCTTGGTTAAGAGACTGGGTACCTCTGAGTCTCTGAGAAAACTGGGACCCCCAGCCTCACTGGCCTGGGAAGCCCTCTCAGCACCCATCTCTCAGAGGTCTTGGATAACACTGGATGTGTCTGGACCTCCTCCCGGCCTCAGACAAAACAGGGCTAGTGCTCACTGCCAGAGAAGCCACACAGGCCTAGGCCAGCTCTGCTGCTGTCGCCTAACAGGGGGTGGGACTTAGCAGTTTTGCCCTTCAGATGCCCTAGTAAAGAGGTCTGCCAGGGCTCTCCATCCAACATGGTCCTTTCCTTCCAAGAGCAGGAGCACGGACTCTGTATTAGTTAGACATGACCAGTAGTTCTGTCTGTCCTAGAGGCCAGTGTAGGCCCTGGGGGCTTCTGGCCTCAGGGCCGTAGGAAGAGAACAAGCCCTCATCTTGGTGGCATTGACCGTGGGTTCCTGTGCCACTGTGGAGTCTGCAGCCTCCACACTTGAGTGGGGCCTCCAGCAGCCTGGGCCACCCAGAATGGTAAATACTCCAGTAGCAGATAGTCACAGTTTGGTGTTTCGTCTTGTCCTAAATGCTTCCTGAAACAAAATGAACATATTTGATGCCACTAATGATGTTTTTAAAAAGAAGGAATCACATAATTCATTCTAAGACCACCATCTATCTGTTGCTGCAATCCTGTTTTCTGTATGCTTCTGAGGAGACCTCACAGTGGGTCTCAGGACTGCCTTCCTCATTCCTGCTTTGCTGAGACAAGCTCATGACCCTTGCAGGTCTCCTGGGAAGTGGCCCAGACCTGTGCTCTAGGGCTTGTCCCAGAGAAGCCTGGGATGGAGAGGCCCAGGCCAGCTTATAAGCATTGCCAGCTTGAATGCACTGGTTGGTTCCTGAGTTCCAACAGAGTCTTCAGGGGTGGAGACAGGCCACCCGAGGTGGAGTGCTGATGGAGCTGTGTGGCCAAGGTGGGGTAGAGCAGATTGTCCACTCCTGGGCAGCTGCGGGCTGCCATGGCACTAAGGCAGAGCTGGGCAGTGGCGACAAGAGCCGGTGGCTGGGTGACTGAGTGTGTATTTTGGGCAGTTACTTTCTGAAGTGGCTTTAGTGGTTGACATTAAGGAAGAGGCCTCTTGGCAGAAGGAAAAGATTGAAGGAGTTCTACGGTTTCCTCCCATTAATCACCCTGGCGCTGTGGCTCCCTGCTGCAGGGGTGTGCACTCCTGGCCTGCGGTAGTGCCTACTGGCTTCTTGGGCAGGGAAGCTGTTGTGAACCAAGGCCCTCTCCCTCCAAAGGCCAGCGGGTATAAATCTGCCCAAGGTCACAGGAGATTTTGTGGTGGCATGGTGGAGACCAGAACCCTCCATCTAAGAGCCACACTCTGATCCCCTGGTTTCTAAAGTGGGACTGGCCCACCTGTAGTAGCTGTCCCACTCTCCTGCAAACCCTGCACCAGCTGTCACTCTGAGGAAAGGGACAAGCTAGCTCTTTCAGAGCTCAAGGCTGGGCAAGTTCTAATGGCAGTGTCTGGCCCTTTCCTTCTTGGGTGGCTAGGTACATGGGAGAACAGAGTGTCCTACAATTGGGCCTGAGTCATGGTCTGGCCTTGTCTCCATGGGTGTATCTGTTTTCCGGTCTCTGTGAGGGGTTTAGGCATTCATTTCCTGCCTACCTGCGTCTGGGATACTTGATCTCCAAGGGTGCAGGGTTTGCAGGAGAGTGGGACAGCTGGTACAGATGGGCCAGTCCCACTTAAGAAACAAGGGGAGCAGATGTGGCTCTTAGATGGAGGGTTCTGGTCTCCACCATGCCACCAGAAACTCCTGTGACCTTGGGCAGATTTATACCTCTCTGGTCTTCACTCTCAGTACAAAATCTGTCCAGGTTCCTTCTAATGTGGACCTGGAGAGAACGCAGGACTAACTGTCTTCGAGTGGGTGGGAAGTATTCCAGGTGAGCCTTTGTGAACAGGTTGACGGGACTTGGGTGAAAACATTGTGACAGGCTGGCTTTGCAGTAACCTCTGGCCTTTGTTGTCTTAGGAAGACATGGCTGCTCACGTGGGTGCTTCCCGGACTCCCCAGGAAGTGATGGAGCACTATGTGAGCATGTACATCCACGGGAACCTGGGGAAGGCCTGCATCCCCGACAGCATCCCCAACCGGGTGACAGATCACACCTGCCCCAGCGGAGGCCCCCTCTCGCCCAGCCTCACCACCCCGTTGCCTCCGTTGGACATCTCAGTGGCCGAGCAGCAGCAGCTAGGCTACATGCCACTGCGGGACGACTATGAGATCGAGTACGACCAGGACGCCGAGACACTCATCAGCGGGCTGTCCGTGAACTATGACGACGACGATGTGGAGATCGAGCTCAAGCGCGCCCACGTGGACATGTATGTGCGGAAGCTCAAGGAACGGCAGCGCCGGAAGAACATCGCCCGTGACTACAACCTGGTGCCTGCCTTCCTGGGGAAGGACAAGAGGGAGAAGGAGAAGGCGCTGAAGCGGAAGATCACCAAGGAGGAGAAGGAGCTGCGGCTGAAGCTGCGGCCGCTGTACCAGTTCATGTCGTGTAAGGAGTTTGACGACTTATTTGAAAATATGCACAAGGAGAAGATGCTGCGAGCCAAGATCAGAGAGCTGCAGCGGTACAGGCGAAACGGAATCACCAAGATGGAAGAGTCGGCTGAGTACGAAGCCGCCAGGCACAAGCGGGAGCGAAGGAAAGAGAACAAGAACATGGCTGGCTCCAAAAGGGGCAAGGAGGAGGGCAGGGATGGCGAGTTTGCAGCCATCGAGAACCTTCCTGGGTTTGAGCTCTTGTCAGACCGTGAGAAGGTGCTCTGTAGCTCTTTGAACTTGAGTCCAGCGCGCTATGTGACGGTGAAGACCATTATAATCAAAGACCACCTCCAGAAGCGGCAGGGAATCCCCTCCAAAAGTCGCCTTCCCAGTTATCTGGACAAAGTCCTAAAGAAAAGGATTTTAAACTTCCTCACAGAAAGCGGGTGGATATCCAGGGATGCCTCCTGAACAAGGGTGTCCTGGAGCGTCCCCAGACACTTCCAAGGCTGGAGCAATGCTCAAGTAGCTTGTGAGCCAAATGGCATGGGGGGAGGGGAGAGGAACCGCCTTTTCCCCTGTTGCTCTTTTTAAACAAATTGAGTTCCTTTTTTTAAGATGTAAAAATCTTTTCAATGGTCCTCTGAAAGAAGCAATAGTAACAATCTTATATTGGATCATGGGGGAGACAAATGTTTCTATTTTAACTTGGTCCTAAAAGTAACCCTTGAAGATGATGATTTGCCTTTGCGTGTTCCGTTTGGAGACTGTTAAGAGATTGGATGATTTCCTTTTCTTTCCTGAGCCGCCTTCCCTTCGGGTGCAAAGCTGTGGGTGCAGGGAGTGACATTTTCCTGCTGGGCCGCCAGCCACCCATCAGCTTTCCCTGGTGACACACGCTCTTCTCAGGCAGGGCTGCTATAGGCGCCCCTTTTCTGAGCCCACTGATGCCCCCCCCACGACACCCCACATGGCCCGGGGCACGAGGCACTTTATAGAGGGGCCCATGGGACACAGACCTGCCCCTGTGTAACAGATGAAGATGAGGCCAGAGAGCACCAGGAGGTTTCCTTACACACTTGAGGAAGAAGCCTTGTTTACACAGTTGATCACGTGAGCTTCCACTTAGCTGTCAGCAGCGGCCAAGTGTGAGTTTGCAGCTCCCAAATCCCAAATCCTGCCTCTTTTTAGTCTGAGCCCAGCCTGCTGCCCACTTGGGGATACCCCCTGGGTACATCCTTGTTTTGTCCCAAGGATGGGAACCCTGGAGTGGGAGGGTCACAGGACTAGTGGGAACTGCCTGGCTTCCGGGGGTGCCCCTTGCTGCTGTGACTACCTGTAGTGCATTTGACTTGGAAGACCCCATTTTAAAGAGTTCCAGGCCAAGTGCTCAGGGTTCTGAGTTCTGGCATTAGCTTCCTCAGGATTCTTCTCAGTTACAAGTCCCCTTCTCACAGAAAACAATGACCATGCTAGCCCAGCTAGGCGAATTATTTAGTGCATGGCCAGGCCTGCTCCCGTTGGCTGGGCAGAGCCATAGTTCCAGCCCACACAGGCCCTGGTAAGTGTGGCGGTTCCCGGCTGTGTCTTGGGGCTACTGTGCTGCTTCCTGCTCGCCCTCTTGCTTCTGACTCAAAAATGGCTCCTTCCCAGCCCAACCGAAAAGCTCGTTTCTGGGGCCTTCTTCAAGGACATACACGGTACCTTCCTTTTAAACTTGAGGAAGTCGCTTGTCTTCCGGCTGCTCAGGGTTCTCGTGCCCAGACCCTGCTTTAGAGTCCCTGGATGACCATAGACCCCATTCTCCCTGAACTCATCCTGCCCCTGTGCCCCCATAGGTACAAGAGCCTGTTTACCTCCTAGAATATTTGAGCTTGAAGTACATTAAAGTGAAGTTATTCAAAGGAAAAAAAAAAAACCCTCCTCATTTCCAAGGACGACTTGATTATGTGCCTTTTCCTTTCTTTTTACATCCTCTGTCCCTTAGGGTGAGTTTTTCAGCATTAAACAAAACATTCAAGTACACTGTTTAGTTGCAAAGTGTGTTGCGGGCTGGCAGAGGAGTACCTGCTCGCTAGACCAGGGCTTCTCAGCAGATGCTGAGCAGTGACACTGCTCCAGAGTGCTGGCTGCGTGCTGCGCCAGGGACAGTGACAAGGATGGTGCTGAGTTCTTATATCATCACAGCCAGTGGTTCTCAGAGTGTGGATCTTGGGTACCTGTTTACAAATGCAGAATATGGACCCCACCCGGTCCTCTTGAATTGGAAATTCCATGGTGGAGACTAGCAAGCTGTCTTTCAAACCCTCTAGGTGACTGGGAGGGAGCTCAGTTTTGACAGCCACTGGCTTTAGCTGTCCTGGTGTCTCATTTGTTGATTTTCTACACCACCCGAATACTAGTTTGGTGAGGTTGAGTCTAGTCTTATTTTTTTATATAAAATGATAGGCCTACATTAAGCTTGAGAAGCAGAGGATCCTGAAAATGTGTGGCCCAGGCCAAGAGTTGTCCAGTGAAAACCTTTGTGCTTAAGCAGTTTTGTAGTGTGTGTGTGTGTGTATATATATATATATATATATATATATATATATATATATATGTGTGTGTGTGTGTGTGTATATATCTTTTTGATGGTATGAAGAATTTATTTAGGCTTGACTGTTTTAAGACACCATAATGAATGTATAATTAATTTATGTCAAAGTATTAATATGTTGTTACAACAGGAAAGTAATTTTAGGATTGGTTGCCTCTTATCTGCTCCAGCTTTCTGTTATATTAGTTCTTACCTCTGCATTAGTTTGGAGTGTTTATATTCAATTCTCACAATAAATTAGCTACCATAATCCTGTGAACTAAATCTTTTCAAATTTTACACAAACTGTCTTTACAAAGTCCAAAAAGATAGATAGGTAATTTTTCAGGCATTTGAAATAATGCTCTCTGGGAGGCCAACATTCCAAGAATGTATTAAAAACTACAACTCTGGCTACCATTTTTATTATTCTTTTACATATTAAACAAGTTGAGAACAGAACAGTGCCTTTGCTTGCTTCTTACCGTTTCTCGAGCCTCTGTGCCTGCTTCCTTGCAGAGCCTTAAATGCAGCAGTGAGCCAACACTGAGCCCAGGGGCACGGTGTGCCTGGCATGTTTGAGTAGCACACTGGTTATCAAGCCAGCCCCCACCATCCCTAAGTCAGCCTAAGTGGGCTGACTTTCCCACACCTGAGGTCTGCACCATACAGCTCAGCCCCCACGCTGCAAGCAAGCAACACCCATCGGTACTAGGTACTAGAGTGGAGCTGACCATATCATTTCCAGCATGAATTTGTCATTAAAAGATGTCTTCCCATTGGTGGTGATTGTGGATAACTGAAATATACTATTGAAGACAAGTTGGCTGTATCTGAGCTGTAGTCATCCCTTGGGTTGGTTCCTGGATGCCTTACCCCCCACTCCATTCAGGATTCCAAACTTTGAAATATTTAAAATAATAGTATTTGCATATAACCTGTGCACTCTCAACTTGCATCATCTCTAAGTGACTTATAATGTCCAATACAGTTAGATGTCATGTACAGATTGTATTGTGCAGGAAATGAGGACAAGTGTGTTCAGTACGATTGGTTTCAATAGTTTTGTTCTGCAGTTAGTCAAGTTCATGGGTGTTAACACCCACAAACACAGAGAGCTGACTATATGTCTTGAGTCATGAACTTAGTGCTTTTTAGCGACTCCAGCTGTAGTTGAACAGTAAGAGGAGTGCACGCACACACACACTCTCAGAGAACAGTCTGAACATGTTGTCTCATTCAGGCTTTGCTTTGCAGGAGAGTTCCTGGGTGGATGCACACAGCTGCACAGCATAAAAACAGGCTGGGCTGGACCCAGGCCTGGGTTCTCTCCAATGTTGGGCTGCCTTCACTTCCAGGGTATGTATTTGACCAAATAACACAAAGCAACTTCAAGGAAAGGAGGAAAATGCTTGCAAATAGGAAAAATGGAGATTATTGCTTTTGTTTTTCAAAATTACTGGCAAAATATATAACTATGCCCCATTTTTTTTTTAAACACAGGAAATGGATTTACCAATATTGCCTTTTCACCTAAAAAAGGTCAAGAGGTCACTGTTCCCTTTTGTAACAGATGCCCCAGCCACTCAACCTTCCTCCAAGATCTGGACATTATATGAGGCACAGAGACCCCTCTGCTGGAGTCACCGTGTGTGGCTGCAGCTCTGGAGGGCTTTGTCCCAACCCCTGCTGTGGTGTGCCTTCTCCTGGTCACTGGGTCTGAGCCTGGAGGGCTGCTCCCTTCCCAGGTGGTGGCACCTGCACACCAAGCAGCCAACTCCCAAGCTGGGGTAGATAAAGGGGAGAGTTAAGTCACACTTGCCTTGGGCTCAGGGGTCACCACTAAAGGACACGTCATTACCAGAAATAGGAAAATAAACATTAGGCTTTTAATCCTCTTAAATAGAATTTTAAAATTAAACAAACATTTTAAGTACACCAAGCATGCAGTCCCCACTGAGAAGGTCCATCTTAATAGGAACATACCTTGAGGTTATTAGTAACTAACTGAATAGATTTAAACAACTGAGATGACAAAACAGGAAAAAAGGATTTACTTTGTCAAATTCACTTGGCAAAATAAGGTGGTTAGAATGTTCAAGTTCACATGCTCCCTTCCCATCTCCACAGAAAAGCCAAGGTTGACCATTCCTGGCATCTAGATGCTAGTTATAAATGAACTTGTATGTTCTCAAAGGTAGGCATCAATTTTTTTTGTTGTTGTTTTAATCAAGAAACATGTTTCCCCTCCGGCCTTTTCTTCACAGAGTGAACCCAGCAGTAGCCAAAGGTGCCAGCACTCAGTGCTGCAGTGAGCTGCACACGACGGCACAGACGGGCGGCCAGGCAGCCAGACAGTTCCTGAAGACCTTTTATTTGTTTAAAGTACTTTGCAATCACGAGTTTCAGCAGATACAGCGTTATTCACGATACTCTAGAGGTCCCGTCCGCCCTCTTCTGGAAGAATATGGAGCTACTAAACATGTGGTACTAAGAAATCAGACTCCTGGACCAGAGCTCCTGGACGCAACTGTGTACCCAGCTTGATTCTTTGCAGCCACTTGACCTTTCCATCAAGGCTGGACTCCCAGAGGAGAAAAGATAGACCCGCCTTTCAAGAGTTACAGCAAGTGACTTAAAAGCCAAAGGCCCTGCGGGAGGCAGTTATGCTTCCTTCACCACCCCCACCAGGGCAGGCCTGAGGGTGCGCCCATGCAGCTTGTACCCCACCTTGCTAACCAGCGCCACCGTACCCGGTTCCTTGCCCTCTACTGGTGTGTGGAACAGCGCCTCATGTTCATAAGGGTCGAACTTGGCTCCAAGGGGGTCCAGCTTGAGCAAGCCGTGCTTTGTGAATACCTTCTGGATCTGCACCTCGGTCAGCACCAGCCCCTCGTACAGGCTTTTCAGGTGAGGGTTTTCATCTTTAATTTCTTCCTTTGGAACACTCTGTGTTGCCTTCTCCAGAATGTCTGCAACCTCCAGCAAGTCTTTGCAGAAGCCCTGGATGCCTGATAAAGTTAAAGAAGGTGGGTCACAGTCCACATCCACTGCACCTGGGAATTGAGCTTGGTGTGCTTCATACATAGGCTGCTTATGGTGCCCGGCCACAGCACCTGTTGCCCCAGAATCTCAATGCTTCCACCATTTAATACAGAAAAGACAAAACCCTCCAAAGCCTCTCCTGGCTGAAAGCTGGAATCACCTACTACAGTAGGGGGAAAGGAAGCCAAGTGAAGGGCTAAGGTCGAAGCACCCTTGAGACTCCCAGGCAAGGGTGCTAAGCAGCATGTATGGAATGAAACTCAGGAGACTGAGCTGGAACAGAGACCTAGGTGTGGAGGCCCTTTAAACCTGTGGGAGTGTGGAAGTCACCCGGAGTGCCGGGAAGAGGGGAAAGAGGCCTGGTACTCAGGTCAGGCAGGTTCGTATTACTCAGGGAGGAAGAGTACCAGGAACCCAGGTGACCCAAGGAAAAGTGTTCCCAGGAAAGAGGTGTTTCTGTGTTGGATGCAGCAGCATGATGAGATGAGGACTCTATTTCCATCTGGTCCCTCACCCTCTCTGTCCTTGGGTAGCCATAGGAATTCCCATCCTGAACCTTTGGCTCCTCACCTTAACACAGGACACCACACCTGGCAGTTAACCAAGTGACCCACAGCAAGCACTCCTATGGCAGCCTCAGGTCCAGTTACTACCACAGGTGCCAAACTGGCAGTGATGGACAAAATGCTGGTGCCATGACTGTGATGTGTGGCAAGTCACTAAGCCTGGATTACCTCAACTACAAAGCGGGAAGGCAGCAACAGAAGCACCAAAGCTGACAGTGGAGGCTGCACAGCAGGAGTCCTGAAGTGACAGCACTGCTCTGAAGCGTGAGGGAGCCACAAGCAGCAGGGGTGCCATAGACATCCCTGTATGCCATTCGGTTACTAGGACTTTCCTATTCACAGAGGTCATTTTCTTGAATCGGGGAAGAAAGCTGAACATAGTTTATTCTGACTAGACTGTGGCATAATCAGACCTCCTGCTAGTCCTGGTGAAGAAGCCTGCAGATGTGCCTTCTACAGCTGGCTAGGGGCTCCCTAGGGTCTGCACAGGGAGGGTGATAATAAAACTCCTGCTGTGTGGACCACACAATTCCAAACACTGTCACAACTACACAGTCTCTGCTCCTATACAGACACTTTCACTATGAACTCATCTTGAAAAACCAGAGGGGGTGTGAATTCTGCCCCCACCCCGGCTTGTTCTAGGTACACCTGCACCCCCTCTTCTCCACCCTATTATGTTCTTTCTGGGACCAATAACACATAATGTTTAAAGTTACCATATAATTTCGCCTCTTCCACCAGTTTTTGGCTCCTCAGTCTCAAGTTCTCAGTATCTGCCAAAGCTCGTTTGTATTTTTCCTAAAGAAAAAATAAAAGGTAAAAGATTTACATGAATCAAATATGGAACAAATTTACAGGAAAGTCATCCTAATTTGAAAATGATTATAACACACTCCAAGTCAAGATACAAATAAGATCTGTCATTCCTTTTGAGATATTGGACAAAAACAGAAAAGCTCAGTGAGACCAATTTATACTCATGTTAGCATTTCCAGCGAGTGGGAGTAATGCTAGGGCTCCCTGCGCTGATCCAAGTGCACAGAGGTGAAAAGACCAGAGGAAAATCCTTCACCCCCAAGGAATAAGCACTAGTCTCCCCAGTAGAATGTCTGACTTCAGGCAATATGAGCACCTTGCTAGGGGCGACGCCATGTCCAGTCCCATTCCTTCCGGGAGAGGGGGAATGGACTGGGTGTGAAGGGGAGGCCTTGATCCCATGGGGACATGACCCTGTGGATGCACCTCTGTGCCTTCCAGTTTGCCTTAAGGACTCAGTTCACATGCTCACTGTTTAATAATTAATCATGGCAGTTTGGGGAAGTCCCCGAATTCTTACCAACCCTCTCAAGAGCTCCCCACCTCTGGAGTGCCTTCTGCTAATGTGTACTGAAGGGCTCTGTGCGGGTTTCCATACTGCAGCTGAGCCAAGTCTGCAGGCAGTCACAATGCAGAGGCAGGCAGCTTGGGCTCACCCTACCCCATTCACCCCTGGCTCTGGGAGCTGCAGGTGGGTGAGCCTGGGGTTCCCTTGGCTGCTCTGGGCCTCAGGCTCCTCACCTGTAAACAGCTTACTCATAAGAACATGTAAAACTGCCCACACATAATCAGTGCTTTGGGAGACATAAATATTTGATGTTTTTAATCTTAAATCCTTAAAGAACTTGATTTGCAGATGGATGGATTTCACTATAAACAACATATATAACTGAAAATAAAGCCATCATGTCAGATGTTATTTCTATATTTATTGATTAAGCTATACCAATATCATTGGTTAATACTTTTCAATTATATATATCTGAATTAAAGAAGTATGCAAGGTAAGAAGAAAAGCACCTGATCAGTGCTACTTGTGCTTTTCAGCAATAAGAATCCCTACTGCTGCCAGCTCACACAACTTCTACTTCCCCATGACAGCAGCCCAGGCCCCCACTCCCACCCCAGTTTTAGTGACCACACGGAGCTTTCCTCATCTGTAAGACCGTCTCAGGGTAACCACCTGGCACGTGAGGCTCTTGTCATGTCAGAAGTGGAGCCATACGACGTGGTTCTCCCCTCCACTGTGGTGGTCACCTGCTACATGAGCAGTGGGTCAGACTGAATGCCCTGGCTTGGGTCTGTCACCAGTGACATGTGGGGCCTTTTCTGTGGACCACACAAGAAATAATTCAGCCAAGTCTGTGTCCCACAAGAGCCATATATCCTCACCATAGTGTCTCTCAGCTGTTCTTCTAACTTGACCTTCTCTTCCAAGAGGATCTTGTCTGTAGAGGGAGGCTCTGTCTTCTGCTCATTGTGACCCATGTCCTCTTCCAGGCTTTGGCCATTGTTCTTTTGTTTTGTAGCTGTGCACAACAACCGAGGAGAGGGCCTACAGAAAAGTCCACACATCAGAAATGACAAATGTTTTTTGGAAAACCAGACACAGGACATAGGAGATTTGGAATACTTTTGAACTCTGCTATTGACTGTTTTAGGAGCAAACCTATTTCAGATCTTATAAAGGCAAACTACAAATGACACACACACATATATTAGTACATGCCAAATAACGTCATTCTGGACAACAGATCGCATATGTGGCAGTCTTTATACCTCATAACCTATGTGTGTAGTAGGTTATACCATCTATGTTTGAGTAAGTACACATGTAACATTCACACAAGGAAATCACCTAACAATGTAGCTCTCAGAAGGTAGTTCCTATTGTTTTATGACTCATGACTATATAAGACCAACTGCAATACATGCTTAAACTGATGGGTACCTAACCTTCTCTTCTTGCATTCCAAGGTGTCTTCTGAGACACAGAGACCCCACCTGTGTTTAATACAGCAGACACTGTCAGAGATGAGACCCACTGCTGACATCATGGACAAAGATGGACCAGGCAGAGATCTTACCTCGAAGCACTTTCCATCATGTAAAAAAGGTAAGATGTCTATACACAAAGAATTGTAATTGGGGGTTTAAAAGTTAGTAAAAGAATCCCAGTGCTTTGAGAGACTCAGAAGACTGGAGGAGAAGAAAAGGCTCTATAGGACCGGTGAGTTGCACACAAGAGCAAAACATGTAATAAAGAGGTCATTGCTTTTCACACCTGTGGTAACAGTCTACAATGGACCCTTCTACTCCTTTCTGTGAACCTGAGAAACATGAATACATGCATAGCCTCTCTAGTTCATTTTCAGAAAATATGAACAAGAGCAGGGTGGACAGACAGATAGATGCGCTTCAGGAAGTGGGCACTGCCTGGATGAAGGTGTGGAGGTAGGAACATGAGACTAACAAATGAGTACTAACAAATCCTGGAAGATATTTAAGGTATTATCCAATCTGATATCCACGTGAAAAGATTCAATGACATGCCTAAGGTCACAAAGCCTTTAGTGATAATCTTAAAACCCAGGTTTCTTCACCAGGATCAGCAGGAGCTCTTATTATGCCACAGTCCAATCAGAATAAACTACATTCAACTTTCTTTCCTGATTCAAGAAAACTACCTCCATGAATAGTAAAGTTTTTGTAAACATAATATACATAGAAGGATGTTTATGGCAACGCTGCACAGGGACAAGCTGGACACAGTGTTCTGAAGTAAGGAAATGGCTAAATGAACTGCTGCTTCCCCAATCTGAACTATCATGCAGCTACTAAAAGATGAGTTAAACAGTCGTCCCTCGGATGCACTTGTGTGTCTTCTATTAAATAAGAAATGCAACTTCATGCACCATTTAATGATAGGATACATTGATACATTCTAAGAAAGATGTCATTAAGCAACTCTATCATGCGAACCAAAACGGCTAGGATGTCACTAGGTGATACAGTCTTAGGGGACCACTGTCCTGAATGAGGTCTGTCACTCACGGGAACTTGTGCAGTGCAGGAACACAAAACATGTTCATATGTAGACTGTTACTACAGGTGTGAAAAGCAATGACCTCTTTATTACATGTTTGCTTTTCTGGTTTTCAGGAATTTAAAAAGTAAGGGTATTGTTGAGATGCCTGCCTTCTGAGTCCGTCCGTCATGTGTGTGTCCCCCCACCCCCCGCTGAATGTGACAGTCACACTGCCTTTCTGCAGGTTGGCTCTGCTGTGTGCAGACCCCTTCCTGATGCCAACAGAGGGTCTAGCCACCATGTTTGAGAAGGAAAAACACAGGGTCCAGAGTTGCAGCTGGTCTGCTGTCTCAGAAAACTATCACTGTGGGAATTGTGATTACCATTCATTCAGCTCTCTTGCCTCTAGTTAAGCATCTTTCCACAAAGCCACAATTTCAGAGACAGAAATGATGCTGACTTCCTGGTACTTTTTTTTTTTTGGCAATTCCAGATACAAAACAACAAATTATTGAGCTCTAAAAAGCCTTTTTACTTAAGTATTCGGAGAAGCCTGCCACATTGTTCCCATGGTGCTTTACATGAACTTAGTAAGATGCTATTCACGCCTTGTCACCCTCATTGCAAGTAATCTTTGGCTCATCTGCCTGGTCTCACCAGGTGAGTGAGCTCCTGGCGGGAGAAGACCAGCCCTTACTCTGCTCAGTTTCTACCCAAAGTTTGGACAGAAATAGCTTCTCTCGACTTGGTGAATAACTTGCTTCTAGGAAAAATTTTCAAGGGATGAGATAAGAACTCTCTATATTTGCCGAACTCACTTTAAGACAGGTCTTTCAAAAACCAGAAGCAACGGGTTAAAATGAAAACAGTGACGAGTGCTGGTTCTTCTGACCCGCAGGGAGCCTAAACGAACTGCCCACAGCCGGACAGGCTCTGGTGCTTTTTGACCCCAGACTCCAGCGAATGCTTAGAAACTTGAGGCAGAACGGGAAATGCCCGTCAGACGGGCAACGGACCCTCCGGCGCGGCGCCAGCTGAGCTGCGGGCACTGGTGAGCCACAGCCCCGTCCCGGCTCGCTGCGTGACCTTGGGCAAGTCTTGGGTCTCTCTGCTTGTTTCTTCAACCGCAGAAGCTGAGGCTGCCTGGGTGCCCGGGCGCGCAGGGGAAGCGGACGACTGCGAGGACGCTGCGGGCCCTGGGCCACACGCACACGGGGGCCGCCGAGCTTCCACTCCAGGCACCCCGGCCAGGACCCCTCCGTCCCGCAGCCCACGGAGCCCTAAAGCCCCACGCTTCGGGTGCAGGCGGCGGCGCTCCCGCTGTCCGAGCCCAGGACGGGCACACCCCGGCCACAGAGCAGACCTTGGGGGCGGTCGGAGTCCGCGTCGGAGCCGCGGGCCCGGGGACCCCGACGCTGGTGATGAGGCCGGAAGGGCCAGGATCGGAGCGGCAGAAATGGCGCTGAGGAGTCGCGCTCCCTCAGCCCAAAGAAGCCCGACGCCCCTTACCTGAGAGACAACGCCAAAGCCGGGAGACCGCGCCGCGCTAGCCTCACACACCGAGCCGCCATGACTGCCGCTACGGCCTCCGTCACGCACGTACCGGGCATGCGCCGAGGCCGCTGTCCCGACTTCACGCCCCACTATTTCTCATCAGCCAATCCTAGGCCGCTTATGCTGTGATTGACAGACCATAGTCACCAATAACGGTAAGTCACAGCAGAGCACAGTCTCCCCCCCCGTGATGGGCGGGGTCTGAGCCCCGCTTCCCGGAGAGCCCCAAAAAGCGAGGTGAAAGGTGAAGAGAACAAGAGGAGGAGCCTCTTCGTGGGCGGGGAAAGTATGGGGAAGAACCAGTGAGGGCGGGGCGGGGCCGAGCGGAGGGCGCTGGTTGGGTGGCGCGTTTCCTTCGGGGCCAGTCTTGTTGTCACCTCCCACCCTGTTGCCCTTTTTCGCTGAGTGCCGCTGGGGCTTGCGGCCCGACACTCGTGTCTGAGGGCGCCACTAGCCGAAGGAGGCAGGGAGGCTCGTAAAGTGAGGCTGTGCTACCGGGAGGCGCACTCCCGGCACGCCTATCCAGGTGGTGCGGGAGGAGGGGGAGGGACATGGCTGGCTGGCTGTCCCGAGTTACAAGGAAAACTTTAAAACGAGACCCAGGAAGCGGATATGACGAAGTGTCATCACGTTTGGTGTTGGATGTCGGGATTCTGGGTGTTAGATTTGAACCTGTCATCTTCTGTTTTCTGAGTAAGGCACAAACCACAAAATGGGAAAAATACAGGAAAACTTTTGGGACCCTCTAAGGCTCATAAATTCAAATACCGGTGTGGTTCTGCCACACACCCCTTAAGTGTCTCAGAAGACTGACGAGAGGGCGCTACTGGCTCTACCCCTTTTGCTGCGCTTTAAGCTTGGGGCCCAACAAAGGCTCTTACCCGACTTCTGCTCTGCACCGCTGACCTCCAGGGCATTCCCCGGGGCCAGCCGGCGCCTGCAGAGGCCGGCCTCCCACCCAGGATACTACCTGCTGTGTTCCACTTCTGAGAACCAAAACGCTGTTCTTTTCCTTTGTTTTCATTGAAACCTTTCTTTCAACCGATGCTGATTGAGCACCTACTGTTTCCCTGCACTGTGCCACCTATAGATGGAGGCAAATGGCCAACTCCAGAATATGGGCTGTCAATTAATTGGCGAGGTCAGTGGGAGGAAGTGGACCGGTTAGTAAACGAACTTAAAAGACATGATTGAATTCAATTCGGATCATGGTAGAACAGATCAACTGTACAAAAGACATTTGTGAAGTGATGAGGAATTTCACTGCTACTTTTGTTAAGGAGTCATAATGGCCTGGTGGCTATGTAAAAATGTCCTTGACATCAAAGATGCAAACAGAAATGTTTACAATAAGTTGCTACAGTGTCTGGAATTTGCTTTAAAAATACTCCAGTAGAAAAATAATGAGTATAGGTGAAACACAAGTGGAAAATATGGAAAATGGTTAGAACTGGGTGCTGGACATGATGAGGGTTGTAACTTTTCTTTATTTTTAATAATGTTCAAATTTTTCTGGGATAACCCTTAAAATGTGTTTTTCATCGGCTGTAACCAAGTTGTCTAATTGCGCTCATCCTGAATCTGCTCACCTGTAAAACTGTTTTGTTTAGTTTTTTTTTGTGGTGGTGGGGGGTCGCTATGGGAAAATATAGGAAAACTTTTGGGACCCTCTAAGGCTCATAAATTCAAATACCGCTGTGGTTCATAAAATGCGACTTATGCAGTCCAGGGGGAGAAATAAAAGAATATCCACGCGCTTCTGCCCCTTTCAATGCTTTATTGACGCAAATCACTCAATACAATTCATCCTATAGGTTCTTAATCAAGAACAACAATCCTTTATGCTAGGCATTGCAATAGACATAATAAATTCACAGCAAACCATTCTAGATTAATTCTAAGCACTGCAAACACACTTAATCATGACAGGCTCATGACAAACATTCCCTCTGCATTCTAAGTTCAAGTGTCAGATCAAAAGTCTCAAACTGGGCTGGGGATGTGGCTCAAGCGGTAGCACGCTCGCCTGGCATGCCCAGGGCCCTGGGTTCGATCCTCAGCACCACAAAAAAATAAAAATAAAGATGTTGTGTCCACCGAAAACTAAAAAATAGATATTAAAAAATTCTCTTTCTCTTAAAAAAAATAAGTCTCAAGCCTTAGGCTCTAAGTCCAGCAGATGCACACTCACTCAGACCAGATGCACACTCACTCAGACCGCAGTGATCAGGTCAGGAACCTAGGCAGGCTTCTCCTGGGGTGGAGCTGACCGCTGGCTGGGAAGGCTCTCCCCAGGGTCAAGATGTGGCTGTAGAGTTTGAGAGTGGTGAGGAAGATGCAGAGGATCAGCAACAGTGAAAAGTGTTGGGATGTTGCCACAGTCTGGCTGGGCACAAATAACCGAGCCGCCACAAAGCCTTGTAGATTCAAACAGCAACTCTTTATTCCTCAACTCTCACCGGCACTGCACACACCACACAGGAACACACTCCCTCCACCGGGCTCTGTCCAATCTCTCCGAACCCTTGAGAACTGCTCGGGAACTCCAAAGTAGGCAGGAAGAGCCGCCCTATTGCCCGACAGTAAAGGTCAAATATACAATTCAAACAATCCAGCATCACAGCAATTATATATAGCTTAATTCAAATCATCATCTCAATGGTTCGCTGGTGTCACCTTTCAACCATTCCCTCTGGCAAATGCCAGGCGTCATTCTGACTGGGCTGTGGCTCTCAACAGGATGTCAGTCCAGGTCCTCATCAGGCTCTCGGCGTGAGGGCATCAGTGTCGGCTGGCTGAATGTCTGTTCTCTTGCTCCATTATTTATACCAAATTTTGGGGATTTTGACCCCCTTTTAATCCTTATCAGCTGCCACAGGATTTCCCAGTGACATCATTTACCCGGGTTAAAACATCTGGTCTGGTGGTCCCCTTATTTCGCCTTTCCCCCTTATTGGGGGAGGACAGCCTGCCAGAGGCTTCACTCTGAGTTTGTCAGGGTGGGGAGAAGTGACTTCTTTGTGCCTGAGGGCCATACTGGAGGGCTCTGTTAGGCGTGCTGGTGAGACTGCAGGTTTCCAACCAGAGTTTTAAAATGGAGTTGCTTAGGCTCATGCCTAAGGCCATCCTCACAGGAGGGAGGGTACTAGGGATTGAACTCAGGAGCACTTAACCACAGAGCCACTGTGGTTTTATTTACAGTCAGGGTCTTTCTGAGTTGCTTGGGGCCTCCCTAAATTGCTGAGATTTCAACTCACAATCTTCCTGTCTCCCAAGCCACTGAGATAAAACTGGGATCTTATTGTGAAGTTTAAAAAGAGGCTGGACTCAGATGGGCATCCTAGAGTGTAGAGAGGGGTGAGCAGAGTTAGAGCCACTGGGTCCTGAGATGGACAGGAATGGGTCTTCCTGGTGATGCTGCCACATTGGGGATCCTGAACCACCTCAGTCCAGGCCAGCTAGCCACCCAGCTGTGCCCCCTGTCACCCAAAGCAATGGGATTCCCCTACCTGAGGCTTGCCTGTGCTGCCACCTCATGGCCACACCAGGAACAGTTCCAAATGGCTTCTGTGTGAGAAGACTCCTGCATCATCACTCAGAGCTCATGTCCTCCAGGGTGCAGGGTGCCCTGCAGTGTGGGGTAAAGGTGGGGGTGCTGAAAGAGCAAACTAAACAGCCTGGGGTGCCCCAGGAAGGATGGGATGGTGTTTAAAAAGAAAAAATTCCTCAGAAGAAGGTCATGCAGATGGCTTGACACATGTTGGTCATGGGCATGATGCTCATAACTGCTGAGCCAGCTAGATGGCTTGCGCTCAGCGAAGCTGCTGGGGACACAAAGCTCTGTCATCGACCCAGCCTGCCTCCTGAAGGGTTGGCTGCTGACTGGAGGTATGTTGTCATGTGTCAGCAGGTCATGGGTTTTCACCCTTTCATTGGACTTTGAAATAAATAAATTTAGAAAACATGGGTTCGATGGATGTGGCAGACAGAATTCTACAGATGGATTCCAAGCCCTGCACCCCCACCTCCAGTTATTCAGTCAAATACTAGTGTAGATGCTTTGGTACATGGACTTTGGACTTGGAATTAAGGACATTGGATTTGGAATTAAAGTCCCAGCAAGTTGACCTTGAGATACAGAAATTATCCGGTGTATTTGACCTTTTGAGCCCTTTAAAAGGAGGGAGAGTTTTGAGCTGGCAGCAGAGGGCAAAGTCACATTCAAAGTGATTATGTGAGAAGGCCTGTGGGTGACCCTAAGAGCAGAGAGCAGCCCTCACCTGACAGCCAGCAGGAAATGAGGCCTGCAGACCTGCAGCCACAGGAGCTGGGCTTTACCACCCACCTGAAAGAGCCTGGAGCAAATCATCCCCAGAGCCTCCAGGTGTTGGCTCAGCCCACCCACTGCCTTGACTCTCGCCTCATGAGATCCAGAGTGAGAACCTTGGTTTCATTCACTTTAGACACATCATCGTCCTGTGAAGCAGGAATTTATTCTCCCATTTTATTGTATCTTCATTCTGGACTTTGGCACCAAAATGGACCTGTCGAAAACCTTGGTTCCCATTCTTATCATCACAACCCACCACCCACAGGAAGCTCCAGCTTACAGATCAAGAACTGACCTGGAGGGAGGAAACTGACTACCAGATAGCAATTCCCCCTCTGCCTCCTGCATGCAGGCTTCCAGCCAAAGAGGATGCTCTTAGTAAGAAAATACCGCAGAGGGGCCTGCAGATGGCCACGTGGAAACACCCTGATGCAGACAGGCTGGCTGCACGGGGGTTTGGTTGAAATAAGCGGTTGCATGAGGAGAGAGCAAATGCACAATTATTAATAGTCATCTCCCAGGAATGTTCAAGCAGCAAATTAGCCATCATGATCCAGTGGCATGCAGATGTCTCAGTTGCCCTAAGCAGCTAGGGTGGCCAGAGGTGGCAAGGAAGGAGAGAGGGGTGATGGAATCCTTGGATCCCAAGAAATTCTTCCTAACACGTCTGTAGACATGAGGGATCATTTGAATCTAAGGCTGCTGACACCGTCCTTACCACCTGCTGCAGTTTGAACCCTCCTGTGTGTTGGTCAAGTCTGTCTTCAGGCAGAGAACACCAGCACCGTGGGGAGTGCTGAGGGTGAGGGTTGGCAGGGAACATTACTGTAGAATGTTGGGAACTAGGTAGTGGGTTCGGGGGTCTTGCGCCTTTCTCCTTCCTGTACTCCCCTGCCCCTGGAGGAAGTCCAGCACTGGCACTCTTTCTCTCTTTGCTTCTGGCCTTGGATTGGTCACAGACCTGGAACTGGATTGAGTGTCGCTGGTGAGCAGAGAAGTGGGCCTCTCTGAATCTCAGTCTTTTCCATTTGTACTAGTGACACATCACTGTGAAAAGCAAGGGCTTTGTGACACTTGCCCCAGATGAGTTTCAGTTCCAGTGAAACAGGCATCAGGATGGACATGGTGGGTGCAGTCCCTTCCTGGGTGCTTTGCTGGAGGAAGTCTCTGTAGCTGTAGCCAAAATGTGGCCACATGGCTGCACCTGACTGCAGGGGAGGCTTGTAGTCTGCCCCCAATGCTCCACTCCCCACTGGAAATTCTATTCCTGCAGACCACGCACGGGAGGCCTGCCACAAGCCACAGGATAGGAAGGGCTCATAGCCACTCATTGAGCCTGGTCCTGGGTGCGTTCTGAATCCTGGTAAGTGTGACAGGCACACGGTTACCCAGCTCTCAGTGGGTTCCCTGTACAGTTTGCCAAGGTGTACTTTAGAGTTCGGTTTTCCCTGATCGGTGACTCCAAGCACAGTGTAAGTAATTATCATTTTAGAGCCTTAGCAATCCCTAAAAGGGATCCGAGACATGGAGGAGGGTCCGTTACCACTCTGTGGGCTTTGGGGAGGCATGAGCCTTGGGATCATTTCCTCCATAAGGCCTTGGCCACCCCATGGCCTTTTCAGTCCCTGTGGGGAAGGCTTCAGCCCTTCCAGCAGCAGTGTCCACCAGGACCTGTAAAAACTGAATGCCTGGCAGGTGGGCACAGAGGTGGGATCCAGCTGCCAGTCCTCTCTTGAGTGGGCTGTCTGTGCTGAATGGGTTTAATCGATGGGAAACTTTTTTCCTGGGGTTAGGATAAGAACAGAGGCGACAAGCTTTTCAAATTTTTCTTAGCACATCTATTATTTTGTTACCACAAAGAACCAAGTGGCTCTTAGGGTGACTTCTCTTCCCACAAGCAAGGAATCACGTAGACCCTCAAAGGCCTTCCCTCGTAGGGACAGGTAGGTACAGTTGGCCGCGCTTCTTCCACCAAACCCCATGTTGGTGAGCTCTGGCCACTAGCAGCCTCTTCCTCCTTTGGGAAAGGGGATCAAGGCGGTGACAGGCTGTTGCTTCCCTCTGAGCTGCCTCCCCAGCTGCTCGATGGGCCTTTCCATCGCTTGCGGGTATTTCTGACACCTCTCCCTGGCACCCCTGGCAGTGAGTGACTGCTGTTCCCTTGGAAGAGTGCTGCTTCTAGTAGCTGTAGGACCTGCTCTTTGTGTTTGACTGGGAGTGTCCACCAGTCAGGGGTCCCTTCCTTCCTCGTGGCTGTGTGGATGTGAAGCACAATGAAGGCGTGTTTAGAATTTGTCTCAAGGGGGCAAAATTGTGACATATGCAGTCAAGAAATAAAGAATGTCCACAGGCTTCTGCCCCTTTTGCTAAGAGCCATAGCCAACTAGTAATGATGCATGGCATTTTTGGTTGAAAGGTGACGCCAGCAAGCCATTGAGATGATATGATTATGTTAAGATCTGCATTCAAATGGATATTAGACCCCTGCTGTCCACCTCAGCCTGCAAAAAACCACCACACCCCAAAACAAGTGCCATTGTTGTTTGCCATTTTGTTGGCAGGTAGACCTAATTCACAAATGGCCTTTGTCCTATCTGGAAAGGCATGTCTGGTCCATGGGGTAAGTATATATCGCAAGTATTGAGCCTTTTGTTGGGAGATGTGTGCCTTTTTCTTAGATATCGTGTATCCCCTTTCTGCTAGAAAACGAAGTACCTGATAGTATTATGGTTGGAGACTTCCTCTGCTGGACTGAACACCAACAGGCTATCACATACAAAAGGGTCCCTCCCTGCTTGAGCCGTGATCCCTTCAGTCCCTTGCCAGGGCTCAGGCAAAGAACTGAGGCCATCCTTAAACCCTTGAGGGAGGACTGTCCCTGTGGATTGCTGGGTTTCTTGTTAAAGGGGTTTCCTACTGGAAAGCAAGAGGGCCTGGGATGGCAGGTGCCGGGGCCTGAGAATCAGGTGTCTTTGAGCTCCAACAGTGAGCAAGGTGGCATCTCCTGGTATCTGGAAGAGAATGATGTAAAGGTCAGAAGCCAAGGGGTGGCCAGGGACACAGGCTCTTTGACAAGTCTCAGGTCTTGCTCCAGTTGGTATTCCCTGCTGGGTTTTAAGACAGGCAAACTTGGGGCATTGCAGGGAGATTGGCAAGGTCTAAGGCATCTACATTGAGGTAGCTCATCTAGGAGGGGTTACAATCCCTTTTGGGCTTCTTTCTTTAGTATTGGGGTCCTTTGTGTATCCTGGGTGGGCATCAATTGCCCTTCCTGGCTTCCTGTTATACCATGCCAATGGATTTATGTGTAAGTCAGTGGCCTTTGGCATAGGAGTGCTGTCTCCAGCTAGGTGAGCAGCTTGGGCTCTCTAACCAAATTGTAAGGTGACTCTTAGTTTCCTATGATGTCTCTGCCCAGGAGAGGGATTGGGAAGCTTGGAACCATTAGAAACTCATGCATGAAAAGTTTTTTTCCAAATCGATATAATATAGAGGGAGTAAAAATATTAGTTTTGTTTTTTTGTCTTTGCCTACCACCAGGTTGGTTCAGGAAGAAGGCTTACCTGCCTAAGTGGTTAGACCCAAGTGGGGGCCGTGTATGAACTATGGGTATTGTTTGCGCCATTAAGGCAGGAAGCTCCTGGGTGAGATTCCCTGGCCTGAGAAAGCCCAGATCATGCTGGTGCCCTGCCTTAGCCAACAGCCCCAGGTTCAAACACAGCCATCCGGAGATGGGTGTGACCTGCCAAGCCCCAGAAAACCTGTTTACTTCAAGAGCATGCCACACTGAAACTTTTGATGTACTCCCCCTTAAATAAAGGACTGGGGCTTGTTCAGATGTTTAGTTTCAGTTCCTATCAGGGCTGGAAGGCCCATCAGGCACCCCCCCTTTAAATGGTGCCCCCCTTTAAATCTAATTTTTTGGCTTTTTCTTTTATTCCTTACTGATTATTTCAGACTTTTCATTTTCCCAGGCGGTTCACACCTCCAAGCAGGAATCTGCTCTACCAGGGCGCTGATAACCCAGGCACCAATGTCTGGTATCTTTGCACTTAAAGCAAGAAGTTTTTCTTGGGGCCTCTCCAGTTTTTGAGATGTATGGATTCCAAGGGCATGGCCAATCATGGCTGCCATGAGTTTGGATCACTGCCTCTCCTGGTCCCCTTCCCTTCCTGGTTTCTTTTCTTTCTTTTTTTTTTAAGAGAGAGAGAGAGAGAGAGAGAGAAAGAATTTTTTTTTAATATTTATTTTTTGGCGGACACAACATTTATTTGTATGTGGTGCTGAGGATCAAACCCAGGGCCACGCATGCCAGGCGAGCGCGCTACCGCTTGAGCCACAACCCCAGCCCCCTGATCATTGGTTTCTATTAGTCGGAAGTCCCAACTGGAGTTTTTGGAGTTTTTGCCTAATATCTGGAGCTGACTGAGGAAATTCTGACCTAATGAAGCAGTCACTTCCCTGGAGAAGAGTCTGAGTTGTTATACTTTGGGAAGCTCTCTAACTGATCATAAAAGGCTGCTGGGTTTTCATGCCTTTCCTGAGTAATACTTCTTAGTTTATCCTAATTAACAGGCTTGTTAATGCCTTTTTTATTCATACCAAGAGAGCTTCCATCACCTACTTCCTCCTGTCATGCCTGCTTGAGTGCTGTAGTTCCAGTTGGGGTGATAGGCTGGGACAGTTTGAGACCAGGGTAATTTCCCACTGGGGTTCAGGCAAAGATTTCATTAGCTTCCCTGCAAGCTACTCCAGTAATTCACTCTTTTTTTTTTAATTTTTTTTATTGGTTGTTCAAAACATTATAAAGCTCTTGACATATCATATTTCATACATTAGATTCAAGTTGGTTATGAACTCCCAATTTTACCCCAAATACAGATTGCAGAATCACATCGGTTACACATCCACATTTTTACATAATGCCCTATTAGTAACTGTTGTATTCTGCTACCTTTCCTATCCTCTACCATCCCCCCTCCCTCCCCTCCCATCTTCTCTCTCTACCCCATCCACTGTAATTCATATCTCTCCTTGTTTATTTTCCCATTCCCCTCACAACCTCTTATATGTAATTTTGTATAACAATGAGGGTCTCCCTCCATTACCATGCAATTTCCCTTTTCTCTCCCTTTCCATCCCACCTCATGTATCTGTTTAATGTTAATCTTTTCTTCCTGCTCTTCCTCCCTGCTCTGTTCTTAGTTGCTCTCATTATATCAAAGAAGACATTTGGTATTTGTTTTTTAGGGATTGGCTAGCTTCACTAAGCATAATCTGCTCTAGTGCCATCCATTTCCCTGCAAATTCTATGATTTTGTCATTTTTTAGTGCTGCGTAATACTCCATGGTGTATAAATGCCACATTTTTTTTATCCATTCATCTATTGAAGGGCATCTGGGTTGGTTCCACAGTCTAGCAATTGTGAATTGTGCTGCTATGAACATCGATGTAGCAGTATCCCTGTAGTACGCTCTTTTAAGGTCTTCAGGGAAAAGTCCAAGAAGGGCAATAGCTGGGTCAAATGGTGGTTCCATTCCCAGCTTTCCCAGGAGTCTCCATACTGTTTTCCAGATTGGCCGCACCAGTTTGCAGTCCCACCAGCAATGTACAAGAGTACCCTTTTCCCCACATCCTCTCCAGCACTTGTTGTTGTTTGACTTCATAATGGCTGCCAATCTTACTGGAGTGAGATGGTATCTTAGGGTGGTTTTGATTTGCATTTCTCTGACTGCTAGAGATGGTGAGCATTTTTTCATGTACTTGTTGATTGATTGTATGTCCTCCTCTGAGAAGTGTCTGTTCAGGTCTTTGGCCCATTTGTTGATTGGGTTATTTGTTTTCTTATTGTTTAATTTTTTGAGTTCTTTGTATATTCAGTAATTCACTCTTGAGAAGGGTGCAGCTCACTCTCAAAATAAATTGAATGTCCCTGAAGGATAAGTCGAAGGCCATAGTTAGAGTTTGAAACCCATTGACAAGCTTGTCTGGGCTCTCAGAGTATTTTGCTAGCTTTTCTTTACATTACTGGATGTCAGCTGCTGAGAGGGGACTTGTACTCTTACTGGCCCTTTGGCCCTGGTCACTTCCTTGCATAGTGCCCAAGCAGGTGGCCCCACTACAAGTATGTGGGATGTATGGAAAGGAGTGGGGGCAGAGGCTTTTCTGGGAACCAGTGGATTTTTGGTTTTGCACAGTAGAGGGGTTTTGTACAAGGCCATGAAGGCTTGGGTATATGGGATTTCTGACCATTTCCCTTGTCTTTTACAAAGCAGACCTAAGAAGGATAGAACTATAGTTTGACTGTCATCAAGGGGCCATCTTTCTGAGTCTCCTTACGTGGGAGTCAGGCAGTCTTGCAGTAGATGATGAGGAGTCTCTCAGGTTTTCAGATCAAAGTAGACCCAGTGGGGAAGAGTACAGCTGAACTGTGGGAGGGAGGCAGTTCCTCCCATGGTCATCTATGAAATAAGGAAACACTAAAGATCTCAGGCCCGGATGCCAAATTCCATCTGCAGAGTCCCTCAGAGGAATGAGATATCTAACTTAGATATCCCTGTGGCAGGCCCCTGGGAATCCTAGCTTAGTTGGTCAAACATCTCTGGCCCTTAGTGGGCACCAGTGCCACTGTTGAATGTTCCCTAGAACATATTCCTTCTTGAATTCCATGAATCCCTTCTGGCTCCTAAGTTCCTCATTGAGAAGATGGATGTCTTTGTAGACTGGCCTGATAGCAAAGAATTGATTGCAAAAGAAAGGTGGTCAGAGAGCTTCAAAGGACAGCAGCCATAGGATCTCTGACCTGCCTGGGTTCTCATGTCTAGGGTTAGCACCTGACTATCATTTGAGGGGAACAAAGCAGATTGGGCAAAGCAAGCTCTAGGGGTTACAAATATGCTTCTTTGGGATTTATTTATTTATTTTTGCGGGGAGAGTGGGTACCAGGGATCGCTTAACCACTGAGCTACATCCCCAGGCCTATTTATTTATTTATTTGTTTGTTTTGGTACCGGGGATTGAATTCGGGGGCACTCGACCAAATGAGCCATATTCCCAGTGCTTTTTTGCATTTTATTTAGACACAGAGTCTCACAGAATTGCTTAGCACCTCAACATTGCTGAGGCTGGCTTTGAACTTGTAATCCTCCTGCCTCAGCCTCCTGAGCCACTGGGATTACAGGCATGCGCCACCACTCTGCCCAGCTCCTCAGGCCTTTTTTATTTTTTATTTTGAGACAGGGTCTCGCTAAGTTGCTCAGAACCTCACCAAGTTGCTAAGGTTGGCTTTGAACTTGTGATTCTCCTGCCTCGGCCTGTAGAGCCACTGGGAATACAGGCATGTGCCACTACCTCTGGAGCCACTGGGATTACAGGCATGCGCCACTGCACCCAGCTGAACTAGGTTTAAAGCAAAGGTATGTAAAACTTTGATTTTGATGCTGCAGGCTTTGAGCTACAAAGATTGTAAACAAGATTGCTGTAAAGTCAACAGCACAGGGACAATATACCAGGCCACTTTTACCCCCATTTAAATAACTTAAGGTGACCAGAATATGATCAGTGTATAAGTACCAAAAGACTCCCACACACCAGCTACAGCCAACCTGAGGGGTACAGGAGCAGCCATTTCACAAAAGCCACAAGACCCAGGGCAGCCGAGGGCAAGCCCTGTGGAAAGCATGTGCAGGAAGACAGCAGAACCTTCCCTAAACAACATTTAACAAGATTTGAATAAAAGACAATGGTATCATTTTTCAGGAAGAGACTACTTGATAGATATTATAAAGATGCCAATATTCCCCAACCAATTAATTCATTTAATCCTATAACAGTCGGAATTCCAACAAATTTTTTCAGGACTGAGAAACAAACCCAAAGTTTACCTGAAAGAGAAAAGGGAAAGTGTAACCAAGAAGTTTGGCCTTCATGCAAAGAAAATAGCAACAACCTAAGCAAGTTAATCAATAGAAAAATGGCTAAATAAATTAACAGTTGGTAGTAAAGAATATACTTACTGGTGTGTAATTTTTTTTCTTTTGGAAATAGTATTTTTTAGACACAAATTGTAGGACAATGGAATAATATGACATTGTTCTTATAAACCTACCTATCTACATGTGTGTGTGCATGTAGCCAGGCATGTACATGTAAGCACCTAGGAATTCATCTGGAAGGACACACAACAGCCTGTGTAAGTAGTTGGCGTTGGCCATTATGAGCTGTGGGGACTTTGTCCAACATTTCTTGGATCATCACAAGAAGCTCTTGCTCAGGTGGCATGTGTATATGGCCTGCCCACCTTCAGCTATGACCAGGTTCCCCTTGGGAAAGGGGCAGGGGCAGGAAACTTAGACTCCAGGTGAGGCAGGAGTTTGGGGGATGACATCACTGCAGAATGTGACAATATGTCGGCTGAGTCACAGGACAATGTACCTGCTTGTGTCATTAACGTTGCCAAGGGAGCTCCCACCCTGACCATCAATAGGACCAAGGGAAGCGGAGAAGGCCAAGTACTACCCTTCCTGGAAATCCTCTACTGAAGGCAGATACGCGCCATCAGTTCCTGGTCTTGGGGCCTTGAGCCACTCTTTTCCACTTGGCCTGCTCCTCTTTATGCAGTGTACTTACACTTTCAATAAATCTGTGTTCTAGCTGCTTCTCCTGTGTGTCTTGCTCAGTTCTTTATTCAAGATGCCAAGAACCTGGACATTGACTTGACTCTCTTCCAGTAACATTTGGCAAGCCAGCCAGGAGGTAACCACCCCCAATCCCACCACCAAAGCCTTCTTGGGTCTTAATGTTATTTCACTGCTCTGCCGTATCTGGTTTTCTATTGGAATCTCCAATAGTGCCACATTCATAATGAGGAGCAATTGACAGTTTCCCAGTGTACTCCAGAGAACAATCAGAAGCCACCTTTTTCAGAGACAGCAGGAAACCTTTCCAAATAGGGTAGAAAACCCTACTTCACTGGACCTTGAGATGGAAAAATCCCCTCCCCAGATGATTTCAAGTTCCCAAGAAAACTCTCTGGACAGACTCAAAGATCTGGGGAAAAGAGAGCTTGCATTATTTGCCTATTAGGCAGAAGATCTACCTTCTGAGTGTGTGTGTGTGTGTGTGTGTGTGTGTGTGTGTGTGTGTGTATGTGTGTGAATTACTACTACTTAACCTCATTTCTCCCAGTGATCTGCCTAAAGCCTAAGTCTACACTATTAAAGGCATGGATTGGGCAATTAGAAGCCTTTAGGATACCAGTCACTTGAAGACTCCTATAATAGAATAATCTGGTTGTGAGCCACAGTTAGAATTCGCTTATGCTGGACTCAAGCAAGACTCACCATCATAGAAACACCTCTCTACCCCAACCCTGTGGCCATCCGAAGACATAGCTGGGCCAGGGCAGATCACGTCACGAGCCTCCCCTTCGGTTTCAGGCATTCAGCCTGATTCCATAATTTTCATTCTTCTCTTGCCTGTAACAGGACTTTATGCCAAAACTACCAGTTGCTCTCCTGAAATGTCTCCAACACCTGCTCCTGGAGACAGGTTGCCCCTTTGCACTGTTAGCACCCCACTATCTCTGCTGGAAGGTTGAGCCCACTGGCCGTGGTGGTCTCCACATTATGGAACATAGACCAGACCTGCATGGCGACTGCTATCTGTTTTATTACTTAAATTTGATGAAAAGTGGAAAAAGGAGTTGGGTGGTTGGAATATAGCCAATCAGTTCCTGGCTGATGCAGCAGGCTGGGTGCTCCTTAATCTCCTGGGTAGGAGGGCCAAATTTCATTGAACTCATTAAAACAGTTATGAGGAGGCCCAAAGTTGGGTGCTACATCCAGGAGTCCCACCACTATTGTTGGCCACTGTCCTTGGAGAAAACCTACCTGTCCCCAGAGAAAAACTGGGATTTGCTGTCCTGCTGCCTCGGTCAGGTTCTTATGGCTTGCTGGATACTCTGGGGACTTCCACGTCACAGAGCCCTTCTCCTGCGGGGGTGTGGTGTCCTTGTGCATGTTGCTGTGTCTCTGTCCCTGAGTGTGACCCATGCTGGGAGTCTCCCATCTAATGTCGTTTTATTTGCCAAGTGTCATCTGAGTCTGATTCCCTCCATGACTTCCCTGTCTGTTCTGCACCCTGGCCTTCTCTCTGGAGACTCTGGCCGAGTCTGTCCCAACTGAAGCCAGCCTGCATCCCAGGTGCAGGAGCCAGGCCTGGTGGCTGGACTGTGACCTTCTGCACGGAGGCCCTGAAGCCCTCACACCTCCCGTGAGCTCTGGTTTGGAAACATCCGTTGCCCTCCCCAGGGTCTATGGGAATGCTGTGCTCCCTGGGACGGGTTGCATTCCCCCCAGGTCAGATGGGCACTCCCCGGGGCTGCCTTTTCCTTGGCTGATGTCAGAGCCAGGCGAAGTCCTCGTGCACAGTGCTGCAGAGCTTTAGGAGTTCAAAATACTGTTATTTGGCCTTTGAGGAGCAGTTCTACCCCAGACGTGGATCCAGAAAAGCCGAGAGCAGCGACTCCAGCAGTCACCCTGCCCCCCCGTGCTCAGCAGCGCCAGTTGCACTAGCCAAGAAGTGGGCACAGCATTCTCCAGATGGTGAGGGGACACTGTGTGCACCGCACAGTGGCTGTATGCAGCCGAGGGAAGGAAGAGGCTGTCACAGGCTGCAGCATGTCCTTGAGGACCCTGGGTGAGGGCAGATACTGTCTGCTTTGACCTAGGAGAAATACCAGAGCCACAGAGGGTGGCCACCAGGGTGAGGGCTCAGGGCCCACTGGACGAAGCTGCTGCTTGGGGAGATGGAGAGCTGGGGGTGGATGGTGGTGCTGGGCACAGCGGCAGGGACGTGCCCCACTGGACTGTGCACCTGGAAATGGTGGGATGGCAAATTTCATGCTATGTTGCCACAACTCACAATAATGTGAGACACCCTCGGTGGCTTGAGGCAGTTCTGCGAGGGCGGGAACGGGGTGTGCGGGGCCAGTCCTGGCTGCGGACTGGGACGAAGGGATCAAACCTCCTTGGGAACTTGCGGGGGAGGGATTTCCATTTCTTCCAAGTACTAAAAACTAATGACCAGCAAATTGAATCCTTCTCACGGAAACAGCCTGAAGAATTGTTCATCCCGTCCACGTTGTAAATCTACAATTAAGATGGAAAACCAATTCTGGAGCCTGAACTGGCATTGAGGCAGGGGTCATAGGGTAGGGCAGAGTACACTGGGCCTCAGCTCCTGGCCTGATAGTGACCCCAGGAGCTTGGGGTGCCCCCCTCCACCAGTGCCAGGCCTGTGTCACTGAGGCTTAAGTGCCCCGCGTGTCCCCTTGAACAGCGCAGCGAAATGCCTGAGCACACAGTGCCTGAAGCCACTTGGCACCCACCCCTGGCAACTCCTTTTTCATGTCTAGGATGCCAGCCTGTGCCTTCTGGTGGAGGCTGGGTCTCCCTTCCCAGGGGGAGGCCCACGAATGCCCAGCCTGTGTGGTCACTCGCCACTTGACTAGGTTTCCACTGTCACCAGGTGGAAAGACCCTGTGTCTGGCAGTGTTGTGGGTTGTATGATGCCCCCATTTGTGTGTTGGAGTCCACACCCCAGCACCCCAGCACCCCAGCACCCCAGCACCCCAGAATGGGACCTTATTTGGAGATTGTGGCTTTACTGAGGTAATCATGAGGCTCTGGGTAGGTCCTAATCCAAGACACCACTGTCTTCATAAAGAAGAGAAACCTGGGCACAGACATGCACCCGGGCAGAGCGTGTTGAGGGCTCTCCTAGCCAAGGGTGCCACAGGATGTCAGCACCCCCAGGAACTGGAGAGGCCTGGGGCAGATTCTCCTCCAGCCTCAGAAGGAACCAGCCTGCCACCCCCCACTCCCAGTTAGACTTTCAGCCTCTGGGACCGCAAGGTGCTCTTTTCTGTTCTTGGAGCCCCTGGCCTGTGCTGCGTTGTTACGACATTCCTAGGAAATGGATCCCAGTGGCTAAAACAACGAACCCATTCTTCCCTCTGTACCTCTGGTCAGATATCTGTCCTCGTAAGGCCACCAGATGGGTCTGTGGGACCCACCTTACTCCTGGGTGATGATCTCCTGACCAGTCCATCTGTGGTGACTGCACTCACAGGAAGATCACAGGAATGGGGGTGGAGGGCTAGGGCTTTGATGTGTCTTTTGGGGGCTCCAGTCAACCCATAACATCCCCTTCTGGGCCCTGTTTCTTCCTTCCCACAGGCAGTATGCCTTTGCCCTACCCAGGGGCTCCAAAGTCTCTTGGATTCCAGCACCGCCGCCCCATTCACACCAAGTCTCTGCTCTTCTCCAAGGCACAGGCGCAGCAGGCAGGTGTTCGGGGAGCACCTGGTGGACACAGCCATGTCAATCCCAGCTGTCAGCCTCCGGGCGTGCTCTGCTCTTGGTACCGATTAGAGCCACAAGCTGCATGGCCACTACGGATGGCTCACTGCAACCTCCTCTGAGCTGGTCCTGGGGCCCTGCGGTGAATCCGTCAAAACCCCGGCCTGTGGGCACGAGAGACATCAGAGTGAAATGCTGTGCTTGACCTTAGTGTCCCCAAGCCTGCGTGGTCCTCAGCTTGGGTCTATGGGTGTGTGTGTGTTTGGCAGCAGGGATGGAACCCAAGGGCACTTAAGCACTGAGCCTCGTCCCTGGCCCTGTGGTCTTACTAAGTTGCTTAGGGCCTTGTTGAGTTGCTGAGGCTGGCTTTTAACTTGAGATCCTCCTGCTTCAGCCTCCTGAGCTGCTGGGATTTTAGGCATGTGCCACTGCACCCAGCAGTTAAGAGGTGGGGCCTAGGGGAGGTCTTGGGTCACTGGGGGTGCCCTTGAGGGGAATGGGCCTGCCCCTCCTCCCTTGTCTTTGTCTCCTGGCCACCATGAGATGAGCACCTCCTCTGCCACATGCCCTTGCCCTGATGTTGTTTTGCCACAGGCCCAAAGCAACCAGGCCCAGTGACCCCTGCACTGAACTCTCAGAAGCCACAAACCAAAGCATGGCTTTTCCTCCTTTGAGCTGAATACCACGTGCATTTGTCACAATGGTGGGACCCTAACAGTGTAACACTGGGGGCCCTCTGTTGCGCGGTGTAGCACACTGTTGTGTAATTATTTCCCTGAAACAACCTGAAATATGCACAAGTGGTTTTTAATTTTGCAAAAGTAAAATTGTTTCTATTAACCTCTAATTTCATCCTCCTGAGACTTCATCTCTGTGGTGCAGGTGTTTGAAAACAATCTGTGGAATCTGTGAGAGTCCCCTCACTCCCGACCTTGGCGATCTTTTCCCTTACTTTTAGCGGTGTACCACAGCGGTATGAAATGGCGGGACTCGTTAAGTATCTGCACGTGCGCGCAGTGTGACAATGTGACTTGGCCAACGTTACTTCCCCGTGTCCCCCTTCCCCTCCTGTCCCCCCCACCCTGTACTGGTAATGTGCTCTCTTTTCTTCCTAATCAGTCTAAGTAGAGTGTGTACGTGCTGTTGACCTTCTCAGAAAACCAGGCCTGGGTTCATGTTATTTGTTTCTGATTTCAGTGGATCCCACTCTGGTTTTTCTTATTTCTTCTCTTTTGCTCACTTTGGGTTTCATTTTTCTCCTCCTTAAGGTGAAAGTTGAAGTTAACAGATTACCTTTCTAATTTTCTTTAAACACTAAAAAGATCTGACATTATTAAGATGTACTTCACTCTTCAGTTACAGTCAAGAGGTTTTTAGTGTATTCATAGATATGTGTGTTGCCAAAAGCTTGGTCCTTGTCCCCAATGCCAATGCGATAACCAGGACATGGTTTTGAAAAAAAGGAAAAAGGTTTATTGCTTTGTAGCAAAGGAGAAACACAGGGGACTCCTGTCCCAAAGGCTGTGATTCTGCCCATCATGGGGAACAGGGTTTTTTTAAAAGAGGTTATTTAGAGAAAATGAGATTAAGGAGGAGAGATCAGGAAAGAGAAGATCAGGGAGGAGGAGGCCATCAGGAAGAAGTAGTCTGGGAAAAATAAAAAAACATCAGTTTCAAAACCACAAGGGATATAGTCAAAGCATCAGTTGAACCCCTGTTACATGTGCAGCCAACACTAAGATTGATTTTAAACATTTCCATCACCTTAAAAAGAAAGCACACTTAGCCGTGCCCAGTGGTGCCCACCTTACAACCTCACAGTTGTAAGGTCAGGCACCGGTGACCAAAAGCAGGCAGATTAAAAGCTGCTGAACAAGGCTTTATTGAGATTCGCTCCCGGACAAGACCCTCCAGTCTAACAAGCGGGTCCTGGGGAGTCGCACTCAGACTCAGCCGGATTGGAATTTTATTGGGCTTAGGGCAGGAAGGGAGGGTTTGGGATAGGAAAGGCAGGTTTTTAGAGTCCCTTGTCCTCCTAGGTTGGTTGGGGGATCTTGCTGAGATCCTTGTCCTTCCAGGATTGGTCAGGAGACCCCGCTGATGGACAGGTGGTTATGAAGTGCCTGATTGGTTGCTCCTTTGAGCGCATGTTGTTGTTGCCGGTGCTTTGTTCCCTTAGCCACCTCAAACTGCCCTAACAACAGTGACCTGGGAGGTGGAGGCAAGAGGGTGGCAAGTTCAAGGTCAACTTAGGGAGACTCTGTCTCAAAATAGAAAATAAAAAGTCCTGGGATGTGGGTCAGAGGTTGAGTGCCCCTGGGTTCAATCCCTGGTACAAAAAAAAAAAAAAAGGAAAAAAATAGGAAAGAGACCATACTCAGTAGCTGTTACCCTTCCCACCGCCACAGGCCCTGGCTCTGGGAGTCCACCGCCTGTCTATAAATTCTGTGTCTTGGGACGTTTCGTGTGACTGATCTTGAGAAACTAATGTGACTCCATTTTTGAGAAACCTGCCTCTACCTCAGAGCAAAGCCTGTCCAAGGAAGGGGGTGTGACCCTTGTCCTTGGAAAATCTCACAGAGCACTTGTAGGCACATACCCACCCTGCTGAGTTGTTTATATACAAAAAATAAAAATAAAAAAATAACAGGAGAGGTCTGTGGTACCAGGTGTCCCTGACTCAGTCAGACTAGGTGAGGACCCATAGCAACCCCCTAACAACCTCCAATCAGCATGAGACAGGGAAAATACGGGGGATGCCAGATGACCCCCCAGTAGTTTATGGTGGTTGATAACATGTTGGGAAACCATGTAGCTTAGCATGTACACTCCTCGTGGCCTAAACCAATCATTTCAAACGAATCCCCCTCTTGTACTGACCAATCACCCCTACCCAACTTGTTCCCGCCATTGAATGTGCTAATCAATGTTAAGAGTTGTTGTTTGATTTTCCCGCAGTGTGAAATGATTTGCTGTGTGCTATTGTGACACATAGAGAATCTCCAAAAACCTATAAAATCTCACTGAACAAAGGACCGGGACTCACTCCCTGGGACCGCTGCATCAGGAACGGTTGTGAGTCCAGGCTCGAGCTTGCAATAAAGACTCTTGTGTGATTGCATCAGATTAGGATCCTGGGGGTCTACTGGAGTCCCATGAATCTGGCATAACAATCTCATACTGTCTGACCCTGTTTGCCAGGCGCGGCGAGTTAAAGGTCTATCTGTCCTGGGTCACGCATGCACCAGCTCTCCGTTTTTTCAGATGACCAAAGGATATTCACTGGGAAGCCACAGCAGCTGTGGACAGTCCACATGTCGTTTATCTGTCCCCACTTGATGCATATGTGGCTCGTGTCCAGATGTGGCCCACGCTGCCCTGAACATCCGTGTGGATGTGTTCGTGTCCACGTGCTCATCTCTCAGATGCAGGATTCCAGGTCCCTCAGAGACTCCCCTGGAGGCGGCCAGACCTTTCCAGAGCCACGGTGGCATTGGCAGTCCCAGCCACCTCGCGTGACCGTTGGCATCTCCATGGCCTCCCAGCACTTGCTGAGGTCTGGCAGCTGCACTCCAGCCATGCTGGTGGGTGGAGGTGGCATCTCATGTGGTCTCGATCGGCAGTCCCTGATGGCCCACAACACCCAGGATCCCGCACTGTGCTGTCTGGCCATTTGGGAAAATATCCGTTTAGATCCTTGCTTGTTTTTACGCGGGTGGTCCTTTCGGTATTGCTCTCTGAGTTCTTGTCTTCTTGATGCAAACCCTTTATCAGATGGTGCCTTGGACGTGCCCCCCATTCTCTGGGTTCTTTCCACCTTGTGTCGGGTGCACCTGTGGTTTGAATTTGATGAAGTCAGGAGTTTCCATTCTTCCTTGTCTCTTATGCTTTTGGTGTCAAGGCCAAGTGCAAGGCTGTGAAGAGGGACCCCTCGTCTTCTGAGAGCTCTGTGGCTCTAGCTCCCCCAGGGAGCTCCTTGACCCTTTGGGAGGAGGGGAGGAAGGCAGGGGCTTGTCTCTGCTGGAGGACTCTAGCGTTGCCCTGGATAGGAGTCCAAAGTACTGGGCCAGTGTGGGGGGAGCCAGGGAACCAGTGAGGCAGGCCCTAAGTTCCAACAACCTGGAGAGGCGACAGGCTTCAAGCGGCAGCTGACAAGGGGCCATGGCTGCTCCCCCGGGGCCTGCGGAGGGTGGAGAGCAAGGCTCGGCCTCCCAGGGCCTCAGGGTTGTAGAAGCTGCACAGTGAGGCCGGGCAGGGAGGGGTCCTCTGCGCCCCAGCCCATCACTTCAGCTAGAGGAAGGACTGCGGGATGGGCCAGGAAGGGGCCCCAGCCAGGGAGACTAAGATGAAAAGGCCCCGCCTGCGCCCGGGATGGGGAAGGTGGTGCCCACTGCCCGAGCTTCCCTCCCTCCCTCCGTCCCTCCCTTTCCCTGGCTAGTGTGGGCCGCGTCCTGACTTCCTTGGCCCTATGGGTTTCCCACAGGCTGGGAAAGCTGCCCGGCTGCCCAGAGGTCATGTGGGGCCCCTGCTGCTGCTGCCATAGCCTCTGCTGGGCCCGGGCCTGCCTCAGGTCCTCTGCCAGCCTCGATTCCCTGCACCTGTGGGGCCGGTGTGTCAGGTGTCTTGAGGCAAGGGGTTTGCATCATGGTGATAATCATGGGGCGCTGGGGCTGGGGCGGGAGCCAGCACACCCCGTGCAGCCCCGAGCCACTCTGAGCCACCCCTGCTTTTACCCTGACTCTAGGAGATCAGCCAAGACAGGAGGTTTGAATGCCTCTGGCTGGGAAGGCATCTTGTGGCAGACACGCCCACCTGGAGAACTCTGGTGGCCTCTGGGGTGTATCTTGGGAAACTGAGGAACAGCCACAGCCAGGCCCCTTGGTTTTCCAGGGCCCTCTGTCCTGGGCTCAGGGGTGTCTGGAGTGAACACTGTGGTGCCTGAACCGGAACTCGCCTGCTGGGCTCCATGTCTGGCTGGGCCTGTGCCAGCTGAGGGCAGCAGAGCAGCAGCGGGCAGTGCCGGGGACCCCCTTCCCACTGCCCCTTTCAGGTGCTGCACTGGAAGTCCAAAGCTGTGCAGGGACCTTGGGCAGGACGCTGGCAGTGCACTGAGGACTCCATGCTGGAGAGGATGGGACTTTCCCCTCGTGCACAACCTCCTAGCACCCTGGCTCCATTCCCCGGGTCGCACCTCCACAGTGAGCCCGAAGCCTGCTCTTCTACCTGCCTCTGCTGGGCAGGTGGGGGCGCCGGCCAGTCCTGAGCCTCAGCAGCACCCTGTGCCAGATCCACGTGGGCACTGGCTGCCCCTACTCTGGCCCCCTTGCTCAAGGGGCGTCCTTTCTTTCTTTTACTTTCTTTTTTCGGTGGTGGTGGGGATTGAACTCAGGGTCTGTGCATGCAAGGCAAGCGCTCTACCGACTGAGCTCTGTCCGCTTGCTTTTCAGTCCTGCTCTGGTTCCTAAGCCTTAGGGAAGACCCCTGCCCCTCCATGTTAGGGGTTTGGGCTGGCTTCTGCTGGAACCTGGAGACAAATGGGCACCCTGTGATGGAGCCCAAGGGGGAGGTGGGCGTAGCACCTTGGAGGTCCCAGGACAGAGTGGCTTCCTGGAGCTGCCTGCCCCCATTCCTTTCCCAGCCAAATTCCCTGTGACTGAAGCTGCAGTTTTCTGGTTTGGGGTCCGTGGGGGAGTGTGCACAGGTGTGCAGGGTTACATGTGGTGTGAGGGTGTTCACATGTGTGTGTCATGTGGGGGTCTCTCTGGAGCCATGCCCATGCCCTGCTAGCCAGGTGGGAGGCTGGCAGCTCCTGGGTCCTCCTGCATGGAGTGACAGTGCCCTGGAGCCTAGGGCTGTGCCTCCAGCCTGAGGGCCAGGTGGGCTTGGTCCCAGTCTGCGTCTCCATAGTGAGGCAACCTGGCCAGGTTGGAAGCTTGGCTGAGCCCATTTTCGCCCTGTAAGTGGGGAGGCAGTCAGGGGAGGTCAAGTTGGGTGGGGGGGGGGCAGCACAGTACCTGTCCTGTTGGTGTGAGACCGGGAACATCCTCTTCTCCTGGTTCTAGGGTGTGGCCCAGCTTGTGGAACAGTGGCTGTTGTTGGCCTTGGGCTCCACCTGCTCACCTCCCCGTCAGGGCCCCACCTCCTCACCTGCAGCTCTGGCTGCCTCCCCGCCACCTCCCAGCCTCCACCGTGCTGCTGGCCCTGTCCTTTCCCTTTAAGCCAGCGTGGCCCCTGCAGGTACCTAGCACCGGTGGACTGAGCCATCCTTACCCAGGGTCATTGGCACCACAGTTCCTATTTATCTACAGCTGCATGGATCCACCAAGGTAAGGCAAGGACTTTCCTGGTTTTTATTTTCTTTCTTTTTTTCCTCTCTAGAACCTCATTTTTGAGTTTTGCTGCTCTAAACCTTGACCTTTGACCCGTGCTTTGTGGGGTAGCAGGGAGACAGCGTGCTATGGGGGGTGTCCTTTAGGGGAAGCACACCGGCAGCCCCTGGCTGGCTGACTTTGAGGAGGGGCTGGTGTTGGCCTCCTCTCTGCTTGGTGTCGGTAGCACCAGGTGTCACCAGCCTGGCTTCTCCTTCCACTCACCCCTGCTTTCTGTCCCTGGGCGCTGCGTGGCCCCGATGGCTGCTCTTTTTCCTGGCTGTTCCAGAAGCCCCCTGCCTGGCCTCTCTGCCTCCCTCCCATCTGTCCATCCTTCCAGAGAGAGCTTTGCTCGCAGATGGCACGGATGCCTTGGGAAGCAGAGACATAACGTCCACCCTGCTTGCAGCCTTTGCCCGGGGCCGAGCAGAGGCCTGGCAGGTACTGTGTTTTGGGGCCTGGGCCTGCTTCCCCACCTCTGTGGGCTGCACTTGGAATCTGGCTCAGCTAGTGGCCTGATGCTCTCCCTCACTGGAGTGTCAGCTAGTGAGGTGGGGGACTTGGCCACAGTCGTGTCCCCGGAGCCTGGCAGGTGTGGGTGCTGATCACTTGGTGTGTGTTGGGGGGTGAGTGAATGACCCAGACCCTCCCTGTGCGCTTCCTGCACCCCCCAGTTTCGGCCCGCCATGCTGCTTCCATCCCCCGATGCTGGTGGCTTCTCCTCATGGATGGGAACCCCAGGCTGGCCGGACCGAGGCCTTACTGGAGCAGAGAACCCACCTGTGCCTTGGGGAGCAGAGCCCCAGATGGTTGCAACCCACAGGCACCCGCCTGGCCCCAGGGAGCAGAGCCTGAGGTGGGTTGTGACCTCCTGGATTTGATATGCTGACCTCTGCCCCTTGGACAGGGTGTGAGGGACTCTGGGCAGCTGTCTGGAGGGGCTGAGGTCTGCACTGTGCCCCAGAGGGCACCTTCTCCCCCCAGTCCTTGGAGCCTGGGCAGATGCGGCTCAGCTGTGTGCGCCCACGGCCAGCTTGCCCTGGGCGCAGGCCTCTCCAGATCCCTTCACTGCTTTCCTTAACTTGGGGCGGGGAGTGGCTGGGAACTCTGGTGGCTAGACAAGAAAGTTTGAGGGAAGAACTGGACCCTGCAGATGTCAGAACAGCTCAGCCTCAAGGACCCAGGCTGAGGTGGGAGTCAGACACCCCCCAGGCCAGGAATCCCCTAGGCAGTGGGTGTGGCGCCTGTGGCAGAAATAACAAAACACCTGACCGTCCTGCAGAGAGAAGCAGCTAACGCTCCCTGCAGCCGGGCGAGGGCCGCTCTGTGCTGGACATGACGGTCTGTGCTTCTCGAGGAGCCCAGAAGACGGTTCATGAGGCCGTCTGAATGGAGGGTCATCCAGGGGCAGGTGTGCTGGGCCCAGCTGTGCGCACGCTGCAGGGAGTAGCTGCTGGGGAGAGTGGGCAGGGCCTGGGGGCCCAGAGGAGAATTTTGATGGGGGTGTTTGGGTGGCTTCCCTAGAGGTGGCCCTAGGTCTGGGCTGGAGCAGACTTTTCAATGGAGAGAAAAGAGCCAAAGCTGGCAGATGCACCCCATGGGGAGGGCACAGCTGGGGATCTGCCTCTCTGTTCTGAGGCTGCAAAGAAACCGCCACCTGCCCGTCCCTCCAGGTGCCCCAGGGCCAACCCTGTTTAACCCACCCCTGACCACCTACCTGGCCCGGGTGATGCTCCAGTGGCCATGGCGAGGGTGGGTTGTGTGTGTGTTGAGCACAGTGTTTATTAATGTCAAATCTGGGCTTGAAGAAAGGCCCTGAGGTCCCCACGAGGAGGAACTCTGGGGAGGAAGGGCCTGGCATGTGCCAAGATCCCCAGGGGTGACCATGACATTTGGGAAACTTAATGAGATCAGAAGAAATAAAGGCAGAAAAACTGTTGGGTGGGTGCAGGATGGCGAGGGGCTGGCCCTGCCTACCTGGGTGCCGTGGGCTGCCTGGTAACTGCACTTACTATGGTGTCCCCGAGAAACCTCCCCTGAGCTCCTTCCACGCAAGCACATTTTCCCAACAGGCCCCAGCTGTGATTCTGGTCACAGGGAGGGGGACTCTGTGTGGAGGAGGGTGGGCTGTGGCCGGAGATTGGGATGGTTCTGCACGCACCTCTTTGTATTGTGTGATCTGAAGTTGGGTATGGGCTGCTTTTATGCCTTGAAAAAATTCAAAAGATACTGTACATCAAAAGGAAAACAAATCACGGAACCAAGGTACAAACCACAGGAAACGGAGGAAATGTGGAGAGTGGCGGGTGGCATGGTGCTGAGCTGGGCGCACTGGCCTCCCTGAGTTACGCGGGCCACCCTGGGTGAAGGGGTAACGGTGCTTCTCAACCTGTGAGGAGAAAGAAATGAGCCAGGTGGGACAGTGGGTGAGGAGCCCAGGTGAGTTCTCACTCTCGGGAGAGCAGGTCAGAGCAGGGTCGAGCCTGCCCCCTCCTCTGGACATCCTGCCCTTCCTCTGCACACACAGAGACACCCCCCCACACACACGGTTTGCTCCCTGTCCCCTGTTTTGCATGGTGCACTTCAGACTCAGCCCCTTCACCTGCAGGGTGCTCTGGAGATGTCTGAGGCAGGGCAACAGCACTGGGGTTAAAGTTTGCCAAACCTAAGAGTGTTTTTTTTTCCCTCCTACTAGCTCTAGGGATCAAACCCAGGGCTTTGTGCACACCAGGCAAGCGCTCCACCATCGAGCTACATCTGCAACGCTTTTGAAAATTTTATTTTGTGACAGGGTCTTGCTAAGTTGCTGCAGCTGGCCTTGAACTTGGCAATCCTCCTGCCTGCTGGCCTGTCTTCAATGGGAGACCTGGCAAACCCGAGCCCTCCTGCACTTCTCCTTCTGGCCTTAACTGTGACTGTGAGAGTGAACAGATCCCAGGGGGTCTTAGAAGTTTAATCCATCTCTCTCCTTCCCCGACCCGTACTTGTCTCTCAAGCTATAAAAATTTTTTTAACAAAAAACACCTTGAGAATTTCCAGCGTCTGTACTGATCTGCCAAGAAAACTGCAGACTGAATAGCAAAGCAGTTGGCAATGATCCTTTGGCCCAATTGAGGGAGGGTCTGGGCAAAGATTCACCCTCGGCCTCCGCCTCCGCCTCTTCCCAACACTGAGCCTGGACCCAGGTGGTCTGAAGAGGGGCTGCAGGCCCTTCTCAGAGGGGCGCTGTGTCCAGAGCCGGGCCGGCGTCTTCCCAAGGTAGATGAGAAATCGATGGTTGCTCATTTGGGGAGAGAAAATGCACATCTGCCATCTTTACCAGACCCCCTGCCAACATGTGTGCTGTCCCTAAGTTCTGATCAGGGCCAGGCTCTGCTGCTGACAGCCCTAGGAAATGACAGGGAGCCTAGGCCCGAGGATGCCAGAGAGGGCAGGTGGGCCACCCGCCCTTGGCCAGCTCACTGTGCAGATGGAGCCCTGGCCACAGGCCCTGCTCCCTGCTGTGAGAGGCCGGGCCCTCTCCTCCTCCCTCTCACAGCACAGAGGAGGGGGCTGAGAGCTTAAGCTCAGGACGGAGATGGCCCCTGGGGCCAACCGCAGCCTGCCATTTCCTGGTGTGTGTCCTCTCCCTGAGCCCAAGGTCCTGTCTCCCACTGGGATCAGGATACACGCTCAGCTCAGTGATGCCGCCATGTGCGTGACTCCCGCCTGTAACCTGGGGCTTGAAGCAAAAGCTGATTTCTGCTCAGGCTCCAGGGGCAGTGAGGGCCCTGCCTCTTGTCTCACCATGCCCATCTGAGGTTGGTCCCCAGTGGCAGACCCAGGGACAAAGCTTCGTATGCAAGCGAAGGAGATGGGTTTTCAGAAAGGCCCAAAGCTCGTCCAGAATCAAAATCTCTCCAACTGTTCTGGCATTTAGGGAGAAAGCAGGAAAGAGCTGAGCACAGAGGAAATAACAGATCCCCGTAGCTCTGCTGAGCGGAGGTCACCCTGAAGGCAACAGGAGGCAGTGGGGGCTCAGCAGGCGATTGCCTCTTAGAGGCTGCCTCTGGCTCCCACATGGAAGGTGTGTTGGGGGAGAGAGGCCGAGGCAGGGAGGCAGGCTAAAGAGGGGAGACCACACCAGGGAAAGCCAGAAGGGGCGGGGAGACGGGGAGGGGAAGAAGGCCAACCAACGGTGATTCTCCAGAGCCAGCGGCAGCTGGTGCTCAGTCCCAGCAGGGCCTGGGAGATGGCGTAGAACCCATCCTGGAGCTGCCTCACCGTGGGCAAGAGAGGTGCCCACTGCCTGGGGCTGGCCCCCAGCACTTCAGCCCGCCCTGCACAGGGTGCAGCAGAGAGGACTCTGAGTCGCCGCGCAGTACTGCGGCTGGAACCCAGGCGTTGCCTAGCGAGGCCAGCGCACCACCACCGCCTCCCGCCCCTACCACATCTTCAGCTGAGGTCCCGCTCAGTCTTTGTGTCTGCAGACAGCCACTGACTTGGTCTGATGCTGTCCTAAAAGCTTCCATAAGCCTCTGTGATGCAGAGCTCCAGGGGCGTCATAGTGCAGGCCAGTAGACCGGCCTTCTGGAAATTTCAGGAGCACGTCAGGGCCCTGGGTTGTTCCTGGCCCTGTGGTCTTTTATGCTGAAGCTGGAGACTTGAGATACACTTCAGAGAAACTGTCCCGGGGGCTGAGGTAGGGGGAGCCCTGGCATTTGCTCTGCGGCCTGCAGAAACCTCAGCAGAACCTCAGCAGCCTCGCCAGGCACGCTCACGCGGCAAACAGGAACCCCGTCAGCCTGAGACACACCCAAAAAGGTGAGTGCTGTTCTGTGGCAGTGAGTCAGAGGTTGTAGCCCAGACCTCAGAGATCTAAAATCCCGCGTCCAGTGCTCTCCCAGTTTGGGGAGCACTGTCGTCAAGCTGGTCTCCTTTTTGGTGAAGTCCTGGCTCCTGGGGACCTTGCTTTGGGGTCTCTCCACAAGGTTGGCACCCTCCTCCCACCAGTTGCGTTATCGCCCTCTCAAGCCTCCAACGTGTGGCAGGGACCATGAACACACAGGTGTTCTCCAGCGACCTTCTGAAGAACAAGTGACAGAGGCTCCTGAGATCCTGGTCTGTGACCCAGGATGTCTACTGGAAAGAAAGTCACAATGGATGACACGGTCACGTTTTGAGTACGATTGGGAGGATGATCAAAGGGGCGGCACTGGAACAGTTCCCCGGGAGGCACCCAAGCCAGAGCCCCAGCCCCCGTCAGCACTGGTGAAGGCTCTGGCTGGGGTTGTGTGCAGCCTGGCCCAGGGCTGAATGAGCCACTCCCTGGCCTTGTGCTGTGGTCTGAGGAGAGCAGGGCTCCAGAGGTGGCATATGGCAGGTGTGAAAGCAGCACTGAGAGGTGAGACTGCCAGGCAAGGGGAGCCAGGGCTCAGCAGGGAGGCGCAGCTGTGGCCGCCTCTGAACTCCCTGAACTGGGGCGAGGCCCTGGGTTCCTTCTAATTCCGTACTTTTGGGTTGGACAATGACATTATCTCATGGGTCCCCTCTCATCTCTAAAATGAGCCCACGTGCCCCTCCTGGAGTCATTTTGAACACGAATGAAAAAGCGCCTGAGTAAGATACTTGTGAGCAACACCTGTGCAGCTTTGCTTTAGGAGCCCGACCTTCTCAGGAGAATCAATGTTCCCATTTAACCATCTGAAAAACCCACAAAACTAAAACACGTGCAGTTGGTGAACTTGGGAGGCTCCTGCACCTCCCGGACGGCTGCTTCCGGAAGGTGGGGTGCTCTGACCTGGACGCTGCTCCTGGCTGCGTGGGTGCCACCGGCTCTTTTCTTGGCAACACAGAAGCCCAGGGCGCCCGGGTCTCCTCCTGTTAGGGCGCCAGAGTCCCCATGTGCCCATCCCAGGCCAGGGCCAGGCTTCCCGCTGCCTCCTGGCTCTGGCTTCACAGCCAGGGGCATTTTGCTGAGCGGCTCAGTCCCTGCAAGTGTTTCCAAAGGCCAAGTGCTCCTCTCACCATTCCCCGAGTAGTTTCCACGGCACATGAGCCCTGCATTTGGGACTCCCTGTTTGGTTTGCTGAAGTCACTTAGTGTGATCCCGTTGGTACATTTCAAGCCAAGATTTCTAGGTGACTTTTTAAAATGTGGTAAAATGCATAATCTAAAAATGTCCAACTTAACGGTCTCAAAGTGTCCAGTGGTGTTAAGGACGTTCACATTGCGATGACACCGTCACCGCCGTTCGTCTCCAGAACCCTTTCATCTTGTGAAACTGAGACTTGGTCCCCATTAAACACCAGCTCCTGGCTGTCTCTGTGGTCTGCCTCTTCCAGGGGCCTCCAAGGTGGGATCACACACCCCTGGGCATGAGTCCCTGAGGTCCCCACGTCCCCAAGATTCATCCCTGCTGCGCAGTGTCGGAGCCCCTCCACTTAACGTTTCTTCACTCCGTCACCCTCCCAGGACTCTGCGCTCACTTCCATCCTGCAGCTGCTGTGAACAGAGACATGCAGACGTGTCCGTGTGTCCTCAGGCCCTACTTTCTATTCTCTCGGGTATGCACCCAAGGTCCAGGGAGGGGGTAAGACTTCCGCCTGAGGCTTGTGCAGGCCAAGTTCAGATGCCAGTGGACACCAGGGGAGGCGTCACCCCTCCCTCTCTCCACCGTGCCTTCTGGCACCGTGAGTCATCACCCTGTCTCAGGGCTCAGGCCCTAATTTCTGTGGCTGCCAGTGCACCTGCCCTCTCCTCTGTTCCCCTGGCAGGCTTTGAGCTCCGCCTGGGTGCTGGTCGGCCGTCGAGTGCTGGGGTCCATCACATGGAACGGACAGCAGCCCTGGTGAGCCAGCTCACCGTCCGCCTGTGGCTGCGGAGTGACAGGCAACAACCCAGGGCACTTGGGCAAAGTTGCAGCTGCCCCAAGGTGGGCTGAGAACAGGCACCATGGCGGGGGGTGGTGAGTGGCAGGTGACGGCTGTGGGGCTGGGCGGGGGCGGCTGCACGGGGCCAGGCACCGAAGGACCCTGAGAACCAGGGCTGGAGGAGGCGCCTCAGCTGAGGGACTGTCTGGGAAGCACGGTCCAGTAGGAGGGGCAGGAGGAGAAAAACCACGCGACAGGAGACTCCCAGCAGGGCTGCGGGCCAGGCAGGCACCTAGGTGGAGGCCAGTCCACGTGGGGCCAGAAAGGACTTCTGTCTGTGCTAGTGAGGTGTGAGACAGCCAGGTGTCTTCTCCCTGTTTGTGATATTTTAACAGTTTTATTGAGATGGAATCTCACAGCATGTGACTCAGCCCATTAGATGGTGGTCAGCAGGCTGCAGTGTACTTGCAGGGTCATGCATCCATTTTAGGATTCGTTCATCATCCCCCTGGTTTTGGATCCGCAGCTCTGCAACCACTGATCTACTTTCTGTCTCCGTGACATCTGTCTGTTCTGGATGTTTGGAACCACGGACTCACGTCACACGGGGTCCTCTAGGACGGGAGCCTTCCCCGAGCACCGAGCAGGGGTCATGCTCCATTCCTTGTTCTGACTGTGTAATATTCCACGCGGGACAGAGCACCCAGTGTTTATCCACTCACCCTGGGGGGACAGTTGTGGTTTCACATTCTGGCTCTTGTGAGGATGCTGCCGTGACCTTGGTGCCAGGTGTTTGTGTAGATGTAGGTGTTCATCTGGGGCCTTGTCCTGAGCCGGGAGAAACAGCTCAGCTGCTGTCAGTGGTTCCCTTTTGGAGCTCATGGCTTCACGGGCCAGGTGCAGAGGCCACAGCTGTCATCATGGCCAGAGTGGACAGATTAGTAAGATCCTGTCTCAAAATAAAACAGAAGGGATGAGGACGTAGCTCAGTGGTGGAGCCTGGCATGTGTGTGAGAGGCCCCGGGCTCCATCCCCAGGAGCAAAAGAAAAGGAGGAAAGAGTAAAAGAGTTTGTGGTCTCATCACTTTGGTGACAAAGAAATTCAATGTTGAAAACCAGCACCCAGCACCCGGTACTGTAGGAAGGCTGTGCCTCTGGCTCTGAACTCATGGTGGGGTTTTCTTTTAAGTTTAATTTTCTGATAGTTTTGGAAGACCTGAACATCAGCTCTGATGTTAGTATTCAGTCTCATTTTTGCAATAATCATCTTAAAAGTTAGGAGTTATTCTTGCACATGGTCCAAATCTAAAGTCACAAAAGGTGCACACTGAGAAGTTGGTCTCCATCTCTGCTTGTCCCTGGCCACCAAGATCTCTTCTTTGGACACGGCCGTGGTCAGCTATGGGTTCCATTTGACCCTCAGTTCAGCAGCCAGCCTGGTGGCCTTGCAGGGAACTGGGTTGCCAGGTAGGCTTCAGGGTGCTGATGTACGAGGGGGCTCTCCGCGAGGTGCTCGTTGGCTCTCGGGGCTGGGGGCTGCGTCCTCACTAACCACCCTCCTGGTCAGCCCGTGTCGCCTCTCGGTGAGAGTCTGGTGCTGGCTACTTGTGAAGTAAGGAGCTTGGTCTGTGCTTGAGGTTCAAGTCCGAGATTGGGGGGCCACACTGGCTGGTTCTGTGGTCAGGGCGCACATCCTGGTCGGTTCCTTAAAATAAACTTTCTGTCTCCTCACATGAGCTTGGGCTTATACATCTACTCACCGCTGTCCCTTGGTTCCAGGACCCCTGCAGATGCCCTTATATCGACTGGGGCAGTATTTGCATGTGAGTTGACCTTGTGCTCCCCTGGGTCACCTCTGGACTGCTTGTGAGACTGATGCAGTGTCAGTGCAGGATAAACGGTGCCAGACCGTGTTGCTTAGGGACGGTGACAAGAGCAGGTCTGTCCATGTTCAGCACAGGGAGCTTGTTTTCAAATATTTTTGATCCTTGGTTGTTTGAATCCACCGATGTGGACCCCGGGACCTGAGAACCCCCTGGGTACACCCCCCACTGCGCTCGCTGGTCTGAGGGGATGTGCTCTGAGGTCCACGGGGATGCAGGGGCCCTGGGTAGTGCAGCGCATGCAGACCTGTGGTAAAGTTTGAGCTGTGAATTCAGCACAGTATAGATGACCACAGCAGCAGAGAGCTCAGCAACTTCAACGTCGTAGACTTCTTTTTTGTTAGGTCGGGAACTCGCCTCTTCAGGAGAGGGAGCATTTCAGAACTCTTCTTGGCCTCTCTGACTTGGCAGCATCATCTCACCTGTGTGTTGAGGCCATGACTCAGGAAAACCCAGGCTGCGCAGACACCAGCGCCACGGTACTGCCACGACACGTGGCTACTCCAGTCAGGGTCATCCAGGGCACTGGACTGGCATGAAATAATCACCTCTTTTCCTTGGGGTTCTTCAGGACGGCTCCTCTGCTCCCACTCCCACCAGGGAGGTGAGCGGGGAGAGGAGCACATGCTGAGATTTATTGAGGGAGCTCTTCAATAGGACAGTCCATCCAAAAAAGGGTGAGGGGTACAAGGAGCAAGGAGCAGCCCACTGCAGCGGCTAACGCCCACTCCCTGCTGAGCAGGCCGGGATCCACCTGCTTCTGCAAGCAGCAGAAGCCAGTCTCCTCATTTCCATCACTCGACACTAGGGGGTGCTCAACTCCTGTGTGACAGCAGATCTGATAACCAGGACAGCTCCCACGTGACTAATGGGTGGGTAGTGCCCATGGTGTGGACACACTGCACGATGGGGTGATTCATGCCTTGTCGGGGACAGTGTAGAATGGCTGGAGATCTCGTCACGGTACTCACACTGTGCACGACTTCTGAGTCGTTGATTTCTGGAACCACCATTTAATGTTCTTGGACCAGGGTTGGCTGAGGGTGGCTGGCACTGTGGGAAGTGGAGCCGTGGGTAGAGAGACTACTGGGCACGTGTCCTGTAGATTCTGTCCCTCTGAGAACCCTGATTGGAGCAGGCCCCTCCCAGGACTGAGCCAGAATCAGCCGGCCTGTGGTTGGTGATGGAGTCCTGCTTGTTGCTGACGTGGTGACTGTGGGGACCAGGGGCCTGGCCTCTCACTCTAGAAATCACCTGGGCCTTCTGTGTTGGTTGACGCCCTGGCTGGGCCACTGTCTCTGCCTCTTATAGGACATCCCTCTGCTGCCCGGCAGGAAGTCCACGTGGGTGTTGGGAAGGTGTTTCCTCCCCTCGAGCTGCTGGGCGGTTGTCAGCTGTCCTGCCAAGCCCACCCCAGAGCCGAGACCTATGCTGGGACTTCCCAGGCCTGGCCCTCCCCTGCTCTGTGCCCCTGTCTGATCCCGTGACCCTTCAGCCGTGCAGACTTGGTCTTTCTGATCTCCCCTGGGAATCACGGCCTGGCCATTAATCATACTTGTCTTCCTTCTTCCTCCTGTGGGTAACAGTGCTTATCCCCTTTCCTGCCCACGATGGAGACTGATTTTCCCCCTGCACTGTGCTCTCATGTAGGGCCTGGGCCCTCGGGGCTCAGCGGTGCGGGAGCCTCTCTCAATGGTGGCCCTCCCACAGCCATTGGCCCCTCGCTGTGTAGGAAGGTGCCCAGCCCCTTCTCCTACCCAACAGAGGCTGACCTTTGTTTGTGTGAAGATGAGAACTGCCAGCCCAGCCCTGCTCCTGGGACCCTCAAACCTTTCCTCCCCGGGGCCACACCCTCTCCCCAACTCCCTCTCCTGGACCCCTCCTCTCCCCAGCCCCCATCCAGGGTGGTCCGTGTGATGCTGGAGTCCCCTCCTATGGCTCCCAGGATCCCCTAAGACCAGGGATGGAGGCAGATGGGAGCAAGGATGACCGCTGGCCAGGCTGGGAGGGGACACTCACATCTCTCCACTCTGCTGGGCAGAACCCAGGCCCAAGGCTCCACCCAACAGCAAGGAGGGGGAGGGGAGAAGGGAAGGTATTGGTGGACCTGATCATCTACCACAGGAGAAGGTCCTCGGCTGCTGGCCATGAGCTGTGTCGCAGGCTGCCCTGTTCTGACCCTGAATGTAGCGGGGTGCCCCGCCCTGCTGGTGGATCAGGGTGTTCACGCTGTGGGCTGGATTGTGTCCTCTCCAAATGCATGTTGAAGCCCTGAGGCCAGCACCTCAGACTGTGACTGCATTTGGAGATAGGTCTTTACAGGGGCCATTAAGATAAAATGAGGTCATTAGGTGGCTCTCATCCAACTGACTGGTGTCTTATGTGTGAGTCAGTTTCCATCGCTGGCAAAATACCTGGGGGAAAAAAATTAAAGGAGGGAAGATTGATTTTGGCTCACGTCTCAGAGATTTCAGCCACGGTCACTTGGTTCCATTATTTGTGCCTGAGGTGACACTCCCATGGCAGGGAGGGTGTGGGGGACCAAAGCTGTTCTACCCGGGGCAGCCAGGAAGCAGAGGGGGGAAGGGGCCAGGGACCTGCTATAGTCCCCAGGGCCCACCCCCAAGGGGCCACTTCTTTAAAGTAGGCCCCACTTCCCACGGTTTCTACCACCTCCCTCTAGTCCATGCAGCCACCAGTAGATTAATCCAGACACACAGGCCAGTGCTGGGTACAGAAGGGCCAGCTGACAGAGGGACAGAAAGGCAGGACACCAGATTGGCTCAGTCCAAGGGGCCTTGGCAGTGTGTTCTCCTGACAAGAAAGAAAGCTGCAGAGCATTTGCTTTTGCCAAGCAGGTCCCTGTCTTGAGGCAGCCTCACGCCTCCGAGCGGCTGGTGGACGACAGCACCAGAGACCCCGAGAGCTGTGTCTTGGCGCGAGGCCTGGACTCTGCCCTGTGCTGCGTTCTGGCCACGTTGATGGCCTTGAGCACCTCCAGGGGAAGTACCCGGGAACCTGGTGGCATCACAGAGCAGCTGCTGCAGAGACACAGGCACTTGGCCCGGCGTGGCCACAGGATTCCCTGGGCCTCTTGCAGAGGCAGCTTCATCAGGGCTGTCAACAGATGAGGGGTCTTGGTATAGGCCCAACTGTCCACCATGTCGGCTTAGAGACCGACTTCCTCAACAAGACTCCTAGAGTGCAAGAAGGAAAACCCAGAATCAGTAAGTGGGATGGTATCCAGCTGAAGAGCTTCTTCACTGCAAAGGAAACAACCAATAACATGAAGAGAGAGCTACAGAATGCCCCTTGCACCTCACATGGAGCATTAATCTCCAGGATATGCAAAGAACTCAAGAAACTTAACACCACCAAAACCAATAACTCAATCAGTAAATGGTCAAAGGAACTGAACAGGCACCTTGCAAAAGAAGAAATACACATGGTCAATAAAGACATGAAAAACGTTCAATATCTCTAGCAATTAGATAAATGCAAATCAAGACTATACTGAGATTTCATTCACTGCAACCAGAATGGCAATTATCAAGAATACAAGTAGCAATGCATGTTGACCAGGATGTGGGAGAAGGGTCCACTCATACATTGCTGGTGGGACTGCAAATTGGAATTTCTGAGGAATCTCCTTAGTGCTTTCCAGAGTGGTTGGAACCATTGTCACGGTCGATCTGAAACGTCAACTTGATTGGATCAAGAGATGCCCAGGGTTGATAGGATTATGGGTGTGTCAGCGAGGGTGTGTCTAGAAATGATTGGCATGTGGGATAGCCAACTGAAATGGAGACCCTCCCTAAGCATTGGCAGCACCGACCAAGAGGGTGATGGCTTGGATGGAATAAAAGTTGGAAGAACAAGGAAGCAGCAGATGAATGGATAAAGAAAATGTGGAATATCACTCAGCATAGAGGAGAATGAAATGATGGCATTTGCTGGCGAATGAATGGAATGGAGACTCTCTGCTAAGTGAAATAAGCCGGTTCCCCCAAACCAAAGGCTGAACGTTCTCTCTGATAAGTGGCTCTGACACACAGTGGAGGGAGGGGAAGGGAAGAATGGAAGTACTTTGGATTAGACAGAGGGGAATGAAGGGAAGGTATCGGGGTGGGAATGGGAAAGACAACAGAATGAGTCTGACTGGTGTCTTATGTGTGAGTCAGTTTCCATCGCTGGCAAAATACCTGGGGGAAAAAAATTAAAGGAGGGAAGATTGATTTTGGCTCATGTCTCAGAGATTTCAGCCATGGTCACTTGGTTCCATTATTTGTGCCTGAGGTGACACTCCCATGGCAGGGAGGGTGTGGGGGACCAAAGCTGTTCTACCCGGGGCAGCCAGGAAGCAGAGGGGGGAAGGGGCCAGGGACCTGCTATAGTCCCCAGGGCCCACCCCCAAGGGCCCACTTCTGTGTTCATGTGTGAACACGGCTGCGGTAACTCCACATCATGTACAGCCACCAGAGAGGGAAGTCATGCTGCACCTGTACGACGTGTCAGAATACGCTCTGCTGTCATCACCTCTAAAAAGAACAGATTAAAAACAAACAAACAAACAGTTGAGGGGCCTTGTCACATCTCCAGCTGGCAGGGAGAGAGAAACTTGCAGGTGCCCTCACTTGCCCCTGAGCTGTGGCCACATCCCTAGCGTGACCACATCACCGAGCTTGGGGCCCGCCATCGACTGCTCCAGTGGCAGCATTTGGGGTTGAAGAGCTGGGCTGCTGAGTGTGGCTGTGTCATCTAGGAGGGGACAAGAGGCCAACTGCCTCTCTTGTGGCCCTGTAGTTGCCAGGGCCCTGCAGAGGGTGCTTCTGTCTCCCACGACGGAAAAACATGTCACTGTGGACTGTCCCCAGCAGGGGTGAAGCCTCTGGCCACTCTGGAGGCCGAAGTCCAGAGTCAAGGGTGGGCAGGGCTGCTTGCTGCTGGCTCCCAGGCCTCTGGTGGCAAGGCTGTCACGGGCAAGCCTGCTGCTCATCCCCCAGCCTCGGCCTCCGTCCTCCTGCCCTTCAAGGGTGGCTTGCAGTCCCTCTCCTTCCTTGTAGGCACTGGTCCCATCTCAACCCGGGACGAGCTCATCCTGCTGTCCTCCACTTAGCTATCTGCAAAGACAATTTCCAAATGACGTCATAGTCGCAGGACCCAGGACATGGCTTGGGCAAATCTCTTTGGAGTCACTGTTTATCCCACTACAGAGGGGCTGGACTGAAAGGGGGGTCACGAAGGCCCTGTTTATAGAGACCTGGCGGGGGTGAGGGGACCCACTGGAAGAGAGGGGGGAAGGTGTCTTGTCCAGCTCCCTAGTGCCATCCAGGGAAGCTGGGTGCTGGACAGCGAGTGGCTGGGTCTGCAAGCTGAGAACATTACCCATGCTGCCCCTGTCGAGGGCCTCCTGTGCCATCCCTAGCAGCAGGTGGGTGGCCAGAGGGCAAGAGAGGCCCAACTCACACCCATCCCTGTGATGACAATGGCCTTCTTGAGGGCAGAGCCCCCATGGCCTGCTACCTCTCAAAGGTCCCACCTCTGGGCACCGATGCCTTGGGGACAAGGTTCCCAGCACATGCATGGGGACACATTCACATGTAGCTTTGCCTGACACTGTGGAAGGGACTTTAGATGTGACAGTGGACCCCGAGAGGGAGGAACACTGCGGATCGTCCACCTGGGCCCCACATGAGCAGAGGAGCAGAGGGGAGTTTGGCGGTGAAGTTGGGGGCAACGTGGCCACCGAGGGACGAGGGCAGCCTCCAAGGCTGGAGCAGGCAGGGGACGAGTCCTCCCTAGAGCCTCAGGGGCCAGTCCTGCTGAACTCAGCTTTGGTGAGTGGCTTTAGGCCAGTACAAGCTGACACTCAGCCTCGCCAGCCCTGTGGAGGGATCCGTGTGTCCCAGCCAAGCACTGCAGTCCACACCCGATCCTTAGGGTGACAAGGACATGGCGACTCACAGAAGATGCCGGGAAGCCACAGCTGCAAGGGCACAGGGCTGGGATGCTGGGCGGGGGCAGCAGGAGGGGAGGCTTGTCTGGGAGAGGAGGCTCACTGAGAGATGGCAGCTGGACAGAGGGCGGAGGGACACTGACCCCCAAGCAGGTGGACTAGGAACGGGGACTGGAGGACATTTGGAGATAGCCTCAGGGTTTAGTCAATACCCCTGGTTTCAGAACCAATCAGAAACAAACCACACAGGGCACGCGTGAATCCAGAGCCAGTGGAGGAGCGCCCACGCCTGACCATCAGCAGTGCCCACGCTGTGGGACTTTTCAAAACAAACTGTGCCCACGTGTTGGTGCTTAGCTGTGCCTTCCGGTCCCTCCCATCTCTACAAGTTCCCACTGGCCCCGAGGGGACCCGTGCCCTTCCTGTGCAGGGTCTGTTGGGTGGTGACGCTCCTGCCGCCCGACTTACCTGAAGGGTGCGCTGGCGCCTCTGCCGCTGCTCAGCTCGTTGCTGGCGATGCCGTGCGGGGTCTGTGCGTGCTGCTGGCCCTGGGGCTGCCCGCTGGGTCTGCTGAGCTTCCAGGTCAGCGGCTGCACTTCCTGCAGCGCCTGCGACGGGCCTCAGGCGGTCCGCAGTTCCCCTTTTCCCCTGGGCACACAGCTGTCTACTGCAGCAGCTTCACCCACCACCCGCTGGCCAGGCCTGGGTCAGCTGGCCCTCCTGCTCTGCCTCTCGGTGGCACCTTGAATTGTTGGGTGGGAGGTGACACCACTCTTAGGGCCCTCACAACGCTGCCTGAAGCCCCCACTGTTTGGGCAGCTGGGCCACCTTGCAGTTAAGGGGGAAGGCTAGCCAGCCACGAGGGGAATTTGAGCCCAGGAAGGAGGAGCCCCGTCCTGCATGGACTCCAGGGACCACCTGAAGTTAGCTGGTTGCTGGTCGATGTATCACTAGCATCACGGCTTGCTCCCCCTGGGCAGGTTAGCGGGGAGGAGGTCACATGTGGGCAATAAAAGAAGTCCTGGGAGGTTCAGCTGCCCATCAAGGTATCAGTGGACCCCCCAGGGGAGAGGAGGGGAGACTAACAGCCCAGCGAAAGCCCCTGTGCAGAGGGTCCAGCCCTCCTCAGCTCCACCTTCTGCTCCCCGAGTTCTCTCCTCCCAGAGGCACTCCCCTCTCAATACACCTCTCTTTGTCCCCAGTCTCTCCTCTTGTCAGTTCTTGGCTCCGGATGCAGAGAATTTGGACCCAGGACTCCCTGAGGCCCCTGTCCATGAGTCAGTAACAGAATGACCTTGGAGTGGCCCATCTTTGAGCAACCTCTTCCTACAGACTTCTTTTTTATGTGAGCACAGCACCCTTGCCTTACTGTTTAAGCCATTTTGAGTTGAGGTTTAAGTATTTGGGGTTGAAGGTATCCTAACTCACAAAGAATCTATAGCTCAGAGAGGTTAAGGGACACCCTCTGGGGTGCACAGCTCTCTGTGAGAGCAGCCAACATCTGAACTCCAGTGAACACGGTTTTCACTTAACTGCTAGGCAAAGGGCGATGTCTTAGTCAACTCCAGCTGCTATAACAAAATGCTACAGACAGGGCAGCTGATCCAACAGACTCGTGCTGTCACATAGTTTCAGAGGCCAGAAGTTCAAGGTCAAAGTCAAGGTTGGCTCCCCTGAGGGCTGTGAGGGATGTCAAAGTCAAGAAGGTTGGTTGGACACTAGCCCACGTAGCGAGGGCAGACTCTAGCCAGTGGTGACATTGATACAGGAAGAGTCTAGGTGGGCTGAGCTAGGCCTGGGTGCCTTGATAGGAAGTGGGGGAGGAGGAGGTGGGGGAGGAGGAGATGGGGTGAGCAGGGCTCACAGGGCCAGCAAAGCAAAAAATCACAAAACCAGGAAGCGGGTGATCCACGGGAACCCCACCTGGGTGCTAGTAGTGAGCGGCTCCTGGGCGGCCTGGTGGGGGTGAGGGCCCTGCCTGCAGGTGCTGTGAAGCAAGCCCAATGCTCTTTACGTTGCCTCGAGCTTCTCAGGTGGATGTTAAGGGGGCTCGGGTCACCCCAGGGTGGCGGTGGAGCTGTTAGAAGCTGTGCAGCTGGGGCTCCTGGTGGGGGGCTTACAGTGGAGCCTGAGTACCAAGAGCAATCGTCCGGGCTTGGCAGTGCTGCTGGTCCCGGCATCCCGGGGGCTCCGTGGCTCACCATCGGCCTCTGCCTTCCCCCTCCCAGGCCTCCTCCCTGTCTGCGAGTCTGTCTAAGCTCTCCTTCTGTGAGGTCACCCATCGTGGGGGATGAGCCCACCCTGCTCCAGGATGACCTCTGAGCCAAGGGCACCTGCAGTGACCTGTTTACAAGTTCACTTTCTGGGTCCTGGGCTTAGGACTTCAACTGTGGGTCTTGGTGGGACGGAGCTCCACCCCGGATGGAAGTTATTACTGTTGATCTGGCCGTTTTGTCAGCCTGTCCACACTGCCATGCCCGGCCTCTGTGAAGACTGGAAGCTGGGGGTGTCCTTGGTGCTGTGCTGAGACCTCTCAGGGGCACAAGGAGAAGAGGTGTGAGCCCCCAGCCCTGGCCTGCATATCCCTCTGCCCCTGGGGAAGCCCAGCCTCCCCCACATCCAGCTTCTCCTCTGGGGAAAAGGGAGCTCACAGTGTCACTACTGTGCCCTCCCGTGGGCTGGCCAGGTTCCACACCATGAGAAGGTGCTTCCTAACCCAGGCCGGGTGGAGAGACCCCCCTCCGTCCTCTTAGTGTCCTGGCTGGGCAAGAACTGAACCGACCTAGGCAGGTTACCGGAGAAGCCTGGAGCGGTTCCCAGGCCTTCCATGGCTGGGGGCCTTGTTAGGAAACAGAGACCCAAAGAAGGCGAGAAGCGGCTGCCCCGTCCTGGGCTCTCAGCTGTGGACACACGTGGCAGCTGGTGAGAAGTGGCTGGGACCTGAGTCAATGAGGGGACGAGGCCTCTAGGTCTGCAGGAGCCCATCAGGCCCTCAATGTGGGATATGGTGACACTCATGTCACACCCACCTGTTAACGTGGGGGTGGGGCTGGAGGGGCGTTGCTGGCTCAGCCAGGGCATCCCTGGGCCCAGCATGGGGACAAGGACTGGCCTGCAGGCCCTGCAGGGGACAGCCCTGGCCTCACTCCCGATCTCGGCTTCCTGGCTGTGCTACTTTTGGAACTGTTTTTGCCACAACTGGGGAAGCCACAGCCTCCAAATCAAGACGTGGACGGGCCTGGCTCCTCCTGAGGGCTGCAGGGCAGGGATGTGGCCCAGGCCTCTCTCTGTGTCTTTTCCATGTCCTTCTGTGCACACTTGTCCTCTTTTCTGCTTGGGACACTGGGCAGGTTAGGTTAGGGCTGCCTTAATAACCCATCTTACCTTGTCACCTCTGGGAAGACCCTGCTTCCATACCCAGTGACGTTCTGAGGTGCAGGTGTGAATTTGGGGGGACTCAGGTGAGTACACAACACCCTTCACCTCCTTAGCCTAGTTTGTGTCGTGTCAAATGACACTAAGACGTTTCCACGTCCCATGTCCCCTGCCATGGGGTGCCAAGTGCAGTCCTTGGCCTCCGAGCATTGGAAAGGCTCACCCCAACCCGAGGCTGCCACCCGCTCCAGAGCCATGTGCTGCCCTCCCACCCTGTGGCCCAGAAGCCCACCTCCCAGGGACTCAGCAGGCCAGGGTGGCTTCCTCCTGCACCGCCTGCCTACCTCTGGGTTCCTCCTTGGACCACGCTCCTGCCTGGGCCCCTGCAGTGGCTGTGGAGTGGCTCTTGCTGCTCCGCCCCCTGGGGCCTAGAGGGCACCACCTTCCCTGCGGCTCCCTCAGGTGCCAAGTCCAGTGAGCATCCATGCCCGCTTTCCTTAGGGGGTCTTGGGATGGCTTCCAGGGCCAGCTCCCCGCCTGCTGGAGCCCCACTTGTTTTCTATGTTGAAAGCAGAGGCCTGTGCGGCCCGGTCTGTCTTCCCGCCACCCTGGTCTGCACTGCTACCTGACGTGCATGGCTGGGGCAAAGGCTGCTGGAGGGCAAGGAGGCCTGGCCACCGCGGGGAGGTGGGCAGTGGGCTCAGCTCCCAGGATGTCGTGGGGTTGGGGTGGCGCTGTGGGCATCTGCTCCTGGCATCGGAAGACACTTCCAGAGAGAAGAAAGAAGAGCTGGCAGTTGAAGGGACGGGGCCCGGGATCACCCACCAATCCACCCGTAAGCTGCCACTGTCCAGCTCTGTCCAGGGCAATGGGGCGAGCCCCTCTCAGCCTCGGACCCTGCCATGACTCCCACACAGTAGAATAAGATCCAAATCCCTTAGGAGCCCCCAGCCCACTCCTCCTGCCTCGTGCCACTGCACAGCTTCCTGTGCAGCATGGGGCCCCTCCCGAGTGGCACAGCTCCTGGGTTTCTCCTGTTTCACGCCTCCGTGCCTTTGCCCCCGCAGCCCGGGAGGCTGTCACTTGCGATTTAACTAATGTCAATGGATGAAAACTGCCAAGGGCTTACAGAAAGAAAGGCTCACTCCTTGGAGAGCGAGGGCCACCTCCGCAGGGGAGGGGCTGTCCTGGGGCCCAAGCTCCAGGGGACAAACAGCCGGGCTCTTTCTGGCTGCATCTGGCCTCCCTGCTCCCCACAGATCCAGCACCTTCTTGGCGGCCCAGACAGTGGGGAAGAGCCTCTGGCTTTGGAGTCCAACAGACAAGGGATCCAACCCCAGTTCTGCCACTTGCTGACCCTGAGCAAGTTCCTCTCAGACCCAGATTCGTTATTTCCATGACATAAGACCAAAGGAGGTGACCAGTGGGAAGAGCCGGCATGTGGGCCAGCATGTACAGCTATCTGGATAAACAGTCCTGCTGGGATTTGGGGCTGGTGTTCAGGGTGGAACTCAACTCCTGTGCCTGTCTTGGGTCAGGTTTTGGGGGGAGGTAGGATTCTTAACTTCAGGCCCTCCGCAGAGCCCCTGGACTTTGGAGCTGTCTGCTCCCGTCCGTTCCCAGAGCCTGTGGTGGCACTGAGCTTGCAGGGGGTGACCAGCAGACCCAGGCTGAACCCCGTCCCACAAGCATCTGTCAAGCCGCTCTGTGTGTTACCAGGCTCTGCCCCGGAGCTGCTGTGCCCCGGGGAGATGGATGTGCAAACAAGCAGTGGCAGCACCAGGTGCCAGGCCCTCGGCCGGGGGGCACGGAGGAGCGCCACCAGTCGGGAGAGGGTGCCGGCACAGTCTTCCTGGCGGACGGCTGTTGAGTGAGCAGGTTTTGAAGTTGAGCAGGGAGAAGCTGACCAGGCCAAGGGTGAGGGGACCTGAGCTCGGCAATTGTCCAAGAAGCACCAGGCCTGGGGGCAGTTGGGGAGGAGTGGCGGGGGCCACAGGCAGTTTGGTGTTGGACGAGTCACCCAGGACTTCCAGGTGGGCAGACCAGAGGAGGGCGATGCTCCCAGTGGACAGAGGAAGCTTCCTGAGGCTGCCCATGGCCAGGGCGGGGCTGGGCCTGGGAGCCACATCTCCAGGTGTGTCCACAGCAAGCAGCCCAGATGGCAACTTCAGAGGAAGCAGGGCATCTGAGTCTCCTGGTGAGAGGGAGGAGCAAGCTGTGTGGCATCTCTTCTTACTCGAGTGCTGTCCCATCTTAGGACACTCACTCTCGTGACCTCATTTAACCTGTTTTCTTCCCGGTAGCCCCACCTGCAATACCATCATAATGGAGCCTTCAACGTACGAATTTGTGGGGACACAAACCTCAGTCCATGGCAGAAGGGAAGACCCACCTTCTGGCCCTTTGGTCTCGGCCTCTGAAGCTCTACAAAATCCGCTTTCTCCTACATTTGGAATGTGCTGATTTTACTGTACGCGATCAGTCACTGGGAACCTCGTGCCCTCGGCTCCTTTCCCCGCTCCCTGTCACGCTGACCTGCAGCCTGGGTGAGGGGAACTGTACACCACAGAGACCTGTGCTTTGGAGAGGATAAAATACCCTCTCAATGCACATTATTGTTATTTTTATTACAGGCATCAGAGCAAAGCCGGCCGTTCAAAAGAGCTAATTTAGTTAGATCAAGAATAAGTGCTACTCGAGTTGAAAACTCATTCTCCTTTGCGATATTTTCTTTTGGGTATAAATCAAGAGAAGGGCTTTTGAAATATTTTTAGTACAAACACATTTCAATCATATGGTCAGTCGCCTCTTAGCACAGTTACTGAACAGGGATCTCCGTGTGATTTCCAAGGTTGACTTGCCGTGACGGCTCAGCAATCCCTTTCTCCATTCAAACCACATTCGGTTTCTCTGATTTGAGAAGGGAGCAGGGAGAGTTGCCCACGCCTTTGCGTGAAAGACCTGGTGTCCTGCGGGAGGCGGAGGTTCTGCTGTAGACCCGCTTCCGTGTGGAATCGAGACTCAACTTGTGGTTTCAGGTTCTCTCTCCCCTCTCAAGTCCCTTCCCCAAGTTGCACCTTACGTTATCCTGGATGCCGGAAATTCCAGCATCCAGCATGCAGCCCCCAAGCCATTTACTACAGTCACTGTCCCGGAGGACCCCACCACACTGGTGACACTCCAAACCCGTGGAAGACATCACTGACTGATCTGGATGGTTTCCCACTCTGCCTTGCTCTCGACCAGGAGCTCCTGGTAGACATTCCCGACACATCGGATCAGCCCCCAAACATGGTGGGGATGAAGGGGAGGAGGTGGAGGTGAAGATGGTGGAGGCAATCTATCATGTTTAAAGAAAAATTCATGGTAAAATACATGCAGCATAAAACTCATTGTCCCAACCTTTGTAAGTACCTAGTTCTGATCTGACCTAGTGCCCCGTTCCTGGCATGGCACACACACACTACTGTGCACCCCAGAACTCTCCCCATCTTGTGAAACTGAAGCTCTGTGGCAGCATCTCCCCAGCCCCCTCCCAGCTCCAGTGCTGCTGCTCGACTCTCTGTGTCCATGACGGTGACTCCTCCAGGTCCCGCATGTCAGAGGCATCCATAGTTCTCATCCTGTGGTGGCTGGCCATCTTCCCGAGCATGATGTCCTCGAGGTTCATCAAGTCATAGCGCGTGTTGGGATTTCCTTCCTTTTAAGGCTGACGTCCCCTGGTTCCTGCGGAGCACGTGTCGTTGACCCTCGCTGTGGGCCATTGGTCCACTCTGGTTTTACATTTTTTTAACCCCTTACAAAGCCCCCTCCCATTTCGTTCAGTCCCACGATAGTCCTTCTGAGTAGACGTGAGAAGCAAGAGAAGTTGGTTTTGATGCTAGAGGATAGTCAGACACCCAGGAATGCACGATTCCGGCTCCGCCAAGCCCTTCTCCTCTAGGGGGTCCTAAAGGGTGAGCTGAGGACCCCCAAAGAACAAGCTAAGTATCGGGAGGCCCTTGAGTATGCCTGGGAAATGAGCCTCCGTTGTGGTTTTGCTGACCAGCGATCTCCAGAGAAGCAGAACCAACAGGTATCTCTTTCTAGAATCAGGTTTATTATGAGGAAGTGTCCGGTGTGGTGTGGTCATGGAGACTAAGTAGTCCCCTCCTCTGCCCGTTGCAAGCTGAAACCTAGGAGAAAATCAGTGGTGCAGTCTGAAGCCCTGAGACCACAGAACTGATGATATAGATTATAGCTTAGGTCTGAAAGCCAAGAACCGAGAGCATTTAGGGCAGGAAAAGCTTGATATCTTAGTTCAAGAAATCAGCAGGGGTAAAATTCAACTTTCCTCCTCCTAATTGCTCTATCCAGGCCCCCGGTGGACGAGATGATGGCCACCTACCTCGGGGAGGGCCACCTGCCCTACTGACTGCGGCAGTTGAAATGCTGGCTCCATCCTGACGCACCCTCACGGACACACCAGAGGAATGTGACCCGCTCTCTGGGCACCCCTTAGTCCACCTACCTTGACACAGAACTAAGCATCACCGTGTTGCTCTAAAGAGATGCAGAATGAATGAGATATCGCACCATTCCAGAATCTTGTTGGAAAAATTGCCCCAGAAAATACTGTACTCTGAGCCTGCGCTTGCATTTGGCTGGTCTTAAAAATCAGCACTTTATTCCAATTATATGTGAAGTTTTGTCACATATCAGATGAAACTAATCTACATTCACAATTCTTGCTCCATTTGTTTATTTTTATTTTTGGTTCTGGAGATTGAACCCAGGAGTCCTTTACCACTGAGCTAAGTCCCCGGCCCTTTTTATTTTTTATTTTGAGAGAAGGTCTCTCTGTGTTGCTTAGGAGCTCACTAAATTGCTGAGGCTGGCTTTGACCTTGTGATCCTCCTGCCTCAGCCTCCTGAGTTGCTGGGATCACAGGCTGTACCAGCCAGCCCAGCTTGTTTATTGAAGTAAAATGCGCACACTGGAAAGGGTACCTTCCATGAGGTGAAGCTCTGTGATTCTCACAGTGAACACATCTGTGCAATCCGCTCCCAGAGAAGAAAGCGAGCATCCGGCTTCAGGAAGTCCCCTGCTGTCCTTACTGTCCTTTTGAACTGAGAACCCAACGCACCACGGCATTCTGATTCTGCTCCAAGTGGATTCATTCCAGGTGGCCTTTCTACTGGCAGTGATTTTGCTCTGATGACAAGAGCCTCTTGCTGTAAGAGCAGTAAAGAGCTTGCTATAAAGAAAGGGCAGCAGAAGGAGGGCAGGCAGGGGCCCACGGGTCACTGGTACAATATCCGATTTTCTGGAAAAGATAAAATCATCCATCAGACTTGTCTGACTGTCTCACAGAAGGAGCTCCAGCCGACGACTCCAAGAAACATTGAGATTTGGAGTCAAGCACACATCTGGGTCCTTTGGACAGAATCCTACAGGGCCAGCACTGATCTGGGGACTGTGGTGCAGACACAAATTGGGCATGGACCCCATGTCCCTCTCCTGTGGCTGCCATAACAAATGGCCACCGACTGCGTGGCTTAAAACAACAGAAATTTATTCTGCTTTGGATCAGGAGGCCAGAGGCTGGAGTGGAGGCCCGGTCGGGCCGGTTCCTCTGGGCTGTGGGGAGCAGGGCTCCAGCTCCCCGGCTCCCGGTGCTGTGCTCCTGGGTCCTGCCAGGCTCTGCCTCCGTCTGCACATGGCTTTCCCCTCCGCAGCTTCTTTTCTGTCTCTTATAAGGATATGTGTCAGAAAAAATGATATTAAGGACACGTGTCGGGGGAGTTAGGACCCACCGGAAATCTAGATCTTTTTAAGAAATTTTTATTTGATTTCACATTTTTGTGTCTCAGATTGATCTTCTCTTGAGCTCCTGAACCTAATCACATCTGCAAAGACCCTATTTCTTCATAAGGCCCCATTCACAGCTTCTGAGGGACAGGCATCAACTCAACATAGACCCCCATTCCCTAGCCCAGCCCTCAGGGTGGAGCAGGGTAGGTGACCAGGCTCCCCAGAAGCCCAGCCTAGGCACAGAGTCATGTGCCTCTGGGTAGGGGACCAGGACGCTCGGAGCAAGGGGGCACTGGGCCCTGAGGACTGGCTGGGAGCTGAGGAGGCGGAACATGTTCAGCCTTGGGGACCCCCTTCTCATCTGTGCTATGAGATGCACCTGCAGTGCCCACCTCCCGGAGTGTGAGGGGTCAAGAGGGAGAGGAGAGCAGGCGGGCGGTGCTGGACCTTCCAGTCCCCCCTGGCTGCTGGGTCTCTTTCCACTCCACGTCCCCAGCCCCTGGCCTGAAGCTGGCACAACACAGCGGCTGGAGGCTCGGCAGCTGAGTGAACAATGAAAGCCTGAAACTCATTTATTTCTTAAAAAAGCAATTTTATTGAGGTATAACTTACACACCATAAAATTTTAAGTGTGCATTCCATGGTTTTTAGTAAATTTATAGATCTGTGCATCCACCCTGCGATCCAGCAGTGGAACAGGGCCACGGCCCACCCCTGGCCCTGGGCGGCCACTGCCCTGCTTTCTATGGTACAACTTTGCCTTCTCTGGACATTTCACATAAATGGGATCATGCTATCTGTTGTGTGTGTGTCTGGTTTTCTTCCACGTGGAATAATGTTTGGAGGTTCATCCGTGTGGTAGCACGTATTGATTGTTCCCTCCTTTTTATTGATAAACAGGACTTCACTGTATGTGTCCGCCCCTGTCTAGCCAGTCCCCAACTGATGGACGTTTGAATTGCTTCCAGCTTTTGGCTATTGTGAAGGACACTGCTAGAGACAGACCAGCCGTGTGTGGATGCCTGTTTTATTTCCCGGTGGTCTTGGGTGTGAAATTGCTCTCATACCTGTGAAGCGGGTACCATCAGCAGCGTCCCTCCATGGATGAGGAGGGTGAGGCTCAAGGTGCCAGCAGTACCAGGTTCATGTGAACTTTTAAAAACTGCCACCCCCCAGTGGCTGTGTGGAGTACGTCCCCCTGGCCACGTGTGGAGGCCTGCCTCGATTCCGTCACTGCAGTGCCTTGGGATAACGTCTCGCCTGGGTCTGAACGCGCATTTTCATAATGACTAATAAAGGTGGGCACCTTCTGTGCTTAGTTAGCCACTTACAATTCCTCTCTGGTGGAATGTCTCCTCTGTTTTTTTTTCTATGTTTAAGGTCTGTGTGTGCTCGTATGTGGGGGGCGTATTTTAGATATAAGTCTGTTCTTTCCCCCATTGCATTGTTTTGGTGCCTTTGCCACAAATCAGTGACCCAGAAATGTGGGTGAGGGCTTTATTCTGACCTTTCATTCTGTCCCATTATCCATGCATCAATCATTCCGGGCAGGCCCCATGTCTTGATCACAGAGCATTTGGAATCAGGTACTATGTCTTCCAACTTCTTTCTTTTTAAGAATTGTTTGGGTGATTTTTGGTCTTTTGTCCTTCCATTTAAACTTTGAGATCAGCTAACTAGTTTCTATTTTTTAAAAAAACTAATGAGCTGGGTGCAGTGGTGAACGCTTGTAATCCCAGCAATTTGGGAGGCAGGCAGCCAGTTTGTGAGACCCTAAACCACTTAGCAAGACCCTGTCTCAAAATAATAAATAAAAGGGGCTGGGGAGGTGGCTCAGTGGTTAAATGCCCCTGGGTTAATGCCTGGTACCAAAACTTAAAAAAAAATTGAAAACAACCCAATGAGACTTTGATAGGCATTGTATTCAATCTATAGATAAATTTTTGGAGAAATTTCATCTTGGCAATATTGAATCTTCTAACCCAGGAATGTGGGATGTTCTCCATTTATTTAGGTCATCTATAGTTTATCTCAGCAAGTTGTTGCTAGATTTCCACGTGGGTCTTACATTTCTTTGTTAAATTTGTTCCTAAACATATTTTAATGCTCCTGTGACTGAATTGTCCACTTCATTTTGAACCGTCTGTGGCTAGTACTTGGACGCGGTGGCTTTGCACATAGATACTGCATCACCTGACTCTCTCTACCGAGTCTTTCTTGCAGCTTCTGGCTTAGTTCACCCCTCTGTTTCTAGTTTCTTCAAATAGAAGCTGAGGCTATCTAAGACTTTCCTTTCTTGTGACTTAGGCCTTGAAGGTATGACTCCCTCCCTCGGCACTCCAACGTTGTTCATAGATTGTGGGGAATTTTCACGGGTGTCAAGTATCTTCTAATTTCTGTCATGATTTCTCCTGTGGCCCTGGAGTTATTGATTTGGACCTGTGCAGTTCAGTTCTGAGTTACTGGGCTCTCAGATTTCCTTCTGTTAGAGTGCAGTGCGGTCTCACTGTGGCCGGGGAGTGTGTTCCACGAGATGGTCATCCTTTACCAGGGGTGGCCTGCCACATCTCACATCCTAGGGAAAGTCCTACAAATGCTCAAAGAGAGCACAGGTCCTGCCATCCTGGGGCGGGGGGGTGGGTGGTGGGGTGGGTCAGCAGTGGGTTTCAGTTGTCTCTGGTCTTAGTTGTTTTTCCAATTGTGGAGGGTGGGTATTCCTCAACGGTTATTGTAAAACTGCCTGGTTCTCGTTTTAGTCCTGTGAGTTTTGCTTTGTGTCTACTGAGGCTGTATTAATAGGGTGTATGTTTTAATTTCTGTATCTTTTTGATAGGTCCACTCTTATGCTTATGGGTCGACCCTCTTTGTGGATGGCAGTACTTTTTGTCTTAAAGTTTATTTTGTTGAATATTAAAATAATCACTCCCCAGCTCTTCCATGGCCTAATTGTTCCTTTAACCTATTTGTGTCTTTGAATCTAAGGTATGACTCTTGCGATAGTGTATAGTTGTATGTTGTTTATTTATCCAGTCTGAAAACCTCTGCCTTTGATGAGGGTATTCAACGACACACATTCAATGTAATTTGTTTTCCTTTACATTTATAATTGCCATTTTTGTTATTCTTCTTTATGTCTTATGGCTTTTTGGAGTCTCATTTCTCTGTTCCGTCTTTGCTACTTTCTTTTGTATTAAGTAAATATTTTAGAGTCCCATTTAGATCATTTTTTTAAAGTATGTTTTTAGTTATTTTTCTGGGTGATTGCTTTAGAAACTACAAAATATATTTTTTTAAATATTTATTTTTTAGTTTTAGGTGAACACAATATCTTTATTTTACATTTATGTGGTGCTAAGGATTGAACCCAGTGCCTCATGCATGGTAGGTGAGCACTCTATCACTGAGCCACAATCCCAGTCCCACTACAAAATATTTTTAAGGTCAATTTTCAGATTAATCTTAACTCATTCTGATCAACTCTAGGAACTTTGCTTCAGTGTAGGCCCCCCGCCCCCACAACTGTGTGTGATTACTGGCACATAAAGATGACACATGTGTATGTATATATGCTACATTTTTTTTATCCATTTACCCACTGAAGGGCATCTAGGTTGGCTCCACAGTTTAGCTATTGTGAATTATGCTGCTATAAACATTGATGTGGCTGTGTCCCTGTAGTATGCTGTTTTTAAGTCCTTTGGGTATAGTCCGAAGAAAGGGACAGCTGGATCAAATGGTGGTTCCATTCCCAGCTTTCCAAGGAATTAAAAGAAAATAAAATCATGGCATTTGCAGGTAATTGAATGGCATTGGAGAAGATAATGCTAAGTGAAGTTAGCCAATCCCCAAAAAACAAATGCCGAATGTTTTCTCTGAAATAAGGAGGCTGACTCATAGTGGGATAGGGAGGGGGAGCATGGGAGGAATAGATGGATTCTAGATAGGGCAGAGGGGTGGGAGGGAAAAGGAGGGGGCAGGGGATTAGCAAGGATGGTGGAATGTGAGGGACATCATTATCCAAAGTACATGTATGAAGACACGAATTGGGTCTCAACATACTTTATATACAGAGATATGAAAAGTTGCGCTCTGTATGTGTAATAAGAATTGTAATGCATTCTGCTGTTGTGTATTTAAAAAATAAAATCAATAAAAAAGGATGCCACATGTGCTTTGCATCTTTTTGCTGTTACAAACCCAACAATCTACTGTTATAATTATTGCTACGTCTTTTAAGTAACTGAAGATATATTGAGAGTGCTTCACATTACCTTTCCTATTTGCCATTCTCATGCACCTCATTTCTTCCTACGGATTTCACTGACCATCTGTCTGGGGCTGTTTCATTTCTACCTGATGGACTTCCATTTGCATTTTTTTTTGTGTTTTTTTTTTTGTGGATCTAATAGCAAAATATACCACAAAAAATGTGAGAAATGCAACGAAGCAGCAAAATGTCATCTCCACCCTACGGGGAGGGCAGCCTCTAAGGGTCTCCAGAGGTTGGATTTGGTAATAAAACAAACGAATGAACAAGGAAAAACTATTATAAATGTGATCAAAGGGTTAAAGGAAAGTATGACAATAAGTCAATAAATCATCTTAATAAGGAGGAAAACTGATATGAAAGAACCCAAAGGGGAAGTCTGGAGTCAGAGTAAAATAATGGGGAAAATTGGCTTATTGATTGACTTCTTATTATCATACTTTCCTGTACTACTTTGATCACATTGATAATAGCTTTGGGTGTTTGTTTCACTACCAAATCCAACTTCTGGAGACCCTCAGACACCACGTGTCTCCATAGTGGAGAGACTAGACTTCCCTGTTTCTTTGCGTTTTTCACATTCTGTTGTTGAACACGGAACATTTTAGGTAGTACCTGGTGCCAGTGGATTTTGACTCCCCTCAGAAGACTGTTCGCTGGTTTTGTTCTTGTTCAGCAGCTCGCCTGGGCTAACCCTGTGGACCCTTTCTCCTGTGTGTGGTTGCTGATGCTCAGTTTTTTTTTTATTCTACTTTTTATTTTCAGCCTGGCTTCTGGACCCCTGTGTCTGCAGAGCACAGAGGTTCAGCGTCCGCTGTGCGCCCGGCACTGCTAAGCTTCTGGAAAGACAGTGGTGAGCAGACCTGACCACTGTCCTGGGACCCTTGTGTTCTCAGAGGAGGACGTCTGTTTTGCAGGAAAGACCCTTGTGAGGGCCAGCCTGGAGGTACATCTGTGCTTTTCTGCTGGTCTAGAGGAAGACAGGGCCCTTCCCAAGGAAATCAGTGAGTTTTAACAAGGCTGAAAGCCTTCAAGCCACAATTCTCAACCAAAATTTTGTGAGAATTCTTCAATTTAAATGAAGCATCGATTTCCTATTCAGTAATTTGGTAGCAAAAATTTTGATTTCTGAAATGAATCTTAAGAGCAAGAATAGCAAGAGGCCACTTTCAAAACATCTGTTAGAGCGGAGCTTTGAAGCCCTCTTTTCCAGAGAAGTTCAATGGCAGGAGGCCCTTGGCCCCTCACGGTGACAGTGTCAGGGAGCTGCAGTGTCCAGACACTTGCCAGTGGATCTGGGCCGCCTGGGTGATGCCAAGCAGCCACACGGAAACTGAGATTCAGCCGAAGATCTGCAAGCTTTGTCTATGACGACAAATGACCTGACATTTGGAAAGGAGCGGCGTTTTGACCAGAGCTTGAGTCATCCTCTGGAAATTCCTAAGTACCCCCTCAGAAGGATTTATGGTGTCACCCATTTTACCTTCCTGTTCTCTGTTCTCTTCCCGCGTGGCCTCATTCAGCAGTTATGCCCAAATTTATGTCTCTAGCTCTGACCATCTCCTGGTGGCCATTTCCAAAGCCCTCCTGAGAGTCCCTGCCAGTGTGGCAGTGACAGAGTCATCAAATGTCCATGTGCTCCTGTATCTCCCAGCCTCCCTTGCAGGTGGACGGAGGCCATGAACCCGGACTCTGGTCAGTGGGATGTGAGCACCCGCACTACCTCCTGGTCCCATCCTTATGACTCTCTGGCTCTCTTCTCTAGCCAGGTGACCAGGGAGTCACTTATTCCAGATGACAAAGTTGCAGGATGGAGGAGGGCTGCCTGCATTTTCATTCGCATCAGAAGTGGGCCTTTCTTGGGGAGCACACTGACACTTGGGGTTCATTTGTCACTGCAGCCCAGCCTGGCCATCTAAGTAGTACCTCCAGGGTGTCCCACAGACACGCCAGAGGGCACCTGTTCAAGGTTGTTCCAGGCACCTTCTCCTTTAGATTTGTCTGTGCCCTAGGCATGTGGCATTGCTGTGCCCCCAAACACCTCAGGGTCTCTCAAGTGTTGCTGGACTTCTCTTTCTCACATTGCACTGCCAGGGTCCTGGGGCCACCTCCGCATGCTCCTCCTGACCCCTCCCTGTTCTCCTGTTCAGGTCTCGTCATGTCTCCCTGGGCTGATGCCATGGCTTCCTAGCTGATCTCTGTCTCTTCTCCCTCCAGCTGTGAGAAGCTTCCAGAACTAACTTTCCCAAATATGAATCTGACTGTGTCATTCCTTTTCTTGAAAACCCTCGAAGGTTCTCGTTGACCTCAGAATAGGCTAAACACCTTAGTATTCAACACCTGCAACCTCTGGGCTCACCGTCCCCCCTGGCCTCATGGTCACGGCTCCAGCCTACACAGCTGGCTGTCACCTCTCCACCTGGGGCCACCAGCCTCATGCCTGTCCCTCCAGCGTGCTGTGCTCAGTTTTACTTCTGCTGAGTCCTGACCCATCCTTCAAGGCCTGCTCCAAGGTGCTTTCCTCCCATGCCAACCTCCCGGGCAGAGTGGATTCTCTCTTCTCTCCTCCTTCCACCAATTCAGCACATATTTCCCTAATAGCTTGTGTTGTCTAGGGTGTTCAGAGCTGTTAAGCAGAAATAAAGAGCTCTAGGGTCAAAAAGTTGGGGTAACAATGGAATCCATCAAAATCCAACCAATATTTAAAGTGCAGAACTTTCCAGTCCTTACCTGCGAGCACCATGTGCCTCTACCTCTGCTGCTGCGCATTTCTGCAGAGTTGCGCGTGGGCTTGCCTTCTCTGGGAACCCTAGGGCAGTCCGTCCTCATTCCCAGATGGGGAACCAGAGCACGCAGCTGGCCAGTGACCAAGAGGAGAGAGCCAGAGAAGTGCTGGAGATGGAGATGTGGGCACACCCTGGAGGCTACTCACCAGCATGGTGGCACCCACCCAGCAGGTTGGGACTCCCTGCTTAGCCCTTGGCCTTGAGAGGTGCTCGCCTTGTGACAGTGCACACTGCCCCAGCCAGGCACATGTGCACAGGACAGAGGAGCTGAGAATTTACAGTCACGGCCCCACCTCACCACAGCAGGAGGTGTGTGTGCCGTCAAGGGGACTTGCTGGTGTGCGTTTCAGCAGCGCACACCAAAGCCTGGGCCTTCCAGGTATTCTCCCACCCCCTCCAGACGCCCCGGGGGGCAGTGCAGCTGTGTTGCCAAGGTCCACTGGGACTAGAGGCTTGGTCCCAGGGTGGGGCCGCTAGGGCTAGAGCCTTAAGAGTTGGGGGATCAGGGGGTGCTCTGGGAAGCGTCCTGGGACCCCGCTTCTGCTTCCTCATTCCTGTTTTAGTCTTCCTCTTGTCCCCTCTCGGTCTCCGGCTTGTTGTCTGTGCCTCTACCACAGTGTGAGCCCATGAGGGCAGGCCTTGGCCTGCTAGTTCCTGCCACTCCCTGGGCCTGGGACAGTGCCAGGCATGCGGTGGGCACGCAGCAAACATTGGGTGAATGGGGAGACGGAGCAGCCCTTTGCAGTGGATCAGCTGTGCTTCTCACTGCAGGGCCTGGCCGGCCCACAGAGGTGGTGTTCCAAGGGTCAAGAAGTCCCCACGTCCACCCAAAAGCAGACGCTTTGAGAAGTGCCACTGCAAAGAGCTGCAGACCCTGACTTCCCGTCTCCCCTCCTCTGGGGTCGTGGCCGGTCCCACCTCTGGCTCACCATGGCACCCTCTCTCCTGCGATGCCTTTCCTCAGGCCCCTCAGACTCCAGCTCCAGGCCTGAGTCAGGCTCTGACCCGCTGTGCCCACTGCCTGGCCCACTGCCCCCACCAGATGACCAGATCCTGGCACCTGATCCTTCTTGCCCAGGCCGTCCCCTCTAGCCCTTGTCATTTGCTAAAGTCATCAGGAGAAACTCTCTGAAAGTCACCACAGATTGTCCCAAGAGTGGGAACTGAAAAGGTCCTCCTCCAGCCAGAGGCAGTGAGGGGGCAAGAGGTGGCCTCCTCCGGTGGAGTCCCCCAGCAGCCTGTCCCCCACTTTCCTGCCTGCCAGGCCCTCCCACTCCTGCCTGTGGGGTCCTTACCTGTCTCTGAGGCCAACCCTGCTGAGGGGGAGACATAATTTGACCTGTGTCACATTTGTAAAGTTGAATTAAAATGTCATCACTGGAGACCTCCCATGATTTAAAAAGTCAGGGGACTTTCAATGCACACGTGGGTGACTGACTGCTGGAAAGACCTGCTCCCTCCTCCTGCTGGGGGTGGGCATGGCCAGGGCCCCGCAGGAGTGCATTGTGAAATCAAAAGGTCTGCGTGGGGTTTTGCTGGCCCACCTAGCCACACCCCCAGCCCCGTTGGTGGGGTCTTGCTGTGTTGCCCAGGCTGGACTTGCTCTTTTTATTTTTTTTAAGAGAGAGAGAGAGAGAGAATTTTTTAATATTTATTTTTTAGTTTTCGGCGGACACAACATCTTTGTTTGTATGTGGTGCTGAGGATCGAACCCGGGCCGCACGCATGCCAGGCGAGCGCGCTACCGCTTGAGCCACATCCCCAGCCCCTGGACTTGTTCTTGTGAACCTCCTGCACCATCCTCCTGAGCAGCTGGGGCTACAGGGGTGGGCAACCGTGCCTGGTTTTCCTGAATCTTTATAAAAAGCATGCCGTGGGGCTGGGGCTGTGACTCAGTGGTGATGTTTGCCTAGCGTGTGCAAGTGCACATACACACACACACACACACACACATACGGCTGTGGGCTCACAGTTGCCTGCACCTCTGAATCACCCAGGGAGCTTGGAGATGACTGAATAACGGAGTTCCAACAGCCTGGGGTCAGGAAAAGGACTTGGGTACTGGGCTTTTTCTAGTCCCCAGGTGACTCTAATGTCCAGCTGGGCCTGGAATGCAGGGTTAGCACAGTGGCTCTCAAACTCAGAACCGCTGATGGGCTGAGGAAACACGGACTCTGATCCCAACCCCGCACCTCAGGCTCTGCAGGTCTGTGTGGGGCCAGGTCCCTGTGAATGCTGCAGGTGCTGCTGGTCCAGGGACAGCACTTTGAGGACCACTGGGTTGGGGCAGGGCCATTTTACAGGGGAGGTCACTTGGAATAGGGAAAGGCAAAGAGTCTGAGGCAGGACCTGGGAGAAGGACTGTGTCCTTAGGGTCAACTGCTAACCCCATGTGCCTTCCTCCCCTTTATCTTCAAATTGGGGAACAGTCCCTGTGCTCTATAGATGTCACAAGGTCACTGAGCCCCGCCCCTAGAAACACGCTTGGCCCACGTGCCCAGCAGGAGCTCATTGTGGTCATGGTCACAGCTGCTGGAACTACTGCTGCTCCCGTGACCTTCCTCCCTCGGTCCGACAGCAGCTCCCCTTCCCTTGGGCTGTCAGGTGCTCCCTGGGCCACCTGCTCCTCCGGTGTCACTGTCTGTTTACCTGTGACCCTCCCCATCAGACTGTGAGGTCCGGGGAGCGAGGGCCAGGGAGGATTCCCTGGAGGCCCGTGTGTGGCCTGGAGCTGGGAGCAGAGCTGACCAGGGTGGGTGACTGGGGCTGGGCTCCATCTCAGGGCCCCAGCGTCGTGACCACAGGGTCCACAGCCTGGGGGAGTCTGGTACTTGTCCAGTGCACCCCAAGTGCCCGACGCTGAGTTCAAGCATCCACAGGTGCTTGGTGAGTGGCACCTGAGGGGGCTTCATAACCAGGGCTCCGTCAGCCCTTCACACCCTGGTGCCCGCCAAGCCTGTGGCCACCTGGGAGGGCACCACTGACCCCGCCTCTGCGGCCTGGGTCTCCTTTCTCCTCCTCTGGGCACGTGCCAAGGGGGCCCAGCAGCTCTCCTTTGCTGTCGGCACTGTCCCCATCCTATGTCCCCGAGTCCCTGGGGTGGGTCACTAGAGAGGCAGAGCTCAGGAAGTAGGAGGTGCCTGGAAGGGGGATAACGGTCCTGCAGGTTCCCCTCTGTCCTCTCCTCCTCTGTCCCTGCCAGCCAGCTCCTGGCCACCACGGCCTCTCCCTGGACCTGAGAAGGAAGAGCCTCCTAAGTGGCTTCCTGTGCCTGTCCTCACAGCAGCGAGGACGATGGCTATAAAAATGCCAATACTCTCACTCCCCCACTTAAAACACTCCAGCGCCTCTCAGCAGCCTGTGAATACAAATCGGGTCCCGGACGCCTGCTACTCCCTGGGCACACCAGCTCCTCCCCACCCCCCTCTTCCCAAGTGCCCATGGCCAGCTCCTTCTTGCCGTTGGCCCTCTGTTCTCAGCCACCTCCGAGGGACCGGGAGGTAGGGGCTTCTCTGACCTCTTGTCTCCTTCACTGATCCTCAGAGGGCAGCCTTCTTTTCCTCTGGTTACTTACTAGTAGCAAAATTGATTTCCCTTATTATCTATCCACCCCGCTGAGACCAAGGCTCCCCAAGAGCCTGGGGATATTGTCCATCTCCTTCATCACAGAGTCCCCACGTTCAGCAATGTCTGTGAGCCAAATGACCTGGGGGGGGGTCATAATGGCTGTGGGCTCTGAATACACAGGAGGGACAAGCCCTGTTCTTTGCAATGCCTGTAGCCTCATCTGGGCACAGACTGTTCTGGAAAGAGCCCTGGTGGGGCACCGTGCTACCTGCATTCCAGGCCTGGACCCTCTCCCTGACTTGTGAGGGCCCCTAACTGAGTCGCTGAGTGACGCGAGCCTGGTGTGAGCGGGGATGGGGGGGCCATGTTTTCTCCCCGCTTGGCTGGGCAGCTTGCACTGGAGCCCGAGGGGCGAAGGGCTGAGAGCCCTACACACTGGTGACCCCAACGCTGGTGGTACAAGGAGGGCCACTGGGTCAGAGAGCCAGGGCTAGAATCTGGCCTCTGACATACAGGGTGGGTGACCTCGAGGGGTCCCTGAGCTCTGAATCTGTACCTTATGTGTAAATGGGGACAACTGTACATATGTACTCTGCGGCCTGGTCATGACAGTGATGTCATAACTGCAGTAACCCCCCAGGAGCAGGGGCCCCATCTTCTTTTTGAGCCCTCAGGAAACTGCCCATGGTAGGTGCTCAATAATTTGCCACAGGTTTCTTGAAGATGATACTTAGAGGCCTTCTGTTATTTAAAATAAAACGAAACAAAATACTAGACCCTGGAAGAGCTGAGGGGTGGTAGGGCCTCCTCTTCAACTCGCAGTGGGCGAGCGGAGACGGGGAAGTCTGGGGGGGGGCAGGTGAGGTGGTCTAGGCTGGGATGATCTGGCAGCTCTTCTCTGAGCCCCCGGGCTGTGCTCCCCGTCAAGCCCTCTCCCTGGGCCCCCCTGCCTGGCACCTCGCCCCAGCCCCTCACCCACCCTGCTCTGCTCTCTGCATGCTTTCTAGGCCAGTCCTTCCTGCAGTTGGCAGCGCCCCTCCTCCCGCACCCTGGAGTCTGATCTGACTGCACGCAGCGGCGAGGGCCGTGCCAAGCAGGGAGGCCTTTCGTGACACTGAGCCAGAGCTCCCTGTCTGTCCCCTGGCCCCAGTGCTGGGCACAGGTGGACCCTGGTGACCACTGCCTGTGCCACTGATAGTGTCTCCTGGGGAGGGCACTGGTGTGTCAATCCCTGGGGGCCACAGGGAACCCCATTTGCTATCTTTCCCAAATGTTGGAGACTGCACCCCTTTGCCCTGCTCCGTTCTCTCTGGAAAGAAGACCCCAACTGGGAGACAAGGCGTGATGGGGTCCCCAGCTGGGGGTCTAACTCAGAGGGCTCTGCGGAAGGACAGAGGTCAGGTGGGCTCTGGCCTAGCTGAGTGTAGTCCTGACCTGGACCCTGGCCTTGCCTGGGGATGCTCCTGCCCTGCGTGTCCCCACGGCCAGCCTGGTTCCACTAAGGGTGCCCCACGGTTACTTTTGTAGATATCAAACTGAAGTAGCCACATGACCTAGGATGAGAACTTTTTATACTCTGAATCAGTTTCCACAAGCTTCATGGTGGCCTCCCAGTTCCTCTGGGACCTCTCCAAGTTGCTCCCACCCAGGCCAGTCTCTTGTTCAGGGGCTGCCCCCAAACAGGTCCCTGGGGGTGGGAGATAAAGCCTTGGGGTGGGCTTTGCATCCCCCCACATGCCCTTCTCAGGTCTCCATGTCCTCGGGTCCTTCCCTGTGCCTCTCGGGGTCCCAGAGGAGGACGGCTTCCAAGGCTTTTCTGGTCCAGCTCTCTGGAATTGTTTGGTCCGAAAGCCTTCCGCTTGGGTGTGGTCTGTCTCTTTCTGCAGACTGGGGTTCCCTGAGAGGCCTGGCTGTACCCCCAGTGCCTGGAACCCAGGCTGGATAGAGTGAGTGCTCAGTAAATACCCGAAGAAAGGAAGAAAGGAAAGAGGCAGAGAGAGTAGGCAAGGAGGCCAGGCGGAGGGTAGGAAGAGGGAGGAAAGGGATGGGCCAGGAGCTGAAGCCTGGCTCGGAACCTGGGGCCCTCAGGCCAGATCACAGCTGTGCGCGCTCGCTCACGTGGCGGGCGCGAGCTGGCCGGCAGGTGGCGATGCGCCCTCGGCTGCGGGCGTCGGCGAGCCCCAAGTCCCCTCCTCCCGCGGCTCCCTCCCCTCGCCGGCTCCTTTCTCTGCGCTCTCGCTCGCGCTCCCCGGCGCCCTCCCGCTCTCCCGGCCGCGGAATCCCTCGCCGCGTCGCCCGCCGCCGGCCCCGCCGCCGCCCCTCGGCGACCATGGCGCACCGGGGGCCCCCGCGCTTCCCGAAGAGCCCCGGCCCCGCCGCCCGAGCCCCGAGCCGCGGGGCGCCTCCGCTGCTGCGCTGGCCGCGCTCGCGGCCGTTCCTGTTGCTGCTGCTGCTGCTGGCCGCTTGCGGGGCGGCCGGGCGCTCCCCCGAGCCCAGGCGCCTGGGTCCCCGCGCGCAGCTGACCCGAGTGCCGCGGAGCCCGCCTGCAGGACGCACGGAGCACAGCGGCCGCGAAGACGGGCAGACGCGCGGTGCGGAGCCCGGCGCCCTGGGTCCGGATCCCAGTCCTGCTCCCGGTCCCGGTGAGCCCGGCGCCCCCGCTTTGGGCAAGGGGCGATGGGCGCGCGCGGCGCCAGTGGCCGGAGTGGCTTCGCGGGCGCAGGTCTCGCTCATCAGCACGTCGTTCGTGCTCAAGGGGGACGCGACACACAACCAGGCGATGGTGCACTGGACGGGCGAGAACAGCAGCGTAAGTGGCCTCGCGCGCTCCCCCTCCCCGCGACCCCTGCCCGGGACACCTGGGGAGATTGTCACAGCCGCCCACTTCCGGACCACCCCTCAGTCATCCCCCGCGTTCTCAGACACTTGGGGACGCGGTCACCTCGGCGGCGCCCCTACTGGCCTCTGGTCACTGGCTACTTGGGGAAAGGTCTCCAGATTCCTGAGCCTCTGTCTATCAGGGGCATTCCCGTGTTCCGGTCCCCGAGCCGCCTCCCGGGCTCCAACCTGGCTTTTACATCCTGGGTTACCAGGGAGGGTCCTAAAGGTTTCTGGACCCCTGGCCACCTTGGGTGCCTCCAGGTATCCAGGGGCCACACAGCTGGGTGTTGCTGGATGGCCCCCACACTCCACTCTGCTCAGCATGGGGCAGGAATTTCTGGCTGCAGGATCCCCCCACCGTGGTCTACCCTGTGGATCAGCTCAGCTGCATGTGCTGTTCTGGGACTCTCCTATTGGTATTGCCCCTCTCCCTGGATTCTCCTGGTGCAACCTCTAGCTGCCCTGAGGTTCCTCCTGAGGGCACTGGATGCTACTGGACCTTCAAATCCCCAGGGGTCAGCATCAGCACTACTTGGGATCTGTCTGGGCCATCTGCAAGCCCCCTGCCCCGTCCTCCTTTCACATGGGGCCACATTGATTTTCTTTGTAGCTGGAAGTTTGTCACCCCTCCCCCTCTGCCTCCACCCACCAGCCGTGGTTAACAGCCCTCCCAGATTCAGCGCCATTCTTTGGTGCTGCACCCCTGGGTCATGGGGGTCCCTTCACTCTTTCTGGGGATGCTGCTTCAGTCTTGCTTTTCTTGGTGAAAGACTGGTGGTCACTGTGGTTACCTCTGGGCAGCCCCAGTGGACGAGTTCTGGAGAAGGGCAGGGTGGCTGTGGTTCTCCGGGTAGGGCGCATTGTGTGGGGAGGGGGAGGGCAGTCTCCCTCGTTTCCGTGCATTACTGTTCGCTCAGGTCTCCCCACCTCTTGTTACTCCCCAAAGTTCTGAGGAGGCAGCATAGGGCTGCCTATGGGGTGGAGAGGGTAGGGGTCTCCTGTCCACTGGCTTTCTGTGGCCAGGAAGGCTGCAACCTGCTGGACGGCCCTTTACCCCTCTTCTCTCTGCACCCCTGGCTACTTCCAGGAGCTTCCATGTGTGCTGGGGAAGGGATGGGGAGGGGCAAGGCGCAGCTCTGAGTGGACTTGACTGACCAGGACCCCGTGCCTGCTGTCTCTCCCTCAAACTGGTGGCTTCCAGGGTACAGTTACCTCAGAGGGCAGAGCTAACTCCCTTCCCTGGAAGAAGTGGGCCCAGCTGGAGCCACCCACTGATGGGGGTGCCTTACAGAAGATAGCAGGTGCCCCTCCCTAGAAGAACGTGGGGCCACCCTCCCCCCCGTATCTTGAGTCAGGTGTCAAGGTGTGCAGCTGTGCTCAGCCCTCGCCTGCCCACAGGTGCTCCCGCCAGCCCCGCACCCTGAGCCATACGGCAGGGCTGAGAGGCAGCTCAGAAACCGGGCAAGTAAACAGTGAGTGCAAACCTGCAGAGCTGGACTGGCCAACCCAACTTTCCCACCCAGACTGCCAGCTTGTCGCCTGTCCGGCAAGCTCGCTCCTGCCCCTTTATCATTTGGTTTCAGTGTGTGTGTGAAGAGCCAGGCAGGGGGTGGTAGAGGAGCCACAGGAACCGGGGACCAGCTGTCTTCAGGAAGGGCTGATGACCAGCCTGACCTATTCTGAGCTTGGAGCCTGGCCTCCAGTGGCCTCCTTGGAGAGTTGAGGAGGAAGGTGGCCAGCCAGCAGGGGCGCTGGGGTGGGAGGAGCCCCCTGGCTGTTCTCCCAAGGGAGGGCGGTGGCCGGATTGAGTGGCTGTACCCTGTCTGCTGGCAGGTGAATGCTGTGGAGAGGAGTTCTGAGTAGGGGTGGGATTGGGGCGCCGTGCTGGTCAGTGGGAAGCAAGGGACAAGCGTAGATGTGGATAGCAGGGCAGCCCTGGTCCTTCGCAGATGGCCGGGAGGCAGGAGGCAGAGAGAGTGAGAGAGTGTGGGCGTGTGCGGGGTCAGGAGAGGGGTCAGTGTGGAAACCCTGGCTGGGCATTTGGCTCCACCCCTTGCCCCTGCTCCCCTCTCGCCCACGCTGTGCCCTGGGCATCCTGGGGAGGTGGGTCCTCTCCAGAAAGGCCTGTCTTCTGGCTGGGAGCAGGGATGCCTCAGGGGCCAACCTGGGCGTGGAGCAAGGGGACAGGGCCACCCCCAGGCTGCCCAGGGTGCGCCGGTTCCTTTAAGTCGCGGTGGCCTCGGTGCTGGCTGCATGCGCAGCAACTCTCTTGGCACAGGAGCACCTCAGATGCACTGTGCTCCCGCCCCTCTCAACTTGCAGCCCAGGGACAAGGATCTGAGACCGCGTTTGGCAGTTGTTCTCACCTCTGCTGGAAGCTACAGCCAGAAGGGAACAAGCTCACGGCTGCTTTCCAAGCGGAGTCTTCATAAAATCTGAAAATCTTTGCCGATGCTCACTGACTCCTGTGGACCGGTCCACACCAGCAGAGGGGCGAACCTGTACCGTGTCAGGGGTTCTTCAATTAAACAGAGCTTGGGCCAGGGGGCTTTACAGGGGCACCTGGGAGCATCTCACTGGAGGATTGCGGGAGGCAAGCTGCTAGCAGCCTGGGAACATATGGGAGCTTTCCTGGCAGTGGAGGGCTCCTGGCTCCACGGAGATGCGGAAGGGGCTCGTTTGGAAGTTCAAACACTGCTTCTCTGCCTGACGTGTAGCTGTAGAAACAAATTGCTATAGTGAAATTAATGTCTCACTGAAACCGACTGCGTTCCATGTTTATGGATCCAGAACGGGCCGTGCACAGGCAGCTCAGGGCTTGTGTCTCCTGAGCCACCCTCGCAGGTCACATGATTTTTGAAGGTGGATAAATATTACGAGTGCTGGTCTCTGCCTCTGGGGTGCGGCTTCCGGGTACCCTGATGGGAATGTGTTGTGCCGTAACCCAGTAGTGCTCTTTCTGGGAAATCATGTGCTGATCCGTCTTACTTTAGGCACAGCCCCCCCCCTCCCGGGCTCCTTCCCTGTGGGACTTGAACTTGAACTTGGATGAAACATTTGATTTGATCGTGAGCTTCCTGCAACCAGTTTATTGGCCCCTGTCCATGTTCCCCAGGCAGACGGCACCTCTCTCTCCTGCTTCCTTCAGTATATATATATATATATATATATATATATATATATATATATACATACACACACACATATATGTTTTTTTTTGGCGGCGAAGGGAGAGCACGATTTGGCCTCTGCTAGCAGGGAGAGGACATCACTTAATTTGCATCCCTGAGCTTTACAAGGTGGAGCTCAGTGGTCCAGCAGGGGAGGAGAGAAGGGTGTGAACCGCTAGGTGTGAGAGGCAGGTGTCCTTCTTCCCCTGATGACACTGGGGAGAAATAGGGGAGGCTGCATGGAAGAGGTGGCACCAGCCTAAAGAACAAGTAGGTGGACTCTGGCAGATGGGGATTGGCATTCCAGCAGGAGGAGGGGCATGAGCAAGGTCTGGCAGGGATTTGAAGGTGCAGGTGTGTCATACACAGACAGTGGGTGTGTTGTGCAGGGACAGAAACCCGGGGAGAGAATTTCACATTTGACCTGGGAGGAGGTGAGTGAAGTCTGCTCCCGGGGGACCCCAAACACCAGGTTGCGGAGCCCGTGTAGTGGTGCCGGGTGGCGGGTGTCCATGTCAGCTTTGGGAGCCCCTTGCCCGGTTGTGTCCTGGCCTGCCCCTTCCCAGCTCTGGGGTCCTGGGAGGATGGCAGAGGGTCTCTGGGCCTCAGAGTCTGCGTCTGGGAGAGAGAGAGGCGGAGGCTCAGATCTCGGCTGAGCAAGGTGTCGTGTTCCACCTGAGACACCCAGGTCAATGCCTGGTGCCTGGCCAGAGGCAGCAGTCGGAGCCAGGTCGGGTCTGGCTCAGAAGGGGTGAGAGGCAGTGTGGAGGGTGCTGGTGGGAACCCTGGACTGCGGTTCAGAGGAGGCTGCCTCCCTGCGGAGGCTGGCCAGGCTGTGAGAGTGGGGAGGGTCTGCAGGAGCGGATGCCATGGCCTGTCCCTTTCCTGGAGGCTCAGGTCAGCCTCCAGCATGCCAAGAGCATTTGATCCTTAAATGAGCATGTGCCCGCCCAGCACCCGGCCGGCCCACAGCTTTCCTCCCCTCTGCCGCCGCTGCTGTGGTTTTGAGATGTCCATTCTCTTCCCTCCGAGGCGAGTTTGGTGGTTCCAGGGTGTGTGGCTCTCATTAAAGGGTGCAGAACCTCCCGAGTGCTGTTTTGAAACTCCAGGCCACTGTAGGGCAGCCTCCTGGCATTTTGGGGTGGAGGCTGGGTTGGAGGGAGGCGTCTGGGTCACAGTCCTGAGCTGTGGCTGGTCAGCTTGGAGCGCATGTGCATCTGTCCAGATGAAGTGCTTCTCTGTCACGGCAGCTGTCACCAGGGTGACACCCTGAGAGAAAGGGGCAGCAGAGGTCGAGGGATGTGGCACCGGGTGCCGAGTACCTGTCACATCAGCTGCCGATCATGCCGGCCTGTGGAGACCCGGGCCTGACTTCCCATGCAGAGCGGCGAGGGAACGGGATCCTGCACTGTGCTGGCCTCAGGATCTGGGGAAGGATCGGGAGCAGACCCCAGGCTCACATGCAGGGGGCCACCTGCCCGAGCTGGGGGAGACCCAGGGTCCTCTGCCATTCAGAGTGGCCGTGCCACGGGAGACCGCAGCGGCTGGGGGCCCTGGCGAGAAGTGGGGCCATTTGTGTCCAGAACTAGAGTCTGGAAGTGACCTCGCCTTGGCCCATGTCACTGCTTTCCCGAGAGGGAGCAGGTGGGTGCTCCCCCCAGGAGGACTGTGGGGGGTGCTTGGCAGAAACTCCAGAGGGGCTCGAGGGACAGGCTCTCTTTCCACTCGGGCCCTGGCCCGATAGATAGCTGTGTGCCAGGCCGTGGGGAGGGGTCTGCAGCCCATGGGAGGAGGCCCTTCCCCAGGAGGGAGCCCCGAGAGCCCCAGGGCCAGCAGAGTGAGGTGAGGGAGAAGTGGAGCCACAGACGGGGGCAGGCCAGGTGGGAAGTGGAGACTCATTTCAACTTGAGGGGCAGGGGTGCAGACGGCTAAGGACAGGCCACAGTGGGTGGAAGGGGGAAGTGGGTGAGGTTGGGCTGGTGGGTAGGCAGCGCCAAGGAGCCTGAGCTAGCTGCCCCGACCTCCTGGCAGGGGCTGGGGGCCTCTTGCCTTTGGCTGCGGGGTGCAGCTCACTTCCCTGGCCAGGGCTGTGCACCCTCCTCTGGGGCTGGGGAGCTGCCCTCTGTGTCCTGGTGCGATTGCCACCCTGGTTCAGGTCCCGGGCATCTTCTCCCACAGGCCCTCTTCTCTGTGCAACTCGAGCTCATCTTCTTGCTGCTTCCAAGGTCCCCAGGGAGCCCATGGCCACTCTCCCACCCCCTGAAGAGACCTACTGGGTCTGGGGTCCTCATCTGGGCCACACAGGGTCCAGAGGACCTGTCCATGGGGTGGGGGGTGGCGCGGGCGGCTCCAGGGAGGAGCCGCTGGCACGGGGCCGACCTGCGGGCTGTGTTGTCTTCACGCCCTGCCTGCAAGGCGGGGATGTGGCCACGGGCCTCCTATGGGCTGTGCTGTTTGGGAGGCTCTGAGGGACTCCAGAAGGAGCCAGGCGCCTGTTCCCGGGCCCCGTGGGGCACACCAGCTTGGGGTGGCTGAGGGCCGGTGAGCCCAGGCACCAGAGGGCCATGTGATTGCCCTCCTTTACCACTCCCCTTGGCCCCTGGCCCTGAGCCCTGGGCCCTCCCCTGCCCCCAGAGTCCACTCTGCTTTCCCTCTCCCCCTGCCAGCCCTGGGTGTCCTCTCTCAGTGGCCTAAAAGCTGGGAGCTGCCTCTCTAGTGCCCGCCTTCTGCAGAAGGTGTGTCTGCCATCCATCTTTCTGGCCTCCATATACCCAACTCTTTCTTAGGCCTCAGTTTCCCCATCTGTCAGAAGAGTGGCAGGGCCATCTGGGGTCACCACAACCTGGTGACGTGTGCTTCTCATACACACAGCTTAATATACTTACGTTTTGTTCACAGACAGAGCAGGACCGCAGTAGAGCGAGCAGGGCCAGTGCCAGTGCCAGCGCGCGGCCGCCCTCCTGGGTGCAGCCAGGGAGCAGGGCTTGACCCAGGGTGTCTAGCGTGGCCTCGAGCCTCAGGCATAGCTGGCCTACCCCGGGGCCTGCTGTTGGCTGTAGATGAAGACTCAGCCTCTTGCAGCCTCTGTTCCCAGTCCTGAAACATGGGTAGTGATCCACATGTTAGCAACTGCAGGCCTGGCCAGCACGGTCGCCAGCGTCCATCCTGGCTTGTGGTTTCCAAGGCCATCTTCAGTCTCCTCCAGCCTCTGGCCCCAGACCCAGCTGCTGGTGGCCGTTGACTCAGCTGATCCTGAGCGTCTCTGATGTGCCCAGCACAGGGGCAGGGTGGGGACTCCGCACCGAGGGCTCTCGGTGCCCTGGGACCCTGTGCGGGGAAGTGTGGGAAGGCTCCCTGGAGCTGGGCTGAGGGCTGAAGGACATGTGGAGCATCCCTGGGCTGAGGCAGGAGTTGGGACAGGGAGGATATTAAGGCCACCGGAGAGGCGGGGGCTTGGGAGGCCTGGAGAATTGCAGGCAGAGAAGACTCGTCCTTCCACCAGGAAGCCTGGCTCGAAGGCATGGAGAGTCCTGGTAATGAAGTTCCTGAACACATCTCACAAAGCCACGTTTACTGTAATAAAGGGCTATTTAATTTGCAGTTACAGAAGATTCCTGAGAGTATTTCAAAGAGGTCATCAATTACCCTTCTCCACGCGCCCCCCAGGCCACAGAGCGGCCTGCGTGTGCGTGGGCCTCTCAAGAGCTGCTGCTGTTCTGTTTTGATGATTCTTAGGGTGAGGCTGGGACTTGGGAGACACCACAGAGTGGGAGGGACTGTGAGCTTCCATGGCTGGTCCTGGCTGTACACTGTCACGTGGGGGCCCCCTGGTCATGCCTCTGTAAACTCCAGGAGTGAGTTATGTATAGGCTCTTGTCAGTGGCCCACTTGTCCCCACCCCTCCTACCTGTCCGGTTAGATGGGTGCTCCATGGACCCTGTGGAGGCTGATGGCCCAGGAGCCAGGTGGTCAGGGAAGCTGCAGTTCTAGGCCAGCCGTTCCCTCTTCCCGACCTCGGGCAGAGCAGGGTCTCTATCCACAGCATTTCCAAGGTGCAGACTGGCTTGGGTCCATTCCCATCCTGTGTTTGCTGTGGAAGTCCCTCAGCCTGACCTGGGTGTGAGACTGGACTCTGTGGCCAAAGAAGGCATGTACGCCCGTGGGCGCTTCCCAGGTGGGCAGGGGGCTGGGCAGGCCTTCCCCTCGGCCCGCCAGCTGGTCGTCAGCCCAGGGAGGGCGGGCAGCTCGTCTTTCCAGAAGCCCCAGGATTTGGGGGCTGCTCTGCAGAACGCGTGGAGAGCTCGTTGTCATCCCTTCAATGAAGTTTCGTTGGTCATTTTAAAAATGTAATAGGGGTGCTTGAGTGGGAGCTCTCGCTGGAAAACTGGAAATTAAAAAAAATAAAAAGAAAGAAAACCCCAGTGTTCTTTGGAGGTGGAAAAGTTCCTTCTGATTTTGCATTTCTGTAGCCGTCAGTTATTGTATTTGCACAGAAAATTACAATCATTTAATTAGTTTCTCCTCACCCCAGCTTGGAGATCTTAAAATAACAGCACCCCCCTTCCTTAGTGATTTTCTTGCAAAAGCAGCTAATTTGCTGCAGCGTGGCGCTCGCCTTGACTCGGATGGGGCCCGTGTCTTGCGCGGCGCCATTTCCTGATGCTCAGAGATAAATTAAGTTCAAATTAAAGTAAGAAAAGAGCCAGGCAGAGTATGCTGCTTCTATTCAGATCAGTTTTAATTCAGAAAGGCTCTTTGTGAGCTTCCTTTGCAGGGGGTGTTCGTGGAGCGTCCCAGTGGAGATGCCATCTCCCGGCTCTGGGACAGGCGGCACCGCAGCCAGCATCGCCTTGGGCCTTGGCCCTGGGACTCACCTGAGAATAGCTCTTCCTGGTAGCTACATGGTGCTCCTATCACCTCAGGCCCCCTTGCTGTTCCCTAGTCACCTGCTCAGCCCTGGAAGGGTCCTGGGAGGGACACACCATTGTGTCTTGATCTAATAGAAAAGAATAAAAAGCATCCCAGCAGCCAGAGGACCGGCCTGAGGGTCTGCACGTGGTTCGAATGTCTTCACCTTTGAGCCCCAGCACACATGTGCGCTCTCTCTCTCTCTCTCTCTCTCTCTCTTAAGTCAGTACAAGAGATATTTTATTCTTTATTACTATTAAATTGTGGTAAAATAAAAAGAAGGTGAAATCTGACGTCACACTGTTTCCAAACGTGCAGCTTGGTGCATCAGACACACCTTACACGGTGCAGCTGCCGTTGCTCTTTTCACCTTGCAAACCTGAAACTCTGCCCCCATTAACGCCAGCTCCCCACCCGCTCCCCTGACCAACCCCGTTCGCCGTTTGTCTCCCTGAAGCTGATGACTCCCCTGAGATCCACCGGAGAGCAACCCTGCAGTATCTTTCCTTTTGAGACTGGCGTATGTCACTTGGCAAACTCTCCTCAAGGCTCATCCAGGTTGTAGCATGGGGCTGTACAATTTGTAGTTGGGACAGACTACACACTGCTTCCCATTCACCTCTCGATGCACATTTAGATGATTGCCACCTCTTGGCTGTAGTGACTAACGTGGCTGTGAACATGGGATAGGATTTTCTTTGAGTTCCTGGTTTCAGTTCTTTGGGGTGACGTTGCTGGTCATGGTGGTTATAGGGTTGATTTTGGATTGAGCCTGAGTCTGAACTACAGCAGAAATTGCTCTGGTGTCCGCTTGGAGTTTCACCCACCTGTGGGTCAGTTGTATGGCTTCAGTCCCCAAAGAGGACAGTGCCTGGGATGTTGGAGGAGAAAGAGTCACATTGTTGGCGGGTTCTGTACTCAGAAAGACACAGCAGCATGACACTTGGAGTCGTGTGCTTCGGTCCTGTCCTGATAACCCCTGGGTTCTGCCACAGGTGACCCGAGCGGAGCCCATGCCCTGAGCCAGGAGACCCACGCCGGTCAGCCCGAGAGTCTGGGGTGGGCTGACGTGGTACCGCCCAGGGCTGGACAGGAGGACCCTCCTGGCGGCTCTGTCTGGTGTTTGGCATTCCATCCCGTCCCTCCTCTCCCTGCTCCTGGGCACTTCCCCATCGACTCCCTCATTGACCATTAAGTAATTCAATTTTCACTCCGTAAAAATAAAGCACTCAATAAAACCCTATGTTTTTCTCAATTTATTCCCATCAATACTGTTTAACCCCATCCAAGTTTAATTTTCTGCTTTATCGTTTGATGGTTGAGAGGGGCTTCTGAGTGTTTGTTTTGATTTCTGTGATCCACATAACTCTGGGGCAGTTGCTGGGCACCCTGCTCAGAGCTAGGCACTTTGGGGGCCCCAGGGCTCACTGGGGGGTTCGTGCCCACCCCACATCTGGGGAAGCCCATAGAACTTTCTCAGAACGTGGATTGTATAATCTGCACCAAACAAAATACACAGAATCGAAGGAAAGCAGCTCTTTGGTAATGGAGTTATCGAAATCTGGACACCCGTTTCTTTAAGAACAGGCCAAGGGCCAGCGGCAGGTGTGACCACTGCCCAGTTCTGAGTGGTGATGGGGTGGAGGGTGCTCCGGGCCATCGACTGGCTGCCAGGAAATGTCTGTGGTTTCCGCTGGGCTGGAGTCCCCACGCGGCAAAGCCACTGTGACTCGCTGCCTACTGCGTCAAGGGAGGAAGTGCCTAATTTCAGTTGAAATTGGTGAAAATAAGGAGGTCATTGTTTCTCTCTCTACGTTCATGGGCCCTGGAAGAGGCAGCAGGGCTCAGACACTGAGGGAGGAGGAGACCGGGTGGTGGGCAAGAGAGGGACGGACGGACCCTTCAGGATGGCTCATCCCCCTCCACACTGTGGCCCTAGCCCTTATCCTGGTGTCCCCTTGTCCCCAGGAAGCAGCCTCTCAAAGCCCCCTAGGAGTGGGCTCCAGGAGGGCTGGGGCTTTAGGCCCTTTTGTTCCCTGCTGCCCTTCTGGGCTGTGCATAGTAGATGCTCAGTAAACATCTGGGACGGCAGGATAGGAGATCGTTTGTCCTGTGGCGAGGGCTGTTGGAGCTGAGGACCAGAGCACCTCCTTCCTGACAGTCCCCACATGGCCAGAGAGTGACGGGGCTGGGCTCCCTGGCCAGCTGCCCTCTCCGTGCCAACCTCGCTGCTCTTTAACGCCTTAGTTGATCTCTGCCACAGGCAGTGAGAACCACGCTGTATCTCTGCACAGAAGGGAGCTGCCAGGGGGTGGAGAGGTTTGCTTCCTGCCCAGGAGGCGCCCTGGTCAGAGGGCACGGGGGTCCACAGCTTCCGATTCACGTGGAGGCCACGCACCCAGGCCATGGTGTGGCCCACACGCTTGCTCCTCGGGCCTCTGCCTCTGGCCTGTGCAGGTGGGCGGGGAGCCAGGGAGCTCACGAGTTCCAAAATGGAGCCGGGCATTTAAAGAGCATCCTCGTTCCCAGGCTCATCTCACAAAAGCGGAGCAAAACAAAGGCCCAGGGTGCCCAGCGAGGCCTGGCGAGCGCCTGTCCTAGAGCGCCTTCCTGACCTTCCTCCTCCCTCACGCACCGGTCCCTCATGTGTCCTCCCAGCTGTGCTGAGCTCTCCCTTGGGCCAGCTTTGGAGGCACAGCCAGTCTTGGGAGCCCCCGGTGGAGGCCCCCCAAGGTGGCTTTGGTGCGTCTCTGGGCCTTGCTTTTGTTCTGTGTCCCCTGATCTACATGTTACTTCTGAAGAGGCTGAGACGTGCGGCCTCCTGCGCCCCCGAGCCCGTCTGTGTGACCTGGACCAGGGGCCCAGGTGAATCCCTGTGGCTGCCCTGGAGCTGGCCAGGCCCGGCGGATGTGCTGGGGTGCGGGGTCCACCATGGTGACACAGCGGGGGGCCCTGGAGCCGGGTGGCTGCACCCTGAGCCCTCCTGGCTCTTGTGTCCGACAGCCCCTGCCTGTCAGAGAGGGGCGGCTGCACGGGCTGCACGGTTCCAGCCATCAGAATTCGCCCTTTAGAAGAAACTTTCCGTGGCTACCTTTCCTTCTCATTTCCTGAGTGGCGCTCTGGAGTGAGACCAAGGCCCCGGCTTGCACCAAACGCTCACCCCAGGTCTGGAGAGTGTTCTCGGACACCTGCTTTCTCACACGCGTCCTGGTAGGAATCATTGCCTGGCCCCCACCTCAAGATCAGGTCGGAATTTCTCTGCATCTTGCCTGGGGTGAGCAGAGACCTGGGCAGAGACCAGGAAATCTGAAACCCGGGACTTCTTGGCTGTGCCAGGGGCAGGATGGAGCTCCCATGGGATCCCATTCTCTCCATGTCCCTCAGCTCTAGGGTGGGCAGCTGGCCTGGCCCAGGAAGAGCGATGACTCTCAGGTGGCCTTCAGCCCTCCCTCCCTGGCCTGGGCAGTGGAGATGGGCGTTCGGTGCTGGTCACCTAGACTGCTGACTGGGGGTGTTGGGGGCGGGACGTGGTCATCACATGAGCTGGGGAGGGGAAGCAGATGGTCCCCACTTCTCCGGGGACGTGGGACCCTGCTTCCCACAGCACCTCCAGACTTAGGGGATTGTTCGGGAAGGGGCGGCCTGGTTTTGTACCCTCGGTGCCTTTCTGTGACATACTGGGTGCCAGGCTCTGTTCCAGGCTGGCTGAACACAGAGAAGCCAGAGACCCCGGGGCCTGCATGCTCTGGGGACGTTGGGCAGCACCGGGCTCTGGGCACAGGCTCAGCACAGAGCCTTCACCAGCCCCGCCTTGGGGGGCTTTCCACCCTAGTGTGAGCCCCGCCCCTGCAGCAAGGCCCTGAGGCCCTGTCCCCTGCCCCAGGAAGTGCTGTCCCCTGGGGCTTCAGATACCCAGGGACAGATCTAAGGACCTGGGACCCCCTGTGACTGATGGTGGCTTTGGTGTGTGGCTCCATGTGACCCAGGCAGCTGGCGAGGCAGACGTGGTGAAGGCTCCTGTAGGACACGGCTCTGTCCTGGCCAGACCCCTGCCCTGGAGCCTGGCCTGACCTCGTGTGGTGCCCCCGCCTTCCTCCCTCGCCCTGGGCTGTCGGACAGGGGGACGCCCTGCCCTCTCCTGCTCAGCAGCTACCGCCCTCTGCCCCGGCGGCTGAGCCTGTGTCCCTGGCCCTGCTGGCTTCCCTGGCCCCACTCTGCTGTCCTCCGAGTGTCCTCTCGCTGCCCCTGGCTGTGTGCAGCCTCACCTTCCTAGAGAAGCAGTCGTGAGATGAGCAGGCTCGTGGTGGACCCCGGACTGTCCCACAGGCTAGCCCAGGGCTGGACAGCCGGCCTCTGCCCAGGGCGCCACCTGCTCAGCCCTGCTGCCTCCTGGGCCGCGGGGACGGGGAAGCACACCTCTGAGGACCTGCGCCAGTGCTGCCCTGACCCAGGTCTTCCTGGGACCCCTCTCAGGGCTGTGACCCCATACTACCTTCTGGATGGGGTCAAGAGGTGGCAGATCTCCAGCCTGTGGAGGAGGACACTGTGTTGGGGGGGAAGGGGCAGGAATGGACAGTGTCTAGGCAGGGTCCCTGGCCATCCGGGGACTGACCCACTGGTTTCCTCTGTCTGCTGAGGGCTCACATCTCTGCTCTTGACCTTGATGGATTGTCCAGGGTGGTCAGCTCCCAGGTGGCCTTTGAGTGACTGTCCCAGCTCTGTCTGTCCTTGGGCTGGTTGCCTAACCTGAGAGGAGCCCCTGTAAGACGGGGGTGTGTGGCGCCCACCTTGGAAGGTTTTCGTGGCCCAGGTGAGCTGACGTCCCTCCGGTGCCAGAAGGGGCCCAAGCTCCCAGCACCTGCTGGCCCTCAGTGGCCCTTTCCGAGCCAAGATGGCAGACCCCAAGAGGGGTAGTGGTCCACCAGCTGCCCACTCCTGTGACCAGGGGCCCCAGGTGGGTGGGGCTAGCCCCCTTGTGCCTCAGGACACTGATGGCTCATGGCAGAGCTGAGTCACAGCCACAGACTCCCTTGGGCAAGAAAATGTCACATTTCTCCGTTTTTCTCTTAAAGCAGTAAATCCCGAGTCCCCGTTCTACTGCAGGGAGCGAAATTTCCCCGTAACCTCCTTGCCTGGAGAGATCTGGAAGCTTCTAGAGATGGTGGGGAGGACCAGGAGAGGAGGGAGGGGCATGTGGGCAGAGGCCGGGTGGGTGGAACTGGGTGTGTTGGGAAAGGGTGACACCTGGAAGGAGGGTCCCGGGGTGGGCAGACGGTCATTCCCAGCATCTGTGATGGCAGCTTTTAAAGGACTTGGATGGTCCCTGTGAGACTCCAAGCACACACATGTCCCAACAGAGCAGGAGGGAGGCAGGGGACACGGGCGGGGCCATCGTGGGATGAAGGGGTGTGAGCCAGTGGAGGCTTCGCCCACCTCTGTAATCCCTTTTATTCCCTCCTCTCTGGAAGAACAGGCGGTGGAAGTTTCCTTACAGTCATGAAAGTTGATAATGAATATTATCTGGTGTCGGGCTTGCATAATCCCATCAAGAATGTCCCCAGCCATCTGTGGGCACAAATCCCTTCCTTGGCCTGAATTTCCATGGCTGTCCTGCTTGGGGGCTCCTGTCCCTGTGGTGGGGACCCAGTGCTGGCTGACCTCTGGGGAGGAGGCTCCAGGTCTTCCTCTCTTCCCAGCTCCCCTGGAATGCGGCCCACACCACACGGTGCTCAGGTGGACCCTCACCCTGGCCAGGTTCAGCTGATGGTCAGACCTTCCCATCTCGGTGTGAAGTTACTCAATGGTGGGTGCGCTCCCATTTCCTCCCTTTTGCTCCATGTCTCCTGCAGTGCTATGCTAAAAGGGGGTGTGTTAAGCAGGACTCTTGGTGACAGATTACAGAAACCCAACTCCAAGCGGAATTCACAGGCACACAGCCATCTAGGGGCTGCTTCAGGCATGGCTGGCCCCAGGGGCTCTAAAGTAAGCACTAGGCTGGGCCCTCAGTTGCCGTCTCTGGGCTCTGCTTCCCAGCGTGGTGGCGTCCTTCTCAGGCAGACCTTCCTGGGTTGTGGCTCCACAGGGATCAGGCTGAAGATTGCTGCTACATGCCAGCTTCCCATGAGAAGTGCAGAGCTGAGACTCTGGCTGACCCTGCACCTGTCCTGTCGTTCAGAGGCTGAAGGGCCCCCGTGCCAGGCCAGGCCACTTGCCACCCTGGATCACACAGATGCATCTCGGGGGGAGTTTGCTTTCCAGATGAGGCCAAGTGCTGTTTAAGTGAAGAGAGCCAGCTGGCCAGGACCCCAGGCCGGGCAGAGACGGGGTCCAGGTGAGGGCTGAGCAGCCACTCACCCCCTGGCTTTCTCACTGAAGTGTCACTGCGCGCCTCGGGGGAACCACCCGCAGCCTGGACCATGCCAGCCCCGCCTCAATGCCCTGGCCCTGGCGCCAGCCCCGGGCTGTGTGGCTGCTGCTGGGTAAGGCCAGGCTGACCCCTCCCGCCTGCTGGTCCTGGGGTGCCATCTGCTGAGTCCCCGGCCTGGCCAGCTGGGAGCAGGCTCTGCCGGAGGCCACGTCACCTCCACCCAGCTCAAGAGTAAAGCAGGACAAGTGGCCCGCTGTCACTTCACCCGCGGGCTGTGCCCCTCAGTGCGTCCTGTGAATCCACCGTGGTGCCAGGTCATGGGACAAATGCAGGGAGGTGACAGGCATGGGGGCTTTGAGGCGCTGTGGGCAGTAGGGAGCTGGGTGGTTGTCAGCCTGGAGCTGAGGCCCCCAGCTCGCCCTCCTTCAGCTGAGTTGGTTTGTCGGTGCCCTTGAGTGGGCCGGAAGCCCTGCGTCCAGTCAGGGAGGCCCAGCAGCCTTGAGGAGCCTCGAGGCCCGGTTGGCCACCTCGTTTTACTGATGGGAAAACTGAGGTTGGGAGGGGGATCAGGCCCTGGGGGGCACGGTGGGCTCTGCAGCCAGGTCTCGGTCTTTCAGGCCAGTGTCCTTCCCAGAGAGACCTGGGGAGCTGCCTGGGGCAGGAGCAGCCCGGCTGCTGGGGCTCAGCTGCCCACCCCTGCGACCCTCCTGCGAGAGTGGCTGGGCTTGGCAGTCGGCTGGGAGGGGTTGTTGGGGTGCAGGAGCGCAGAAGTGGGGGAGGCCCAGGTGGGGCTGCTCTCCAGGGGGAAGCCAGCTCTGCGGCCAGCAGACAGCTGGGGCCCCCGAGGCTCTCTGGGTAGATTCGTTCAGCAGTGCCACGCGGGCACCTACGGTGTGCAGGACCGTCACCAGGGAGTGGCCCGGATGGACACGCAGGTCCTGTGTCCTGCTGGGGTTCCTCTCGCCGTGGAAGCTCCCTTGCTGAGAGCGCATTCCGGCACGTCTGGTCTCTGCGGGGAGCAGGCGAGGCCAGCGTGGAGCTGAGGGGGTCTGTGTGCCAGGCCAGGCTGCTCAGGGCTGCTCGTCAGGCCCCATCTGTCCCGTGTGAGCCTCAGGGACAGTGGGACAGGGCGCGGTGCGAACTCTGCCAGTGGCCCAGCTTTGCGCTCCTCTGACAGCAGGCACTAGGCAGCAGAGCGAGGGGCGTCGGCTTGCCCTCTCCTCAGAGCCAGGAGCCCACTGCCCAGAGACAACCCCCAGCCCAGGGCTGCCCTCCCTGGGCCGCGGTGGGATGAGGGCAGGGTCCGGGGCCAGGGCAGCTCACACAGTTTGTGCCTTGGTCTCCTGGGCTGCTGTGACAAGCCACGGGGACCTGGTCTTCAGCAGCGCAGGTTTTCCGTCTGTCTGGAGGCCGGAGTCCTCAGGGCCAGCGCCTTCTGGAGACTCGGGGGTAGAACCCGACTTCCCTGCGCCGTGCCCCCTCCACACACACCCACACCCGTCCCACCTCGGCTTCCCTCCCCATGCCCCCCTCTCAAAGGACCCTGTGACAACGTTGGGCCATCTGGACCACCCAGGAGGCCCTTGCTGATCAAGTTCCTCAGCACCTCTACAAAGTTCCTTCCAAGGGAACCTGGTCCACGGGCTCTGGGGTTTGCTGTGGGCAATTTTAGGGGACTGTAGTCAACCTGCCACCGCCCTCCAGCCACAGAGCCAAAGGGCAGAGATCGTGGACCAGGGCTCCTCTCCTCCGGATTCCTGGGCCCGAGTGTCGGCTGAGCCAACGTGCACCCTGGAGCCTGGGGCCTCTGTCCTGCCTTCCCGCTGAGATCCTCCTGAGGCTTCGGGCCACTGCTCAGGGTCTAGGACAGCCCCACCCCCGGCCCTGCCGATGTCACCTTCCCCAGCCTCTGGCGGGTGGTCCGTCTCGCCTCCCACCTTCCCACTGCTGCTCCTGCCCTGCTGCGGTCCCCTCAGTGGAGACCCTATGTTCTGCCCTGGCTTGTCGTCCCTGGGCGCTGTGTCCCCTCGAGGACAGAGCACGGTGTTCATGCCGTGGCCGGCGCATTGCGGGTGCTCTGCACGTGCTGGGCTGGGGGAGAGTGGACGAGCAGTAGATAAACAAAAGTGAGTTATTTTTAGGGTGCGTCTAACCAACTTTCCCGCCTCTTGGCCTCTCCATCCACCCTCCACGGTGGGCCTGCACGTTCCAGGCACACACAGGCCAGAGCCCGAGGCTCAGGATCCACCTGCTTTTACTTAAGTGGGTTTTTGGCCACTGGGAAGCAAGAGTGGTCCATCGGCAGGTGTTGCTTGAGCAGCTAGGAGTGGCAGGCAGGCCCCGGGGAGGGGCAGGGGGCAGCTGCCAGGCCAGCCACAGAAATGTCCAAACCCGGTGCACTGGGTGCCTTCCTGAGAGCTGTGTGTGGGTGTGGACGCAGCACAGGAGCCAGGGAAACGTGCCAGTGTTAAGTACTGAGGGGGAGAGAGGCCAGGCGAGGCTTGGGGTGGGGTCTCCAGGGATGTCTTTCAGGATGTTGAGGGTTGAGAGCCCTGGAGAGGGGACAGCTATCTGGCTGGGGTCAGTGACAGGGTCCAGGCTCACCTAGGGCACCGTCAGCGAGTGACACTGGGCAGGTGGTGGCCTCCGAGGCCTGGCTTCCCGTGTGTGAGTTGGCTCTTCGTGCCTGTGTGAGGGGCCAGCGGGGGCGGAGCTGCTGGACGGGCTTCCAGAAGCAGACGGGCCTGTGAGTCCATGCACTTGGCTGAAGCAGAAGGTTGGATTAAGCGGTTAGAAAAGCCCACCCAGAGGGTCCGTGCTCCTAATTGTGCTTGGCCGGCTCACCCTGTCTGGCCAGGTGTCTCCTCCTGTTTGTGCTCCCCGATGGCCGCTAATGACCTTCCACTCCCATCGCTCAGGAAGGGCCTCGCAGCCAAAGAGGAAATGAGTTTCAGGTGGGAGCCTGTTTTTACCGTGGTGGAGACCAAACTGCTAATTACCCAGAAATCACAAGAGGGCTTTTAGCCTGAGAAGTTTCTTCCTCGGGTTCAGCTTTTTGTAGATATTAATTTTGGAAGCTGACTCCAGCCCACTGAAATAATTCCACTCTCAAGAGGTTAAAGACCCCGAGAACCCGCTCCCTGCCACACACAATGCCTGTTCTTTTTCTCTGTCTGAGCTCGGTGTATGGGATGGAAACAGGAGATCCAGGAATTTAAAAGTGACTCGATACACCTTTTGTATTTGCCTGAAGCTTGATTCCATCGCTGCGCGTGTGTGTGTTGGTGTGTGCATGTGTGTGCGTGTGTGTGTGTTTCCAGATCTCTGGAGCCAGTGGGAACTCCGGGGTGGAGGTCAAGAGGCAGTCCTTTAACACTGTGGCGTTGATCCTGACGAGGGTGTCCTGACTCATAGCCATGGACACATCCCCTGTGCTGGCACCGGGACCCTCCTGCGGCGGCTTTCCCAGTGTGTTTAAGATGAACTCCAGGCTCCCCTGCCTGTCTCCCTGCTCTCCTGCTCCGTGGACTCTGCTGTGTCATTTTGAAAACCTGGCACCTGCCAGGCACCCCCTGCCTCAAAGCCTGTGTCCGGGGGTCCCTGCCTGGGATGCATGGCTGGCTCCCGCTCACTGTGGGGCCCTCCTAAGCGAGGCTTCTCCATATTGTGTCTTCCTTTTGTGCTCCACCTGGGCACTGGCTTGTCTCGGTGACCCGGCCTGTGGGCGTGTGTACTCACCAAGGCCTTGCTTCCCAGGGTTTCAGTTACCCACAGTCAGCCAAGGTCTGAGAGTGTGAAATGAAAAGTTCCAGAATTAGCAGTTCCTAGGCTCTGACTTGTGTGCCCTTCTGAGTGGTGTGATGAAACCTCCCCGTGGCTGCTCCGTCCTCCCAGGATGGGAACCACCCCTTGTCCAGTGTGTCCATGCTGTATAAGCTACCTACCTTTTAGTCACTACTGTCATCTTCTTATCAGATCAACTGGGCATTATGGTGTTTGTGATCAAGTAACACTTATTTTACCTAATAAAAGCACCCAAAGTGCAAGAGTAGTGATGACAGCAATGATGTCACATTATGTTGTTATAATTGTTCTCTTATTATTAGTTTCTGTTGTTAATCTCTTACTGTGTCTACTTTATAAATTAAGCTTTATAATAGGTAAGTGCGCACAGGAAGAAGCATAGCATATGTAGGATGTGGTACTGTTCTTGGTTTCAGGCAGCCTGTGGGATCTTGGAACACACCCCCAGGGATAAGGAAGGACGGCTGCATTCTGCAATGTGGGCTTGGTTTATCTTTTTGTCTGTTACCTGTGTGTGTGTGTGTGTGTGAGTGTTTGTATGTGTGAGTGTGTGTGTGTGTGTGTCTATCAGAAACAGTAGCTTCCTGAAGACAGGGGCCACACTGGTTTGGAGGTGTCATGGGACAACCTGTGTCAGGTTCCCCAGATCCCAGGCTCTCTGTCTGGACTTCAGGGGCTCTGTTGCCTGGGCCCCCAGGGAGTCTGACCTACCTGGCCTGGCCCGAGGCTGGACACCTGGGTGGTTCTGAAGCGGAGCCCTCTTGAGAACACCGCCACAGCTGAGCACTGGGGTCACGTGGGGGGGCAGGCCTCCCTTTGCCAGCTGCCTGCCGGGACCCTTCGGCTGGCCCCGACTCCCAGCTGTGGCCCTCCGTCTACCATGCCACGCCCAGGAGGGTCAAGCAGGCTCCGCCAACACCTGGGCACCGTTGTCCACATGCGGAAGTGGCTGGTCCGCCCAACGTGAGCCCCCTGGGATTTGTGTTATGATTCTCAGTGAGTCCTTCCATCTTCCTGCACCAGGAGCGAGGCCTTGCTCTTCTAGGTGTGGGCAGGCTGGCTGTGGGGGACCTTTGCCCTCGGCAGGCAGTGCCTGGCACGGGTCTTGTCTCTCCTCCTCTGCACCTCAGGTACCAGTGTGCAGCAGGACACCAGGGTGCGAGCGTGGAGGAGAGAAGAGCGGAAAGGAGCGGCAGAAGCAGGAGGCCCCTTGTTGCTACCCCAGCCCAAGCAAGGCCAGGTGGTGCAAGGGCATGTCTGAGTTTAAACCAGTGTTTTGGGAATATCTGTTCAGCATCCATTTAGGTTGATTGAGGCAGGAGGCAAGGCTTGTTTCTGGCCCAGAGGGAAGGGACCAATCAGTATCCCCCTGTTCCAGGAAGTTCCCCTGCAGGGACCTGGACGCAGTGCTCTGGACTGTTTGCGTGCTGTGGAGTGGCCGCCTGGGCCAAGCGCTGCCTTTGGGCTCCTGCCCTGTGCAGGCTTCATCACTGAGCAGCGAGCAGTGGCTTGGAGTGAGTTTGTGCAAGATTTCTGGCACACTCGGTGTTCTGCCCCTTTTACGTTTCCAGTCTGCTATAGAAAGTAGATGATTATTTAAGCGGCACCCACACAGGTTTTTATAAAACAGAAAATGATTTTTTTCAAAACAAGGTAATGCTCTAATGATTTGTGAGAGAGGGGAAGAAGCTATAACAAGCCGATGCTGTTTAACAGATCACGTGGCCCACGCGGCAGGCGCATCTGCTGCAGCGCACATCTCCAGTTGGAGTTCTCCCGTGCTCACGGCGGTGGCCACCCCTGGGGTGGACCAGGTGTTCACAGGGCCTGTGGTTCAGTGCTATTAGCTGCTTTTCTTTTTCCCTGAGTTGCTGAACTGATGCCCTGGAGGAGTTGGTGCAGACATTGGTGTCTGCCAGCACCCCAGAGACTTGTCACAAAGGCAGAGCTTGGAGCCCCTTCCCAGGGTCCTGCCCCGGTGAGGATTGTGGGGTAGCCCAGGTCTGCATGTGCATGGGCTGGCCAGGTGTCTATGGGCCCCTCCGTGGGAGAGTCAGCCTCGGGCATGTGACGAGAGCGACTAGGGAGCTCTGCAGGGACCTCCCCTACCTCTGGCCTCTCCTTGGTGCCCGCCTGTCCAGGGTGTGCAGGAGCTGGACTTGTACTGGGGACAGGTGAGGATCCCCCCAGGCACTTGCCACCCAGCTCGGCTGCTGTGGCTTGGCACAACTCAGCCGGCTCCTGCTCTGTGCAGGGCCCCTGCGGGGGGCACAGTGGGGGCAGCGGGCTCTGTGAGCCCAGGGCTTCTGGAGGAGGAGGCACTTCTCCAGACCCTGGAGTCGGACTAAAGTAGGCACACGCTTGTTGAACGTCTCTGGTCCCAGGGAGGAGGCAGCGATTCTCTCAGGACCATGTCAGACAGACCCTGCCCCACCTCCTGAAAACCGTGAAATAAACTGAGCTGGTGCTAAGTGTGTGAGAGGATGAAGCAAATAATGACCTGCAGGGGCCACGGTGGCTGGGGAGGGCATGGGAGCCTGCGCCCAGGTCTGGGAAGGGGCATCTCAGGGCCCGAGACGGGAAAGAGCACGGCCTGTTTGGGGGTCAGAATGAAGGGTGGTGTCCTGTGACCCAGCAGTCCACACGCTCAGGGGAGGGAAAGCCTGGTCCACACTGTGGCTTGTGTGTGAACACTCTGCCCTGTTCTCACCCAGATGGCCAGTGTGGCAAAATGGGTCAGCCAGGGGGTCCTCAGAAACTCGATACCCAGGGGCCCGACTCTCTATGCACGTGGCTGATGCTTTCCTAGGACAGGTCTTCCAAGAGGATGTCCTGGGCCCATCATGGATGTTGCTTGCACTAGGTACTCGCGCAGATGTTTCCCAGAAAAATCTGCCAGCGCCAGGCACCGTGGACAGGCACACCCTGTAGTCTCAGCTGCTTGGGAGGCTGAGGCAGGAGGATCCCAAGTTCAAGGCCAGCCTGGGCAAGTCAGCAAGATTCCGTTGCCCCACTGAACTGGGGGTGTAGTGCAGTGATAGAGCACCCTGGGTTCAATCTCCAGGACCCCCCCTGCATTCCACTGGTGCACCCCAGAACCCCAGCACGGCAGGTGAGTATGCGTAGCCCCTGAGGCAGCCTCAGGGCCCCGACCCTCCTTGGGAAGGCGCTCTTGGGGGTGTGTGGCTGCAGGCAGGGTGAGCTAGTGCGAAGCCCGGTGGCTGGAACGTGGGCATCTTTGTGGGGGAGACAAGGGCCGAGGCCCCTGAGCTGAGCAGTGCTCTGGGGGATGGGTAGGGCCCGGAAGTGGCCCTGAACTTCTCCTACCACGGCGCCCCTCCAGCCTGTGCCTCCGCACGGGTGCTGCCTTTGGCAGGTGGTGTGCGGGGCTCCGGGGCCCTGGTCTCTGCAGCCTTGCTGCTCTTGGCCCGCCTGCATCAGAGGCCGTTCTTAGGGAGACGTTGCGGCCCAGAGTGTTTCATGATTTTACAGCCAAGTCCCTTTGCTCCCCAGCCCCCTCCGCCCGTCTTACCTGTTTTGCTCAAGGGTGGAAACAGACGTCCAGGAGTCTTTGATTCGTTGGGCCTTCCAGCTGTGCTGTGGTGCTGGGCTTCCTAAGTGCTGGTTGGTGACATGGCCTCCTTCTGCAGGGTGGCTGTGCTGGAGCCATTCCTGGTCAGCACCAGGTCCAACGAGTGTCCTCATCCCAGGGACTTCTCTCACCTCTGTTGGTCACTGCGGGGTTCCTGTGGCCCATGGGGCTCTCTCAGGCACACAGGGCAGGCAGTGGTCCCTCCACCGCCCTGGGAGGAAGGTGGTTTTGCAGAGCCCCAGGGTTACCTGGAGTGGGTCCCGGCGTATCCAGAATAACTCAGCTCCACTGGCCAGGTCAGTAGGAGGCAGGGAGGGAGGTGCTGGTGGGAGGGCAGGTGCCTTGTGGGAAGGCAGGTGCCCTGCAGCCTGGCTGGGCTTCGTGCCTCCCATGGGTCCTGTTCTCCATGAGCTCAGGTAGCACAAGCTGTTCATCACACAGGCTCCTGATTGTCACCATCGCCCGAACAAGGGCAGGGTTCTCCAAGAGGAGGCTTTGCATGCCTTCCCTGAGCACCCCCTGCAGAAGACCCATCAGGCAGGATGCAGGAATGTGGGGAAGCTCAGGGAGGGTGCAGGCCACCCTGGGTCTGGACTGTTGGTGCTGTTCTCATCGTGGGTAGGTTTCCAAATTGGTCTTGTTGTGAATTGTATCAGTAAGTAGACGTGGCTGTGCTAGGAGGGTGTGTCTGCTGTGCAGGCTGGGGGTCCCCGCAGGCCAGAGCAGGCCGTGGTGGCTGCTTGGTGGTGTCCAGGCCCCGCCACAAGCCCACCCAGGCCCACCTGCTGGGAGGCCTGGCATCCCTAGAAGGGGGCTTTGGCCAGGTGGTTGGGGAACGTTGCAGGCTGAGCCCCAGGGTGGTCCTGGGTGGAGGCTGAGCAGGGCTGGGGAGGGCGGGTCTGGCAAGGCTGGTTTCTTCTTGGAAACCTGCCTCCTCTGGCCTGGTCCTCAGAATGGGTCGCCCCATTAAGGCACCAGCAGGGACCAGAGAGGCTTTTTCATTGTGTGCTATCGTGTGGGGAGAGGCGGCGTGATCTCCTAGCTGGGGAGGCTGCAGCAGGCCGGGCGTCTCTTTGGTCTTAACGCAGCCTTTGGCCTTTGCTTGGACACTCCTTTTCCTGCCCACAACTCTTGGGGGCACCTGGCAGGGAGGTGGAGTGTGACCTTAGGGACGCTGGAGGTCACCTGCCCCTCCTGTCCTTTCCTCTCCACCAGGGTGGTCTGAGATGGTGGTCCCCTCACGCCATCTCAGTGCCGCCAGCTGTGGGGTCTAGGACCCAGGGGAGCGCGTAGGGGTCGTCTGTGTGGATGGCTGACCTGGGACCACACACCTGACATCTTTGCTCCGGGTTTCCTGCAGGTGACGGTAATGGGCCAGTCCTTGTCCCAGTGAGGGGAGTGACGTGGGAAAGTCCTGTTCCATAGATGCTTCAGGGGGAGGGAGGGAGCTAGGCAGGGAAGATGACTGAAGTATTCAAAATGCGTGGGCCGACTCCCTTCATCCTTCAAACCCCAGTGAGGTAGCCCCTCCTCCGCGTAGCGCCCTGGTCCTCCCGGGCAGCGTCGCGGGCTTAGTTGCACCTGCCTGCACCAGTGCTTTGCTGCACACGTCTCCATCATTGGGTGGACGCTGCCAACTGCAATTGCTGTTCCTTGACGTCTGTGTCCGCGACTGCCAGCCATAAATGGCAGGGCCTGGGGCAGCTCTGGCCCCCGGCCCGGCCTCGGTTCAGGAGGGACAGTGATTGTTGCTGAGATGGAATGAATGCTGACGGCAAAGGACCACAGAACACCCGGCCCACTTTGACTCCCTCTGTCCTCTCGGCTGCTCTGACCAGCATGGCGTGGCCAGCCCTGCGTGATAGGTCAGCTTTTGGGAAGGGCAGACAGGCCTGTCCTGGTCCCCCTGGGGCTTGGGGATGGCTGCTTGGTGGCCGTAGGCTGAGCTCTGGTAGGGTGTTGCCCAGATGCGGGGGCCGTGGGGTGTCTCTTCTCAGGGGCTCTGTGCGGGGTCTTTGCTGTGGACCTGTTGGAACTTCCTCCTGGCCTGGGTGCGGAGCAGGGGCAGCTGACCTGGGCCCAGGCCTCCGAACTCATCGAGGGTCTCTGGTGTGGTTTTTCGAGGGAGGGGGTGTATTGTCCCCGTCGCCCTCAGTGGAGTGCTGCCAGAGAACCAACCACCCGGCGGGGCAAGGGGGCCCTGGAGTCTGGACCCCAAAGCCAGCTCCACAGCCCAGGGCCTCCGACTTTCAGTGACGGCTTTCTAAGAAGCCACAGGCCACCCTTCGGGAGCATCTTCCTACCACAGGCACCGTGCACGTCAGCAGTCCGGGACGTGGATTGCCAAGCTCCTTGTGGTGCAGGTTTGGAGTGGCCTGAGGTCACAGAGCTAAAGAGCAGAGTCTGGATTTGAACCTGGGCCAGCTGACCTGGTCTTGCTGGGCCTCGGTTTCCTTCTGCAGAAGGATCTGGGCAGTGGTGGCCGAGCTGTGCTGAGTGGCAGCTTGTGTCCTGTAGCTCAGGCCAGTGGGTCCTCTGCTCAAGGGTTAAGCCTAGACGTCTGTGGCCACTGGCAGGGAGTGGCAAGGAGGGTCGTCCCCGAGATGGAGGGTGGCACACTGATGGCCTGTTGGATACCTCAGTAGGTAAAGGAAAGCCGGGCCCCTTCCCCGAGGACCCACTAATCTAGACTGCCATCTGTCCCTCCTGGAGTCACACTGAGGTAAAACAGCAGCACTGCGGTGGCTCAGCGTGAAGCCGTCATCCACCACACCTGCGCTGGGACATCTCGTGGTCACGTGTTCTCGGCCACAGCTGATCCCAGGCCGTCTCCTGGGACATCCAGGAAGTGCCAGGATGTGGCCTTCTTCTGTTTCTCTCCTTCCTGGGTGCCCGTATTGCCAAGATCCGGGTGTCACTAATGGGAAGATGCGCTTTCCTGGGGACTTAATCACAGACTCGCCGGGCTGAAGGTGAAGGTGAGCGGGGCCGCCCGCCCGCCTGCAGGTGTGAGTCCATGCGTCCTGCTCACACAGGGTGCTTGCTCGTGAGTGGGCTCTGCCCTATTGGACCACTGCCCAGAGGGGATCTGCTGCCAGCTGGGATCCATCCTCGGCCATGACTCTAGCCCCTTGCAGTCTGAAGACCCCTGGGATGTCACTGAGACCCCTGTCCTTGGCTCGTAGATGACCATCTGCTCCTTGGGACGTCCCTCTGTGTGTCTTATAAAGACTCTACTTATAAAGACTCCAGATTGGGTGAGGGTCCACCCTGGTGACCTCGTGTCCACCATTGACCTCTCTGAAGACCCTGCCTCTCAGTATAGTGCCATTCTGAGGTCCCAGGGGTTAGGGCTTCAGCATGTGAATTTGAGGAGACAGTTCAGCCCCTAACGGTCACCTGCTGTGCCCTGGTGCAGCGGGGAGACCATGGCTGGGCACTTGAAGGTGGAGTTTCAGCATCAATGTGTCCTGCTGGCCCTGTCCCCCACATGCTGACCCTACAGCTGGCAGGTCCTTACCCACCCCCCCAGTCTGAGAGATGACAACCCTGCCCACAGGGTCCTGGTGAGCACAGGCTTGGCCCAGAGCTGGCTCAAGGATAACTGAGAAGTTAGCCGTTGCGCTGTCCTGTGGTGGGAGTCCAGGGCGTCCTGCGTGCCAGGCCCACGCTGCTCTGTGGGCAAGGCTTAGGGCCTGAAGCCCTTCATGTCCACCCTGGGGCTGGGGGCGGGGCCTACTCACTAGGGTGCTAGTCAGCTTTTACTTGCTGTGACTTAAATGTCCCATAGAACAACTTAGAGGAGGAAAAGTTTATTTCAGCTTAAGATATCAGAGGTCCCAGTCCATGGGGGCCAATTCCAATGACCCAGTCCTGAGGTGAGGCCACACATCATGGCTGAGGGGCTGTGGAGGACCTGCTTAGCTCAGGGCCACTGAAAGCAGAGAGAGCCAGAGGAAGATCTGGGGACAGGCTCAGCTCAAGGGCACACCCAGTGACCTCCGGCCTCAGCCACGCTCACCGGTCTGCAGTTACCACCAGCACAGAAGTCCATCCAGAGTGTTAATCCATCAAATGGATTAATCCACCGGAGGCTGCAGCTCTGCTGGTGCATCCTCTTCTCCTGCACTGCCTGACACCTGAGCTCTCTGGGACCTTTTAGATCCATATAAACCATAACAATGCGTGCCCCTCCACCCATGTGACCCAAGGCCACCACCCAGACCAAGGGGTGCCTCCATGATGTCCATTGCAAGACTCTGCAGCTGGGCGGGTGCCTCCGTGGGCTGGATGGGAGGGCACCACCTGCCTGCAGCCCAGGCTGCCCAGTCCTGTCCCTGAGTGGGCTCTGAGGCCCGCTCCGCGTTGCTCTGCTTTGCAGCTTTACATGAGAGGTCCTTGGGCTCAGTGACATCCTGGTTTGTGGCCTCCCTGGGCCTCAGGCTGGGTCTGTCCATGGCCCGTCCCTTCTGCACTGGGCACTGGCTCAGGGTGCCATTTCTTATGCTCTTTGTTTCCTCTCTCCAGAGCATAGCAAGGTCCTTCCCGTCCTAGAGTGCCACAGCCCTGGGGGGACTTCCCCCCACCTGACTGGCGGTGTCACTGTCAGCCCTGTTCCCACGCTGCCTGGACTCCGAACCAAGAGGACCATCCTCTTCCCTTTCCAAGGGACTCTGGATCCTCTCCAGAAAGAGCCCTGTCGGTCAGACTTGGCCGTCCTTCCCAGAAGTCCCTGCTGGAGCGGGCGACCCCTCTGCTTTGATCCTCTAAAAGTTCCTCCCGGGCACTTGCTCAGAATCCCACCTGTCCTCATCCAACCCTCCTCAGTGCCCAGGGCAGCTGGCCACCCGCAGGCTGAGCAGTGGTCTAAGAGCTTCTCTGCTGTCCAGTGGTCTAGGCCGAAAGTGCTCGCATGCCTGTGTGTGAAGGAGGTGGGCACCGGGCACCGCAGGCACGCTCTCCAGAGAAACAGGACCCATCTGGGCCGGGAAGGCAAAGTCTGGGAAGCCGTCTCAGCCCGAGTCGGAAGGTCGGGGCCAGGAAGTGCGGTGGCCCAGCGGGAAGGCAGTCGGCAGGGGAATTCTCTTGTAATTGGAGAGAGGTCTGTGCTTTCTTTCATCCAGGCCTTTAACTGATTGAATGAGGCCTGTCCACGTTGTGGAGAGCAATTGGATTTACTTTGTCTGTATTTTTTCTGTGTCTTCTAAAAATGTCCTCACAAGCACTAGAAAAATGTTTGACCAAACATCGGACCACCCCATGACATAGTTAACGATCAGAAGGTTATACCACCCACTGTCCATCTGTCCACCTACCCACCTACCCATCCACCTCCCTACCCACCTCCCTATTGGCCCTTCTGTCCCTTTTCCCACTCATCTGTCCATGATGAGTGCAGAGGTGACACCCAGGTGTCAAGACCACCTGATGCAGGAAGTGGACCGTCCTGTAAATGGGGCCAGGCAGCATCCAGTGGGGGCCCCAAGGAGAGACAGGGTCATTCTTCTTGGGTGGGGAGGGCCTGGGAGGGCTTGATCATGGAGTGGCCTTGACACTTGAGGCACAAGTGGGACTGCCCTGGCCTGGGTGGGCAGCAGAGCAGGGGTCCGGGCTGGTGGTGCCGCCCGAGAGCGAGTGGCAAGAAGCTGCAGGGGGCGCCTCTGGGAACGGGAGCTCCAGGCTGGCAGAGGGAGGGGTGCAGGGCTCTTTGGGGAGGGGCTTGGGCTGGGTCTGGGGGCTGAGGGGGGCCGCATAGGCGCTCCTGAACCTGGTGTTGCTAGAGAGGCCGAAGCTCGGCCCCACACCAGACCGGCTCTCTGCCCTGGGCCACCACGAGCCTCAGGGAGAATGGTGCTTAGGTGACATTGCCACGATGCAGAGCAGGTGTGGCCGCCCTGCACCTGGACTCAGTGTGCAGAAGGCCTGGAGGGGCTGAGGCTGTGGGGACAGCCCAGGGGAGCAGGGGGAGGCCCGGCTCTGGCAGGAGTGCTGAAGAGGAAGGGGCCACCTCTGTCTGGGGAGGCTGCTGCTGTCTGAGCCAGCTCAGGGCCGTCCTCCACGGGCTCCTCTCAGGTGCCCTGGGCCTGGCACGTGGACCTGGAGGGCACTAGCTAGCGAGCGGGCGTGGCACGCTGGCCTGGCGGGGTCCCGCCCAGGATGCCCAGTGTGGCAGAGTTATTGTTTCATGGTCTCTGCGGCCCCCCAGGGCTCCCATCCTGAGCTCTTAATTTGCTTCCCGTGGAGCCTCATGGTCCGTGACCTTTAGACACCTGCTCAGCTCCGACATTTCAATGGAGCCCCCAGCCTGGGGCTTTGCATAACGTGGGGTCCCGCCCACACCAGCTGCTGCCATTTCAGTGGGAGGGCAAAGCCTGCCCTCCCCCCTCCCTGCCAGGAGTTGCCTTTCCAGGGACCTGGTGCTGTGGCCAGGCCTGGGGCTGGGTTCAGTCCCACTCAGTAAACTGCAGGCACCCATGGGGCTGGGCATAGGCTTAAGATCCCGGGTGGGCAAGGCCCTGGGTCATCCCTGCCCCCCCCCCCACTGCCACACAATTGAGCCTTGACGTTGTGATGAGCAGCCGTGGTGACAGAGAAACTAAAGCCACCTGCCTGTGCTGGGCACTGCTCTGCTTTGTGCGATCCAGGTCATCGGAGCCCTGGGGCTGCCTCTGACGGAGGTGGCCGGGAGGTGGCCGGCTGGGGTTGGTGTGCTTCCCCTTCCTGGGAGCAGAGAGGAGACTCCCAGGTCCCTGTGGGAGGCAAAGGCTCACCCCAGTCTGGGGATGTGTTGGAGCGGGGCCAGGTGGAGGCCAGCCCCAAGAGCTGGGGGTTAGGGACCAAACACCCTCGATGGACGTGGTCTACGTGCCACTGAAGGGACAGGAGCTCTGTGGGGTGAAACGGTGACAGCATCATGCTGAGTACGCAGCCTCCACGATGTGTTGATGGCACCCAGGGCCAGGACCTGGGCCCAGCAGGAGCAGGGCCTCGCCAGGAGCAAGATGGGCACATCCGGCTGCCTTGGGCAGGACGAGCCTCCGGTTGAGCCTGATGGTTATGGCACAGGGGAGGACCTCTCAGACGGGTGTCCTGGGTCCCTCTGTGGCATTGGTGACGTCCTGGCCTTCATCATGGCCTCTGGGTGGGTCAGAGCTGGCCGTGCTGGCCATGTGTGTCCTGCCTCTGGCTCTGATGTCAACAGGCCCCACGGGGCCCACATCAGCAGGGGGTCAGAGGACCCTGAGAATCAGGCAGTGCACTGTTCCATCCACTGCCCCTGGTCCTTCTCGGGCCCCTCTGGGGGAGGGCCTGTCCCTGCACCTCTCCTCCAGCCGTCTTGTCTCGCTGCTGCAGAAAGAGGGGTGCTGAGCTCCCCAGGCGAGGACAGCCCTTGTCAGTTTGCTGGACTTTTCTGCCTTGGGGTTACATCCTGTGTGGTCAGGGCTGCAGCCCAAGCTCTTCCAGGGTCCTCTGTTGCCCGGTGCCCTGGTAGGGTGGCCTCTTTGGGGCACCTCTGGGTGCTGAGGTAGCGGTCCCGGCAGGGAGGATGACTGATGTGCTGGCGTCTGGGCTCCAAGGCCTGGAGGGAATCCCGCTTCACACCGTAGACGGGCTCTGAGGGCCCCGCAGCCTTGTCCTGCTTGATCTGCCTCCCTGAGCCACGGGGCAGGTCTGAGTCTCGCTCTCCCAGTGCCAGGCAGAGAGCAGGCCTGAGCACGTGCTGAAGGCACCGCTGGTGTGGCTCGCCACCCTCTCCTGCCGCCTGGCGAAGGCCTGTCCACGGCAGTCAAGGTCAGGGCACGCCCTCGGGCAGCAGCTTCTCTGGGTTGGCAGTCGAGGAAGGCCCTGGAGAGGAGACGGGGCTCAGCTGGACCTGAAGTCTCGCAGGAGGGAGGGCAGGGGATGTTAGCCCCAGGGAGGGCAGAGCAGGGGTGTGTGTGGGTCTCTGCCTGCCTGGTGTCCCCCAGTGGCCTTGCTCCTCGGAGCCCCGTGGTCCTGCCCATAGCTGGGTTTCACTGTGGGAGGGGGAGCTGGTGCCTGTTCTTGGTGACCGGGCGCCCTGTGCTGGCCTCCAGGTGCCCTGAGCACTGGTGTCCTGGTTGTCGTTGGTGCTGCTGCTGCCAGGCCCAGCGTCCCTGCTGCCCGTCCTGGGGTCCCTGCTGCCAGCCCGCCTGGAGGGTTCTTAGTGGACAGGAGACAGCGGTCTAGCCTCCTTCCCGGGCATTTTTGTGCAGTCCTCAGAGCAGACCTGTGTCTCCAGGGACAGGATGAGCAGCGAGGCTCAGAGAGGTGTGGCCCTTGCCTGAGCTCACACAGGAGGTCCAGGCCTGGTACCATGGCCCCGAGGCCTGAGCTGTGGCTCCAGACCACCCAGGATGACTGGAGCCTGGCCCGGGGTGCAGGGCAGCTTCCTGGGAGGCTGGTGGCCAGTACCCAGGTAGAGTCCCCATGTGACTGGGGTCCGTTTTGGCGGCTCAAGTGGCCGTGAGGTGCTATGCCCCTGGTGGGGGGATCCTGCCGCCTGAGTCCACAGGTGCCCACTGTGAGGAGTGGGCAGAGGGGCTCGGGGAGCAGGTGGGACCCCTCCTGTGTGCTGCAGAGGTGAGACCCTCTGGGCTGGTGCGAGGGCGGCTTCTGGTGGTGGGCGGGGCTGTCAGTGCTGGGAAGTGCAGGTGTGGTGTGTCCAGCCAAACCCGGGGCAGTCACGTGTCCATGGCCGTGGGCACCCGTGTGTCGGAGGCTTTGTTCTGGGCAGGGAGGGAGCAGACAACAAGGCAGTGAAGCCCCCCAGGGGGCAGTGAACACAGACAGGTGCACATGCCCACGTGCCTGCACACGGACACACCTGTGCACCTACACATGTGTGCAGGCACCTGCTTGTCAACACACACGTGTGTGCAGTGGAGACAGTAAAGCAAGGAGGAGGCCTGTGAGAGGTCTGGAAACGGAGGCGCTGACCATCCTGGTGGCCGGGGAGGTCTCACTGAAAAGGTGATTGAGAAATTCTGTGAGGGGAGGAGCCACGTGGGAGTTGCAGCCAGAACTTTGCAGACAGCCTCCAGCAGTGCCCAAGCCCAGGCAGGGGGAGCGCTGGGTGGGGGACCTAACGGGCCCGCTGGCAGCAGGGCAGTGGGCGAGGGGCGAGGGTCGGGGTCAGCGGGGCAGGAGGACCCACGGTGAAGGGGAGGGTCTCAGAGCACATCGCCTGGTGCCGGAGTTAGAGGCCCTGTGCCGTGGACCTCAACACTGCCTGCTTCTTATTTTGCAGACACCTGGTCCTGGAGGGCTCATGTGGCCTGGCCAGGGCCCAGGCTCACCCTGGATGGGCGGCGGGGCTCCGGCAGCCCAGCGGTGCTCACGATGCTGGCCTGCGTGGCCGGCATGCAGTCATGTGGCTATTTTTAGTCCCTGGCAAAGGCAAAGGAGGAGTTCGGGGCCTCAAGTCCAGCCAAGAACCGAAATAGAAATGTGAAGTTTCTGACAAGCACAGATAACACGCAATTTCCATCTTCCTCTTTAGTAAGTCCAACTTTAACAACATTGATCGCAGTAAAAATAGATGGCCTTTTCACGACACCCAGGGAAAGCTCGGGATCCAAAGGGATTCCTGCTTCAAACAGCCTTTACCTTGCAATTAGGACAAAGCCTTTATTCTCCCAGCCGCTCTGCAGCCGTGGCCGCAGAGCTCTTCTTTCTAGAGAGCCCTCTTGGCAGCCAAAGCAGCTCCTCCCAGGTGGACCCCACCCTCACCCGGCCCCCACCAGTGGCAGCCAGGGGCAGTCAGAGGGCCCTGGTGCAGGTCTGCGGTCTGACCCGGGCGTTCAGTGCTTTGAGTTTGTCATGAATTCAGCAGTTTCGCGGGGAACGCACCAGGGGCCAGGTGTTGTGCCTGAGGGAGGACAGCAGGTGGGACCCGGGCTCCCGGGTTTGCCTTCCCTCTCAGTCCCTGGGAGCCTCACTGGGAGCCTGGGAACAGTTGTCCCCCCCGGGAGGTGCTGAGTTACAGAAAGCTCCATGGGACACGAAGGACGAGCCCCCTGAGTTCGTCGTCCTCACGTCCTGTTGGGGATGTTCGGTCAGGTGGCATTTCTTAGGACCGGAGCCATGATCCCTCCAAAATGGGTCACCTCGTCTTTGATCCTGAAGTGGGGTCCAAGCAAGAGGGCTTGGTGCTGGCGGGGTGTTCTGACCTGCGAGGTCCTGAGGGCCCGGCTGCGGCTGGCTGGGTATGCCTCGAGCCGTGAGGGAAGCCTGCCTTCATTTTACAAGGGCAAAATGAAGTCGCTGTCAACGGCTGATGAGCCTGATGTACTCAAACGAATAAACGACGATTCTATTAATTTTGGATGCTGGCGCTTGAGAAAAACAGATTTAATTAGACTTAATTAGAAGAGGCTGTGGAGGCAGGAGCCCGATGTGGTGTCTGGGCGGGGTCCCTGGGCTCGAGGTGTTGATATTCTCCATGGGCCTGAAAGCCATCTAGTGTGTCCGGTGCTCCTGCTGGGGTGCTCGGGCCTGCAGGGAAGACGGCCCAAGGCGGGGTCCTCCCATCCTCCCAGCACCAGCTGGTGGCTCTCAGCAGTGGGGAGGGACCGCAGGTGAGTGTGCACAGGCAGGAAGGGAGGTGGCTGGCAGGGTCCTCTCTCTCCTGTGTGACAGCAGCAGTGGGTAGAGCGTGGCTCTGCTCGGGCCTCCCTGGGGGAGCTGAGTGGGGCAGCCCTCTGGGGTCCCCCTGGAGGTCCTGACCGTGCGGCCACACTCCACCTCCCCTGCCCAGGCCCTGGCTCCCGCAGCCTCTTCTTCCTGGCAGGGACCTGCCCTCCGCCTGTGTCTGCGGACACCACCGTGGCTGGTTGAGCCCAGTGGGGAGGGCCCGGTGGCTGGGGGCCTGCCCTCTCCACTTCTGTGGCCCTTCCCTCACTCCTCAGAGTGGCTCTGAAGCCACCGTCAGTCCCTCCTTTCTGTCGCCCTGCCCGCCACTCTCCAAGAGCTGCCAAACTGCCATCAGTATGAGGGGCTTTGCTTTCTCACTCGCAGGGGCCACTCGAGGACACAGTGGCTGCCCAGGGCCTCTGTGGAAAGGCCGGAGCCCAGCATCGAGGGGCCTGGGGCAGGGCGGTGGCGTGAGCGCCTGACCTCCCTGGGAAGAAGGGCGGCCCTGCTGACACTGCCCACCTGATGGGAGCCTCCGGCCCTGCCATGTCCCCTGCACCCTCAGACCTGCGTCTCTGTCTCCCTCATTGCCTCCTGGAGGCTGATCTGGTGGCCTCCCTGGATGACCTGGCTCTGGGAAGGGACTTTAAAAGGGCCATTTTGGGGCTAGCAGCCCACTTGCAGGAGCGGCCAGTACTCTGTAGCCCCCTGGGCACCTGCTCCTGCCCTGGGAGCCCTGTACATGCTGCCTCCGAGGCCCTGGAGCCTGTGAAGCAGGCCTGCCCTGCCCATTAGGAAGGGGTGAGGGAAGAGAAGCAGCTCTTTGATTCTTTGTCTTTGAAGATAAAAGCTCAGGAATTTGTCAAAGAGGGTGAGGCCCAGCTCTCCCCTGTCCTGCAGAAACTGCTCAGGGGAGGAGGGCTTTGCTCCTGAAGAGCAGGGATCTGTCTCCCCCGCATGTCCCCAGCGTCCCATAGTGGCCTCCTCATCAGTGGGCAGGACACAGGAAGGGACTCAGATTTCCTGTAGATGTGGCTTCTCATTTCGGCTCCAGCCCTTCAAAGGTGGGGTCAGGTGAGTGGCTTTGTGCCCCAGAGGAGTGACATCGCGGTGAGCTGCTTGGGAGAGCAGAGAGAGGCGGCAGGGCAGGCACTGGCCGGGAGGTGCCAAGGGACTGCACGGATGGTCCTCCTGGGAGTGTGGGCCTGGGACCCTGATGGACCCCGATGGCCTGGCTGTTCCTCCTGCTCTGGAGGAAGGGGACAGAAGAGCGGGCCCCGAGCTCTGCTCTAATCAGGTGTCTCATCCGTAAGGAACGTCTCACTGTCAAATCACCTCCGAGAGTCCTTCCTGGGGATTCGTAATTTGTTTGATACGTAACGTGGCGCCGTCCGGGTGTCACTTGGAATGAAGATGAACTCTAATTTGCCAGGGAGCTCCGGGCTGGAGCACGGTAATTACAAGTGATTACACTCCCGATTCTGCGGGGTAACCTCTCCCCCTTGCTGCAGAGGTTGGCTCCGTGGTGGCTGGAATCTCTGGGTGCCTGGGGCCTGGCCATCCCAGGGTGGGTCCTGTCCCCAGGTGGGGGCCCTTCAGTGGCTTCAGGGGCTGTATTCTGAAGGGGCCTCCTCTCAGCCCAGCTCCTGTCAGAACACTGAAGCTTCAGCTGACGACCTTCTCCCTGACGGGATGGTGAGAGGGGCAGTGATGGCCACCAGAAGCCCTGGCCACCTGCTGCCGTGGATGGTCTGGCAGGGACCCAGCCTGACCTTGGGTTGCAGTACGACACACAGGATGCCCGAGAAATCTGAGTTCAGATCAACCAGGAGTATTTTTTAGAATAGATACAACCCAAATATCACCTGTGGAGGCTGGCGAGGGACTCGGGGATGGACTCGGGGCTGGGGCATTGGCCTGGCACGCGTGAGGACCTGGGTTCCATTCCCCAGCACCACCACCAAAAAGAGACAAAACAAAACAAAAATAAAGTCAAATATTCCCGGGGACAGACTTATCCTACGGAACGATTTCATTGTTTATGTGAACTTCAGATTCAAATATCACATGGTACATACTTATACTAAAAAATCCTGAATAATCTGTTGTTTATCTGAAATTCAGATTGAACTGTGCTGCTGTATCTTATCTGTTGCCTTTGTAGCCCGGGGATTGGTGGTCTCTGTGGGCTGGACCATGATGGCTCGGGACCTCTCAGGGTGGCTGGAAATAGCGGGGCACCACCAGCCGGCACATGGATGTCCCCACGGACGCCTCTGCCAGAGACCCTCGGCTCACCTGCATCCCACGTGCTGACCTCCGCCCCGCAGGGGCTCCTGTCAGCCTTAGTGCTCTTCCCAGTTCCCCATGTCCCCTTCTGGGAGGGAGCTGGAAGCAGACCCCGGGGGCTTGGCTGGGCCCAGAGCACCTTTGTGAGGTCCTGGCTTCCCAGTGCCCAGCCTTGCTTGGTGCTCTCTGTCCTGCTTTGGACCCTGGTGGGTGTGGTGGAGAGACCCCGGGTCCACCACGGCTCCCTCTGTGGTCCCAGGTGGGCCACCTTCCTGCTGGGTTGGGCGCAAGGGCTGGTCCCTGTTTTTCTCCTGTCTTTCAGTGCCTTTCTCTCGAGCAAGGCTGTGCTGGGCACAGAGACATGGTGACCGCCCGGACCCCCTGGAGCATGGGTGGGCTGGAGGAGCCATTCTCTGTGAGAAATGGGAATGTGCAGGAGACCCACGTGACCCTCCGGGTCAGCACTGCTCTTGCTGGCCCCCTGGTCTTCCTCTGCTGTCCGCGGTTTGGGACGCCCCTCTGAGCATGCTGGCTCCTGGGCTGGACGTGCAGCGGGTGCATGGACATGTACACGTGCAGACTGTCGTGCGGCTGTGTGCTGTGCCGCGAGGCCTGGGGCCCTGGACCACCACGTGGTGTGGCTGACCCCCTTGGGCGTCTGCCCTGTGCCTGGCGGTAGGAGGCAAACACAGACAGAGAAGGGCAGAACCGGGTGGTCTCTGGCTGCCGCACGGTCAGGGATCCTGGGGACGGTCTGGAGGGTGCGTGCACTGCCTGAGGGGTGTCTCTGTGTTGTGTTGGGAGGGTCTTCGCTCCCCAGGCCCACGCAGCCAGGTCCGTCCTGTGGGCCCTCCCCTCTTCTGGAACCCTCCTGCCCTCCCGGTCTGCGCCCTCTTCCGGCCCAGTTCTGACGTCAGCTCTTGGCTCGGGCTTTCTGCAGCCCCCACCAGCATGCCCCTGACCCACGGCCTGCATTTCCTCCTTGGTCTAGCTGACACTCGGTTGGTCCAGGACCAGGGTCAGCTTTAAAGTGTCTGAGTGCCCCCTGGCACGCCATCCCCTGTGGACAGGGACTATGCCTGATGGTCTCCAAGTCATCCCATAGTCCTTGGCTGGGACACCTGGACAGTGCTGGCCATAGGGGACGAAGCAGAGAGTCCAGCAGTAGGCAGGACGCTGTGTGTCACTGGTGAGCTTCCAGAAGGTGCCAGCCTGGTCCTCTGAGAGGCCACGGTTGTGTCCCCCGGGAGCGCCTGGGGTCTGGCCCTGGTGTCATTCCTGGGGGCCTTCTTTCTCTGCGAGAGGCATGGGGTCACTTCCAAGCATGTGTCCTGGGACTGTGCTCAAGTTGTGCCCATGGGAGGACTGGGGGTCTGAGAAAGGCTTGTGATTTGCCCCCTGTGCCAGGGTCCCCACGACCACCCCAGGCTTGATGATTCTCCAGGACGCACAGACTTGCACACAGATGTGCCCAGGGCCGCGATTCATTCCCGGGGAAATAGGCACAGCAGAATCAGCGGGGGGCGGGGGGGCAGGTGAAGTCCAGGAGCCCAGGCAGGTGTCCAGAGTCCCCTCCTGGTGGAGGTTGGGGACGTGCTTGACTCCCCAGCAAGGAGCTGTGACGGCAGGTGTGGAAGTGCCAACCAGGGAGCCCAGGAGAGACTCAGTGTCCAGGGAGTTCACTGGGGCTGGTCCCCTGGGCACCTCGGAGGGTCCGGGCCAAACCTCCAGACTCCCAGAAGTGGGGCAGACGTCTATACAGACCTCACCCTCTACATAAGCCTCATGGTCTACACAGAGACCGTGGTGCCCTCCCAGATGCCGGTGCTGCTCAGGCTCCCTCTGGCCTGCTGGACTGTGGCCTCCAGAGCAGCAGAGCCCAGACCTCCATGCCCTGGCCTCTTTGTGCCTGCCCTTTCCGGGGCCTGGCCAGGCGGCGGGATTCTGGTGGCCTGAGACCCACAGCCTGCAGGAGCACCTGCCCTCTTGGCATGGATTGTCCCTCCTGCTCCCCCCGAGACGCCCCTCCCTGCCTCGGTTTCCCCTGGGCTCTTCCTGGCCTGACCCTGTTGAGCAGGGGGGAGAGAGAGTTCTCACTCCCCGCTCTGAGCACGGGGCAGCAGGCGGGAGCAGGCCCCCTCCTTCCGGCCTCAGCAGTGGTGGCTCTGTGGCTGCACCCAGCCCAGGTGCACAGCCTCGGGGTGGGGCTGAGAGTCTCTAACTCTCTCAGGCAGCTTGGCCTTGTATCTCTGAGCCCTGACTCACAAGCCCGGGCTCCAGGAGCCTGGGGTCCCCTGCCCAGGACAGCCGCCTGCACTGTGTGACGTGTGCTGTGGCTCCTTGGGAGTGGGGGCTTCTCCCTGGTGCGCAGCCTGCCCCTGCCCTGCCCCAGGCCATGGGCTGCATACTAAGAGGGGTGCAGCCGGCCTGCCAAGCCCTCTCAGGCCCTGCGTTCCCAGGGGTGATGAAGAGCAGGCGGGAGCAGGCACTGGGGGCTGGGCCTTGGCCAGCGCCCTGGCTGGAGCAGGAGGCCCCGCCTGCAGACCCCGGTGCTGTCGAAGCCCACGCTGCACCCGCCCTCCCCAGACCCTGTTGAATAATCGGGGGACCCTGTGTGGGCAAGTAGGCGATGGCACTTGAGGCCCAAAGTGCCTCCCCCACGGGTTGTGTTCTGCGAGGTGTCTGGGATGTGGGTGAGGGGACCCTGAGGCCCTGGGCTCCCCTTGGCCAGCTGGGTGGGAAGCTGGGGGCGGGGGAGCAGCCCTGGGAACCCAAGGTGGCTGTGTGCCTGGGCAGCGGGCTCAGGCCAGCAGTGTGGATGGGACAGATGGCCCCATCCTGCAGCCTGGAGGGGTCTGGAGGGAGAGGCCCGTGAGGTGGCCGGGCCTCCTCCCCTTCTCTCTGGGACTCCACAGAAGCTTCACCCTCAGCACCTGGCCACCCCCGGTGGCACTCAGCTGCCCGGGCAGGAGGCTGAGGACAGCAGCCTGGGAGACAGAGCCCCTGCCTGCTGCCGCCGGAGCCTGGCCCGTCCTAACCAGGTCACAGCCCTGAGGGCAGGAGTGCAGTGGGAAGCAGGCAGCCCACGGGGACCCTGCGCTGTGTGCGGGCCCCTGGGCGGGGCCTGGAGACGGCAGGGCGCTCAGCAGAGGAGGCCGCGGGCTGCGCGGGTCCTGGTGCTCGCCTGCCCTGTTCCCTGACCCCGCGGTGCTCACCTGGGCTTGCAGGCCAGGCGCTAGGGCAAGGTGGGTGTGGACGCAGCCCTGTTTTCAGCGGCCGGGTGGGGGTCAGGGGCAGGAGCCCAGGCCATTTCACAGATGAGGAAAGTGAGACCAAACGTGAGCAGAGCAGGTCCTTCCTGGCTTCTGAGCAGGTCCAGGGCCGTTGCCTCGAGGCCAGGCCCCTCTGCGTCTGCACCGTGGACCCCTCTGCCCTGCCCTGTGCCCACGCGCCTGGAGGCGCCCTGCCCGGTAGTGCCCGGTGGTCCTCTGTGGGGCCTCCAGCACCTACAGGGCCCCTGCTGAGGGCTGCCAGGTTGGCTTCTTACCTGCCTCCCATGAGCCGAGGTTGGTTAGGGGTTCGCTCCCCAGATACGCCATGGAGGGGAAAGTGGCGCTCCCCGGAGCCCAGGGCTGAACCTTGCCTCATCTGCACTGTCGCTGGAAGGTAGGTGACAGTCCCAACTTTGTGGGACCATGGGCACTGACAGTGTGCGGCTCCTGGGTCCCCCACAGCCACGCCAGCGCCGTGTGTCCTCACCCAGGTGACACCAAACTGCACTTGGTGACAGTCCAGGCCCGGCTCAGAGGCAGGACCATGCAGGGCCTGGGCAGTGGGCTGTGTTCCATTTGGTGGAGGAGGACGGAGAGGCCCAGGAAGGAGTGGCTGTCCCAGGCGGGTGGGAGGTGGGGCTGGACTCGGGGTTCTGGCGCCCGTCCTGGGGACGCAGAGGCTCTGCTCAGCGCCTGGAGTGCGGGGCGCCTGCTCCTGCCTCCCAGCCTGGCCTGGGGGGACTGGAGCCCCGCCTGGGCCCCCGGCTCTGTGGCAGAGGGTGTGCCACGCCCAGTGGGCAGACACCCCTGAGGCTCCCCTCGAGGGCTCTGCACAGCCCACCAGGCTGCCCACCGCGCCGTTCCCTCTTTGGCAAGCACAGAGGAGCCACAGCAGGGCACTCAACGCCAGGACGTCGGGCCCCTGAGCGTCCCAGGTCCCGGGTGTTGGACCCCTGCAGGTGCAGGGCCTGGCTCTGGGCCCCACCATCCTGCAGGCTCCCCTGGTGGCCCCGCCTGACTCTGGCTCCTCTCTGGTGCCCTGGCAGGACACGTCTGGCCACCTCAGGGCATCGGGGGCGTCTCGCCATCGGCCCAGCAGAACCCCCAGACCCCATCTGTGGCCAAGCGTCCATTCCTGGGGACAGGGTTGGTGTCCATAGGCGGCTGGAGGCCAAAAGGGGGTGGTGGGGAGCAAGCAGCCATGCCGGGCAGGTGGCCGTGGGCAGGTGGGCAGGAAAGCCTGTGGGGCCCAGAATCTGCACCTGGGGCAGCCTGAGCGCCTTCCGTGTCCCCGAGGAGGAGCGCTCCTGACTGTGGTCGGTTTGCAGCATGGACACTGTGGCCAGGGTGTCCCTCCCCCCAGCGCTGTGTCCACCTCTCCCTGCCGTCCCTGCAGCTGGGCTCCTCCCACCCTCCCAGCTCTGCCCTCGGGCCCCTCCTCCAGGGGCTTCTCCCGTGTCCCTGCTGAGGCCCTGCCCTCCAGCCTGGCCCTCCCTGAGGCTGGCGCTCCTGCCAGGCAGTGTGTGCAGAGCGGCGAGGGCAGGGCCCTGCGCGGTCCAGCGGGACGTGGGGCCAGGGCAGCGCAGCCTCCCAACAGGGACGGGGCCTGCACACCCCCAGGTGATCTGAGCCGGTGGTCGGTGAGGCCCACGTGACGGCAGCGGGTCTGAACACAGAGACGGACGGCTCCTCGGCCCGCCCCATGAGGCCACGGGACGACTGCCGTGCCGCGTTCCGTCTTCAGTGTCTTGGGCTCTCTGGGAGCTGTAGTGTCTGGGTCATGAGTCCATCACCTGGTGTGCAGCGGGAGTCTTAGAAGAGACATCGTCACAACGCGACGCTTGTACCCAAACATTCCTTTAAAACATCATGAGAAGCATGTCTCTGACCCTCGGGTTGCTTGGCCAGCTGTAAACGGCGTCCTAAGACAATGAAGATGCAGCTTTGTTAGGATTCAGCCCCTCCTGGCCACGTGTGGGTCAGGGGGTGGATAACTGCAGCACCGGGGGTGCGCCCTGGCTGTGCGATTTAGGGCAAGTTACCTAACCTCTCTGGGCCTCTGGTTCTTCTTCTGTGAAAAGGAGGATGATGGCCTTTCTTGATGGGTTCTTATGAGGGTTGGAGACGCCGTCTAGGACATGCCCGTCGGGTGGACATGTGTGTGCGTGGCGGCAGTCCTCTGCACCACTGGCCACGGGAACGTGGCCGGGCACCTGGCTTGTCTCCTCTGTTTTCTCTCCTGTGGAAGGATGGGGTTTGACTAGTTCAGTTTATTTTATGTTTTAACTTATTATTATTGATCCTGGGGGGGGAACGGGGGTGGGGGGGCTGTGCCACTGAGCCAGGTCCCAGCCCTTTTTATTTTTTCTTTTCACTTGTTCTGAGACAGGGTCTTGCTAACTTGCTGAGCCGACCTTGCACTTCCATCTTCCTGTGGGGCTCCCGAGTCTGGGATCCGGGCGCCCCGCCGCGCCTGCCGTCTAGACTGGTTCATCTTGAAAACGGCCTTGTCCTTGGTGCGACCTTCCTCCCCTTGCCAGGTGCTGCTCGATGCTCTGCACGTTCATCGGACTCTTGCAAAGTACCTCACCTCCTTGGAGGGAGGGGGAGGATCCCAGCCCTGAGCTAGTTAGACGGGTGGCCTCTGTGTCAGGCCTGGGCACGAAGCAAGCACCCCTGAGAGCATTGGCTGGGACAGCAGTGACGACTTGAGGGGCCTTATCTGTCTCCTTCTGAAATGGCACAGACCCCTTAATTTGTATTGAAAGCCAGTTTGGCAGTGGGACGAGGGGTCATGCAGTTTGTATCAGTCAGGATATCTGGGTAATGCTGCAGTAACGAATATCCCCAGATCTCAGTGGCTTGAAATCATCTTCTGTCATCCTCCCTCAAGGTTTTGCGGGTTGATTTCCCCTGCCTGTGTGGCTCTTGCTTGGCTCTGGCCAGTGTGGACTGATGCTGAGTCCTCTGATGGCTCAGCAGGGCTGGCACAGCTGGAGCAGCTTGAGGCCACAGGTGTCACTCTCCATGTGGCCTCCTCGTGTGGCTTTGGTGTTCTCACAGCATGACAGTCCCAGGAGCCGGTGTTCCCCCACCATGAGAGCAAACTGCCAGCTTACAGGACCCAGAACTGGTGTGGCGTCCCTCCACCTGTGTCCTGTGGTCAGTTGTCACAGAGCTGGCCTGGACTGAGAGGGGACATAGCCATCTGGGGAGGGAGGACAAAGCACATGGAGCCACTTTTAGCCTGCACAGCTGCCATTCCTTGAGCTTGCCGGGCCCCGGGTCCCTGTCCATGGGCTTCTCTGTGTCACTGCACTGGGGCCTCGGAGACACTGGGGAGGTGGGCACTGCCCTACTCCATCGTGCAGGTGAGGACAGCAGGCGGGAGAGGGGACCTGGCTGCAGCCCTGGGGTCGGCATGGACTGCTCTGCCCACCTGAGCCTTGCCCTGCCTAGCAGGCAGGGCTCCCCGGGCGCCTCCAGCCAGAGCCGTGTATCCAGGACGTGTGTGAGTGTCCCCCGGGCAGGGCCACGGTGTGCGGGGGGCAGGGAGGAGTCCCCTGTAAGAAAGTGACATTCTGCTCCACCCAGCATGGCGGCTGGCCCCTCTGCAGGTCTGTGCCGCAGGCCCCTGCGTTTCCTGCCTGGGTTCCTGGGGGGCTGGTTCCCGCGACGCTGGCTGGGGTGTTAATAAAAACAACATGCGTCCCACGTTTCCATAGAGACCCGGAGTCCATGTCCCCGAGGAGACGTGTCTTTGGATCCTGTGGATAACCATCTTCCTCTCCCCCTGATGTTCTGCAGGTCTCCAGGCAGAGGCAGATGCCGCGGTGTCAGTGTGTGAGGTGGACGGGGCGTCCTGGGCGCCCGGGCGAGGCCTGGGTGCGGAGGCCGGGGAGGCGGGCGGGCGGCCGGCCGGCCAGGGTCTGCCAGGGACACTGGGTTCCCTTTTGCTCTGCTGCTGAGTAGGAGGCCAGGCTTTCGCTGGAAGCAGAGGAGGCCTTTTAATCAGGCCCCGTCGCCTGGACAGCCAGGGCAGCGGAGCAGGCTGGCCGTGGGCGAGAGCCAGCTGCCCCTGCCGCACGGGTTCCTGGGCAGGATGCTGGAGCCGGAGCATGGAGTGCAGAATTCTTGTCTCTGACACCAAAAGGCGGAGTCAGCCGAGTATGACACACCTGGTGGGACCCCAGTCTCCTTGTCTGTCAAATGGGTGCAGGGTAGTGACCTTTCATCAGCAGGTGACAGAAGTTCAGTTCTAACTAAGAAAAACAAGAACACACAGGGAATTCCAGGGGTAGATGGAATTCCCTCTGTGTATTAGCTTCAGGCATGGCTGGATCCAGGCTCTCAAGCACATCTTCTGAGCTCTGTCTTTGTTCTCTCTCTGGACTCTGTTATAAAAAGAGATTTGTTCAGGAGGTAGGAGCCATCATAAACTTTTATTAGGGAAGACACTTAAAAAATGTTTTTTTTCATATGTGTTAAATGTTTTTAAAAACACATTTAAAATAATAAATATACCGCCCATTTAACAGCACAGAGGTTAGCTGGGAGCAGGACTGACCTCTGCCTTGGCAGTTATCAGGAGCTCCTGGGTGGCCCACGGCATGGCGTCTACGTCCCTAACGCGCTGTGCTGGGGACTCACGTTTGTTCCAACACAATGGGGGAGTTTTCTGCTGAGACGCTGGGATTCCAGCCTTGGCTCTGACGCTCCTGCGGTTTCCCTGGCCCACCCTGCCCCTCGGTGTCCTTTTCTGTGAAGGGTTTGGTAGCATTTGCGGGTGCTTGACTCTGCCCCTCGCCGTGCCCCTCACTGTGCTCCTCGCTGTGTCCCTTGCCGTGTCCTCCGCGGCTCACATGCGGGCTTCCTCCAGCATCTGCCGGTTTCCAGCTGCCTCTGTCCACCTGACTGGATCAGCCCCTTGCTCTGGGTGGCTGCTGGCCACCGGTGGTTTCAGCAGTTAGGAATGCGTTTGTCTCATGCTAAGCCATGTCTGGGACAGGCTGCCTACTGCTAGCAGGTGGCTTCTGTCCCAGGCTGCTCTGTTGTCCTCAACATGTGGCTTTCATCCTTATGTTTATAAGATGGCTGCCTTACCTCCAGGCATCACGTTGACATTCCAGGCAGCAAGGAGGGATGGGGAGAGAAGGAGCAGAGACTCCTTTAGTATCTAGGCCTTTAATAAAGCTGTTCCTGAAGCCCCAGCAGCCTCTGCCTGTCTCATTGGTAAGGACCCGTCATGTGCACAGCCTCAGAGTGCCGGAGGCTGGGAAGGCAGGTATTTCTTCCGGGACAGGATGGGGTCCAGGAGGAAGGGGCGAGTGGCCTCGTGTGGCCATGAGCTGGGGCAGGGGGCTCATCACGCCCACAGAGCTCAGCCGGTGTGTCTGTGGCCAGGCCCTGGAGGCTGCCGTCGACCACCTCTCCTGGGGGTGCCATTCCCCATCCCACGGGGACCCTTGTCACTGGCCTGTGTCATTCTCCAGAGTCAAGCCCCTGGCACGTGAGGGGCCTGGTACTGGCAGGTCCGTGGGGTGCCGGGGCGGCTGAGGTGGGGAGAGGGACCGGGAGGCCCTGGCAGAGGTGCTGCCCGGCAGGAGACTGAGGCAGTGGAGCTGAGAGGCCGCGTGTAGGGGGACAGACCTGGGGGCAGGGGGACAGGCAGGGCAGGGGGTGGCAGAGCTCCTCCGGGCCACACCTGGGTCAGCTGCCAGGCTCTGCCCTGGCCCCGGGCAGGACGTCTGCAGCAGGCCCCGCCCCCCCGGGAGGCCGAGGAAGATTCCCGACACCCCCGAGGGCGGTGGCCTCTCCCTGTCCCCCAGGTGGAGCCCAGCTGAGCGCTGCTGTTTGGGATGAGACCCCCACGGCCCTGCGCTGCCTGGACCCCGCCCTGGGAGTGGGCACAGAGTCTGGCCGCCTTCCTGGGCCTGGAGGATGGGGGACGGCCCCTGCCACAGAGGAGGGGTGGCCGAGCCCCGCGCCCTGCAGCCCTGACACAGCATTTCAGGTCCTGGGTGGCGGCATGAGGGATGATGGGGTGGGGCCTGGGGGGGAGGAGCCGGGCTGCCGGCCCATCAGGGACCCTGGGGGGGGGAGTGACTGGCCCTTCTGTCAAGCTGCACCTGTGCTCCACGGTGACAGGGGCTCCGTGGACCACTCTGCAAAGCCCGAGGCAAAGTCCCCCTCCTACGGAGAGTCCTGGGTCCCCTGAGCGCCCCCTGCAGCCGCTGTTGGCTCCTGGGGGCTGGGCCTGGGGCTGGGCTTCCTGGAGAGGCCTGGGGGCAGGTGCAGCCAGGGCCTGGGAGGGGCTTCATCAGAGCAGGTGCCTGAGCCAGGCTGGCCAAGGGGTGTGGCAGGGACACCCCCGGTGCTGTCTCTGGCTTCTGAGTCCCCAGCATGGCCCAGGAGGTCACCCCCACCCCAGCGTGCCCTGCTGCCACTGCAGGCCACATGTGAGTGACAGGGACCAGCACACGGCCGGACGTGTGACAGTGTGCGAAATGGGAATGAGTGTGCAAGTGTGCGTGCTTCAGTGTGCGTGGGTGGAGGCCACCTGTCCCCTCCCCTCTCAGGTCTAGGTGTGTGGTGCCTCCTGTCCACCGCAGGGCCTGGCCTGCCAGGCTCCCCGTAGCAGTGGGTCTGGGCAGCTGCCGGGGTGCGGCCAGGCTGAGTGGCCCTCCAGGACACCCCCGTCTCTGTGCACTCGGATCAGGTTCCAGAGGGGCTCCGGTCGCAGGGGAAACGGAGCACGAGGAGGGCCAGCCGCAGGGCACGGGAGACTGCAGCAGCCCTGTGCGGCTCCAGCCCTCGCGGTCCCTGCAGGAACGTCCCGGGCTCCGGGCCTTTTGCGTCTCCTGGACCCGGGAGATCTGGGCTGCAGGGAGGCCCGCTGGGCTTAAATGTGGGCCACGGATTCAATGAAAAGGAACCCAACCCACGCCCCCTGTGAGGACAGGGACCCAGCTGTGGCCCAGGTCTGTCCCCAAGGTGGCAGTTCCAGCCGCGGCAGGAGCGGTGATGGAGGGGACTCCTTCACTCTGTCCCTGCTCCCTCGGGCTCCATGCCCTGAGCAGGGCTGGGCACCGGGCAGAGCTGACTCAGAAACACGGTGCCCTGCAGCTTGGGACGGGCTGAGGCCCCGTACCTGGAAGCCTCCGAGGCAGAGGTCACGTGGGCGCACGTGAGGGGGAGGAGGAGCCGGGCGCCTCTGCGGGCCGAGCTGGACCCCGGGCAGGGGCTTCTGTCAAGCTGCACCTGTGTCCAGGCTGCGGGGTGTCAGGAAGGGGGCCCAGCCATGGCGCCTGACCAGCAGCCGCAGCCACAGGAGTGTGGGGCTGCTCACGGGAGAGCAGGGGGTGGCCTTGGGACAGGGCCAGGGCCAGGCTTGGCCTAGCTCAGGGTTTGCCCTGCACTTTGGGTTTGTCACCTGTAGAAGGAAGTGACAAGGACAGAAGTGGAAGGTGCCCTGTGGCCCTGGCTCCCTGGACTCCCTGGGCCTCCGAGGGAGGCACCTGTGGAGGTAGGAGAGGGGGAGGGGCGTCGTCCTCTGCCGTCACTGTGCTGGCTGTGCTCCTGTCTGCAGCTCCTGGTGGCCCTGTCCCCAGCCCCGGCCCCTTTACCCCTTCACCCCAGGGGGACGGTGGCTGCTGGCTGTGGGCGGCGGTGCTTCCTCGGCTCCTGCTGGCTCCTCGGCGCTGTGTCACCACTCAGTCCTCACAGTAGCCAGTGCGAAAGCCTCGCCGGGTCCCCGCATTGCACACAGAAGCCACGGTCCAGGGAGCCCAGTGACAGCCGGGACCTGACCCAGGCTGCCCTCAGACCCTTGGGTGGGCCCCTGGCTGTGCCCGTAGGTGAGGGGCCGGCGGCAGGCAGCGGGCACATCCTCTCTGTGCCCGGTGCTGGGTGCGCCCCTCCTGAGGCTCTGTGCATCTCGTGCCCCCAGACCTGTAGGCCCTTTGCTGTCCCTGCACTGGGTGAGGGGTGGCTGTGGCCTGCATTTCTTGGCCTCCTGACCCCACCTGGGAGCCCGGGGGGCAGAGCACCTGCCGTTTCACAGCCCAGCCTGGGCCCGCTGGCCAAGGGGAGTGGGGGGCGAGGTCTCCCGGGGCGGCTCCAAACCTTGTCGTCACAGCTGGCCACCACCATGGGGCGGGACAGGCTCCCCTGACGGCCCACCCAGGATGCTGCTGGCTGGGGTTGAGGACTTTTTGGGACAAGAGAAGTTTCTGCATTTGTGGGGACACCACCACCCACAGTGCCTTGTCCTGCCTGGAGGAGGAGTGGGTGGGTGAGGGGTGGCCGGGTCCCTCCCCCGCAGAGACACTGGCCTTAGAGTTGGCCTATGGTTCCTGCCATCTGGGTGATGCCCGAGCCCAGGCGGGGGCCAGGCTGGCTGGGCTGGGAGATGTGGCCTCCTGACTTGGCTCCACCGGGGACACCTTTGTCCTTGGGAAGCGTCTGTGTTGGGGTGCAGGGCTGATTTGCACCGTGCAAATCCCTCCCCATCTGCACACCTGGGCTCCTCTGCCTGCTGGGCTGAGGTGTGAGCAGGAAGGAGAGACCACCTCATGGAGTCCACCCTGCAGGTCCAGGGAGGGCGGCCAAAGCCCCTGGTAGCTTCCTGTTTCTTTCAGCGTCGTTTCTTGAGCAGAGTTCTGAGGCACAGCAGGTCTGGGCTCTGCTAGTGTGACGGGGAAGGGGCCAGGGGGTCTGGGCAGGTGCCCCACAGCCTTGGCTGGCACAGCAGTCTCTGAGGGTCGGGCGAGTCCCTGTGAAGACGACACTGACTGAGTGTTCTCGCACCCACTGTCATGGCCCCTGCCCACTGTCTGCCCTTAGAGACACCCCCCTCCCCCAGGGAAGCTGTTCTGCAGAATCGAGTCCTAACCTCCCTCTACGTGTGCCACGCACTATGACAGGTGGTGGCACCAGCCTTGGAATTCACTTGCATTCTGTCCCCTTCTCATCTTGTGTACTTGGCAAATGTCACCTGCTGTTCCTTGACAGGCAGGCATTCCATCCAGTCTGCCGAGGCCCGAGGCCTGGTGATGTCCTCGCGGAGGGGATCCCGTGGTGGACTTTGGAGATGCCTCAAGGGGAGGAGAGGCAGCCCAGGGCACCGTGACAGTCATGAATGTGTCGTGCTTAGCTGCTGGCCAGGCAGGTCGCCTTGTCTCATTAGTAAACGTGCCGCTAGCCCCCCTCCGCCTGCTGGCCAGGCCCTGAAGTCTGTTTACTGAATGCAAATCACGCCAGGGGATTTACTTCCTTGCCTTCCCTCCGTCGTCGTCCCAGATTTATGAAACATAAGGCTCTTCTCTTTAAACAATCCCTCAAAAGCTCCGACTTGCAAATTAGTTCCTTGAATGATCAGCTGTATATCTCCTGCATTTAATAAATTCAGTTATTAAGGAAGAGGCCATTGATCATTCAATTACAGTGGCTCAGGAATCAGGCTGCAGACGCCAGGTTGAGGAGCAAGAAACGGTAAGAACACCCTGAACGCGCCTTCGCCCTGGCTCCCCCGGGGGTGAGCAGGGGCAGGCTCTGTGCCCAGGGCAGGGTCCCCCCAGTGTGGCCCTGTGTTTCCGGACTGTAGAGGAAGTAGTGAGTCAGCCGAGTGGGAATCCTTTCCGTTTGATGGGTGCGGATTGGGGGATCTGCATTATGTATGAATTGCAATTTGCATTTCATTCCAGGGGCAAAAAACTGAACAATATTGATAAATACATTTTATGTGTATACAAAATAGATCTGAGCAAGACAGAAGGGCCTGGGAGTGGAGGTGTGTGGGAGGAAACTGGCCTATACAGAGACACGGTGCTGAGTCCCACTATCCCCACATGGGACACTGATAAAGGCTTCCTCTGACCAAGAGATAAAGGTGACTTTTTAAGTACATGTTTTCAGAGGTCTATTCTTTTTTTTTTTTCTAAAGAGAGAGTGAGGTGGGGGGGTGGGAGAGAGAGAGAGAGAGAGAGAGAGAGAGAGAGAGAGAGAGAATTTTTAAAATATTTATTTTTTTTAGTTTTCGGCGGACACAACATCTTTGTTTGTATGTGGTGCTGAGGATCGAACCCGGGTCGCACGCATGCCAGGCGAGCGCGCTACCGCTTGAGCCACATCCCCAGCCCCAAGAGGTCTATTCTTTTGAGAAAATCATGGTGAATGATTAAAGCATTTAAAAACTCGTATTTCCACATATATGAAGAGATACGTAAGGGATGATATTAAGCCCCAGATTGTGATTTCCAACCCATTTGAGGGCAGGCGTCCAGGAAAACTCTGGACTTGGTGCGCGAGCTCAGGGGGAACAGCTGCAGAATCACGGGGTCTGATGGCACCTCCCTCCTCACCCGGCGGCCTGGGCCCCGCTTTCTGAGATATCACAAAGCCCACCTCCCCCAGGAGCTCTCCTGGTCACCCTATCTTGCTTTTGAACCTCGGGTGACCAGGAGAGCTGTGGGTTGTTTTTGCGAAGGGCCACAGCAGATGGTGTTAGGCCTCCCTCCCTTCGTCCTCCTTCCTTCCGTATACTCATCCAACCATCTCTGACCACCGTGGCTAGAAGGCACATGTGTCCATCCACTTAGTCTTCAGCCATCCATGCAACCAGCCACCACCCTTCTACCTACCCACCCACCTAGCCCCCCCCATCCGTCTACCCTTCCACACCCCCATGTACTCATTCATTTATCCATCCATCCATCCGTCCGTCCATCCGTCCGTCCATCTGTCCATCCATCCATCCATCCATCCATCCATCCACTTTTCCATCTATCCATCCCTCCACTCACCTGTCTGTCTACTCTTCCATCCACCCATCCGTCCCCTCACCACCTGCCCAGCTCTGCGTCCACCTGTCCATCCTCTGTGGCAGTGAGCTCCACAGCACCCTTCATTAATGACTTCCCATGTGCTCGTGGCTCTCACGCACTTTCCAGCCAGGATTTGGGGCATTGTATTCCTTACCAGGCTGCATCTGGGGATGGTGAGGGAGTTGGCCTCGGGGCGCCACCCAGGGGTCCTGGGAAAACCACTGCAGAGCTCAGCAGCCATCAGGGGTCTCTTCTTGCAGACTTGGGAAACCCTGGGAACCCTTCGGCGGGTCGCTCGCTGACTGTTTGGTTTCAGGGACTTGTCCTCACTGGTCCCACCCCACCGGCTGCTGCAGCAGGCTGCAAAGGGAAGGGCAGGGTTGGAACCAGAGACCTGGGATCAGATCTGGAGCTCTGTCTTCAGGGAGCCTCAGTTTCTTGCCTGTGAAGTGGACACAGTGACACCTGGCGCCCAGAGGGGCGGAGGTGTGTGTAGAAATTCCCACGGAACCCCCCTCTGTTTAAAGGCTCCCCGAGGGATTGCGCTGCATGGGAGTAGAAGAGCTTTCGGTCCTTGTTGAACTCTGTGCTGAGGCCGTGTGGTGTCACGGAAGGAAAAAGGGGGTTCCTTCTGACGGGCCGGGGGGCTGTGGGAAGTCACCTCCCTCCTTGGGAAAAGCCCGGAGCAGCGGAGGGGCCCTGGCTCTCTCCAGTCTCTGCTCCTCAGACTCCCACTGGGCTGTGACACTAGCTCTGAGCCCCCCTGGCGCCAGCCTTCCCTGATGCCCGGGTGCAGAGCCCCTGGTGGATTTGGAGCCTGAGCCTCCCGTGGCTGCTGTAACCTGTGACCATGAGCCTGGGCCTAGAGCAACACAGCCCTGGAGCCCGGAAGTTGGAAAGGAAGGTGTCGGGGGCTGACTTCCCACTGAAAGCCTCCCGCAGCGCCGGGGCTCCAGGCCGCCCTTGGCTTGTGGCCACGACTCTCCAGTCTCTGCCTCTCTAGTCACAGGCCCCCTTCCCGTGACCTCTTCTCTTGGCCTCTCTCGTGAGGACCTTGTCACTGGATTTGGACTCGTCCCCGTAGCCCAGGATGCTCTGTCGGGTCCTTAACTTGGCCTCTGCAGAGACGGTTCCCAGGTAAGGCCACACTCGCAGGCCCTGGGTTCAGGGTGTGGACGTCTCCTTTCGGGGGCCGCTGTCCAGCCTGCTGTGGGTGCCGTTCCCCCCCAGCCAGGGCAGGGGCCTGGTTCTGCTCCATCTTTGCCCTCCCCAGGGCTGGCCGGTCCAGGCTGCATTTGCTGGGGAGCTGACCCCTCCTGGCCTCCTCCCGGTTCTCCCCTCCCTGCCCCCCGTCGCCCTGTTGCTGGGACTGGGCACTGCTCGGGGTCCTGCTGCTGCCTAGCTGGGTCCTTCCCAGCCTCTCACATGTGGGGCCCGGCTCGCCCCAAACTGGCCGCTCTCCTCGGCTGTGCCAGAGCTGGCGGCCTGGGCAGGGGCAGCTCGGGGGCACCGATGGAAGTCAGGGTAAGTCAGGGGAGGCTCTGCACTCCTCGGTGACGTCCCTGAGAGACTCCCTGGCCTTGGATCTGGGAAGGATGGATGGAGTGGAGGCGGAAGCCTCTTCCCTCCCTGCCCCCACTCCTTTCTTCAAGAAACCTCGTGGGTAGCTTCCTCCTGGGCTCTGGGCTCAGGTGGCCATTCTAAAGACTTGGAAACAGTGGCCCACCCAGGTGGCCCCGAGCCACAGCTTGTCACTGTGAGTTGCTCATTCATTCAACAAACCCTGTCTGCCCTGTGTGGCAGGCTCTGCCCTGGTTTCCCAGGCTGTGGGGACACGCAGTCCCAGCCCTGCTCTCTAGCCCTGTGAGGCCAGTACAAAGGCCCTGGCCCTTCTGGGATGCCCCGCCTCTGCTGCCTTGGCCGCACTCTGCCTCCGTGGGCCCCTCTTGCTGTGCTGACCCTAAAACACCAGAGCCAGGCTGCCAGCTCGAGTCCCAGCCCGGCCCCTGGTTGCAAGGTCATGACCACCTGTGAAGGTCAGGTCCCTCGTGGGCCGTGGCCGGAGCGTAGGTGTCCTGAAGCTCCTGCAGGAGGAGCACTGGCGCAGCTTGGCGGCAGGTGGGGGCACCGGTGAGCTTGGCTGGTTCCGGCACCACCCTGGGGCCTGATCACCCACGAAGCACTTGATAGTTTCTCAATAAATATTTATGGAATGGATGAGTGAATTAACTTCCTAATTCAGCTGGAAAATGACTACCACAGGGACAGATGGAGTGATCGTTAGAGACGGGCGGCTGCTTCCTTTCCCCTAAGCCTTTTAAAACCTTTATTATTCTGCCGTTATTACCAGGGCTGCTGCTCCCCACCCTCTCTACCTGCGAGCAGGGTATTAATTCATGGATGCTGAGTCTCAATTCTTTACACAAAACACATCCTTGGGCCCTTGGAGAAGCCCCGGTGGGACTGGACCTAACAGGCTCCCTGGACCACCAGGGCAGACAGGGGCCACTTCTGGAGGTGTGAGGCTGCCCCAGCCCTGGCCCCTGACCGGCAGTTGCTGGACACACGAGGGGAGGTTAACTGGGGAAGCACCCCTGGTCTTGTGGGGGCGGCTGTCAATCAGCGGGTTGATAAATGAGGGGCAGGCGGGGAGCTTGGGGAGGGCTGCCTCGTAACAGCCAGGTAGGCGGGTGCCCCGTGTGCTCAGGAAGGTTTGCAGACCACCCTGCCCAGGTGAGTCAGCCTGCGACGCTGGCCAGCCTTGGTGGGCGAGGTGGAGCCGGGGTCCCGGCCGTCTACACAGCCTGGGCATGGCCTGGTAGTGCGCCGGGCTCCCGGAGCTCCCCAGAGCAAGCCTCTTGTCATTTGGGTCCATTCTCCCCTGAGGGGCAGACCTGGGACTGGGGACCCCCCCCCCGGGGGCTGGACTTGATGCCCAGGGAAGGGGGCTGACGGCAGAATAGGCAGCTGCAGGCGGGGAGCCCAGGCCGGCTCCCTGGTGGGTGCTGACCGTGTGTAAAGACGCCGCCTTCATCTTTCACGTGCCCTGGCCTGCCTCGGCGGGAAGTGGTGGGGCGCTGAGCACGGCTGCTTCTCTGGAGAGTAATTGACAGGGCCGGACAGACAGCTGCTGTTTGTCCAGGTAATGACGCTGTCCTCCCCATCCATCAAGCAGTGGTGGCCACCTAACTGCAGGTCTGTGTGGGAGGCCGTCACAACAGAACTCCCTGGGGCTGCGTGGGAGGCCCGAGCTGTCCCCGGGGGCTCTCCCATCAGTGGGGTGACGCTGGCTCGTGGCTCGTTGCAGTGAAGGAAGCTCAGAGGGTGGAGGGAGCTCGGAGGCACTGACCCTGCCCGGGGCTGAGAGGATCAGCAAGGCTTCAGGGGGAGGTGGGCTGAAGCTGGCCGTGAAGCCCCAGGAGAGGCCGCCATGAGCGTGTGGTGAGGAGGGGACCCAGCCTCAGGAGTGACTTGGTGGCCAGTGTGCGGGAGAAGGACAGAGGAAGGGTGAGGGGTTTCAGGTGCAGGGGGACAGCTGAGCGTTCCTGGAGGGGCTTCTGTGTGGAGCCCTGGCTCTGAAGACAAGGTCAGGGCCTGTGGCTGCCGAGGCTTGGGTTGGGAGGCCGAGGAGCCCCAAGGGCTGCTGGCCTGGTGGACTGATGCCCCATGTGGGAGGAGGACCAGTGACATCAGGTCCCAGGACAATGGTATTGTCCTCCTCTAAAGCAGCAAAGACCCTGACTCCGTGTGACAAGCAATGAGCAGTTGTAGAGAAAGGGGCCACGGTGACGTGGGCCACGGGGGATGGAGGACAGGGGCCATGGGGGACGGGGGTCATGGGGGACAGGGGCCATGGGGGACGGACCCTGTGTGAGGGGCAGGAAGGGGGTCTTGTGCAGGTCACGGGGGCCACAGCTGCACCAGGACACAGGGCCTGATGTGTTCGTGGAGGGTTCCAGGTGTCACCCAAGGGCACGGAGTTGCCTGGTGGCTTGTGAGCTGGCCTGGCCAGGGTCTCTGTGGCAAATGGCCAGTCCCAGAAGGAGCTGACCCAGTGCTTCCGCCCTCTGGGCGGGTGATAGAATTGGGACTCTGGTTTCCGAGGAGAGGACAGGTGTCAGTGCTGCCAGCCACCCAGCTGGGTCCAGCATGGAGACCTGGGCAGCTACTGTGGGTCAAGTGCCCCCCCGAGATATCAGCATGGGGTGGGGGGGCAGGGGGCGGGGAGCTGGGTGCTGGGTGTATGTGGAGCGCCTGCGTGGGGGTGGGGGTGCCCTGGCCCTGAGGAAGGTCTGCCGCCCCCTCACTTACGGCTCTGCCCCCACATCCCCTGAAGTTGGATATTTTTTTAATATTTATTTTTTAGGTGTAGATGGACGCAACACAATGCCTTATTTGTATGTGGTGCTGAGCATCGAACCCGGGTCCCGCCCGTGCTAGACGAGCGCTCTACCCCGAGCCACAATCCCAGCCCTGAAGTCGGGTATTTTTAAAGTCCTGTCTGGAAACAAATCGTTGCTAAGACCATTTGCTCAGAACACTTAACCTAAAACTAAAACGTCGTTTCCACTGAAGAAGGCGCCTGCCTCCACCCGCAGCCCTGCTCAGAGCCCGAGGTGAAGCCGGAAGCAGGTTCCTCCTCCCCTAAGAGGGCGCCGGGCTGCACGGTGGCTCCAGGCTGGGCTTCGGGGGTGGCTCTGCCCTCTGAGGTGGAACCGTGTGCCCTGCTGAGGAAGGAGGTCGGGTAGGCGCCAGCTCTACCCCGTGGTGGCCCTGCCCGCTCCGTGTCCTTTCCAGGCACAGAGGTCATATCATCAGCCGATCATATCGAGGCCCGGCACTGTTGTATGTGCTGGGCAGACACGGGGGTAAAGGACAGCTCTTGCTGAGGGGCTGGGACACTTCCATGGGACAGCAGGCCCAACCACAAAGGGTGAGGGGACTGGGAAGGACTAGGAAGGCCATAGGTGGTCCCTGCAGCCTCCTGGCTGGCCGCCTGCTGGCCGCCTGCTCCTGCCCTGGGCTTCAGTCTCCTCTGCACCTGGCAGCAGTCCTGGACCCTGCCATCCCATACCCATGCTCTCAGGGAAAGAGTCAAATGGTCTCAGTCGCTCACAAGGCCCTAAGGATCCAGTCCCTGTTCTTCTTCAATCTCATCCCTTGCTCCTCTCTTTCCCCTTCCAACCTTGCCGGCCCCTGGACCTTTCCTCGACCCTGCGAGGCATGATCCAGCCCCAGCCCTGGGTGCTTTATGCTTTGGCTTGGAATGCTTTTACCCACGTAACCACATTTCTCCTGCCCCCTTCCCCCAGGTCTGTACTCTAATGTCACCTGCTCACAGAGGCCCCCTGGCTACTGTGAGGTGTCAACACCCCTGGCCCTTCTCAGCTTCCCCCTAATGGCGTTTACAGCAGAGCACGTGTTATCTAAAATGCCTCATCAGACCATTCGTCCTGTGGGCTCTCAGCCACCAAGTCCCTGAAGGCTGGACTCTGCCCAGGTGCGTTGCTGTGGCATCCTCTGTGCTTGGGACAGGGCCTGGCACCTGGTGGGAGCTGAGATGATGGACAGGTGAGGAGCCTCCCACTGGGTGGAGAAGGGCTGGGAGAGGAACCTGTGCTAAGGACTGAGCTCAGCCTAAGAGGTCACATGTCCAGGGAGCAGGAAGGGGGGTCCTCTGGACTCTGTGGGGGCCTCCTGACCTCGCCTGGAGCCACAGCAGGGTCTCTGCGGCGGTTGGCACATGAGAAGCAAGTGTGTGCCCCCATGTAGCTGTGGGGGACGTGGTCAGGCGGGAGTGAGGGAGAGGCGCCTTCAGCACCTTTGTTGCCTACAGCCCAGTACCACAGCATGTCACTTTAAAGGACTCTGCTCTCCGGAGCACACACAGTACCCAAGCCTGTGGCCAGGGCGCCTGGACCCCCGGTGGGGAGGTCTGCAGGACAGGTGAGCTTGCTTGCAGTCTCCACCTTTCAGAGGCCGCGCTTCGTGCCCGTGGACACTCTCTTGGATGCACCTAAGCCGCACTGTTAGTTTCCTCTCCACTGAGGCACGGTGTTGATTGCAAGCCACACTCTGACTTCAGAGATGTTAAAACACAAAAAACCTCGGGTCCGGATCAGTGCGACGGGGGTGATGGAATGCGCAGATGCGCTCACAGCTGCCAGATTCTTCCCATAAATGCGCCTGTCAGATTTACATCCTGGAGAACCCAGCGGGCTGGGACGTGCTGCGAATTACTTGGCACACGCACACCCAGGCTTCCTTGGAGGTGGAAACTTCCAGCGCATTCCGGAGACCTGGTCTCGCAGGGGGGAGTGGGGCGCCCCAGGGTGAGAGGCCCCGGGTTTCCAGGGGGTGGGCAGAGGCGGCAGTGCTGTGCAGCCCGAGCTCCGGGGTGTAAGCCGAGCCCCTTGGAGTGGCCAGGACTGTTTCCTCACATAGAAGCCTGTAGAAGTTTCCAGAGCATTTTCCCCCCCAGCCCGGGCCTTCCAGGACCCCCTTTGCTCTGTGATTGTTTCTGCTCCTTCTCGGGGGGCTGGAGCTTCCCACACAGCGAGCCCTGGGCCAGCAGGGCAGGGCTTGGGGAATGGCCACGTGGCAGAGCGCCCTGGCGAGGAAGCCTGCGGGTCCCCCCAGGGAAAGGCCTGGCACGCGGGGGGAGCTGCTGTGACTGGCCTCAGGGGGAGGGGACTCTTGCTTTAAATGCATCTGGCAGCAGCTTCGGAGAGGTTTCCCAGCATCCCCATGAATATTCAGGACGATTCAAAACAGATGGGAATGCACGGCAGCCAACAGGAAGGCCACCCGGCAGAGGTCCCCGAGCCACCACGCCCGGGAGGGAGGGCACACACGCAGTACCTCTTCCCTCGGGGACCCTGGGAAGCCTCACTGGGAACGGTGTCCCTGGGCCTCTCTCCCTAGCATCAGCCCCTGCTGTGAGGCGAGGGTTGGGGTGCAGGAGGCCTGTTTAGGGGAGCGGGGCTCTGAGGTGGAGGTGGTGTGGGGGCAGGGTCCCGTCACTCTGCTCCATGGGCAGTTGGAGCTCAGGCCCTGTGGGACCCTGGGAGACAGTGGGGACACCCATAGCAGCTGTCTCACCTGAGGACCAGGAAGCTGAGCCGTTTGCCAACCCGCTGCCCACCCCTCATCGGTGGAGGATGCCTCTGGGGACGCGGGCCCTCTGGCACTGTGTCCTATCCAGGGAGGGCTGCGGATGAGGAGGGAGACGCCCAGGTGCGCCTGGCAGGCAGATCTCAGCGTGGATCTGAGGGGTGTCCACTGAGAGGCCCAGGCTTCCCGAGGGAGTGGGGCGGGACGGGGGGCTCTGGGGCAGGTGCGGCCTGGGGAGACGCCCCCCACAGCTCCGCAGGCTCCATGTCAGAGGCCAGCTTCGGGGCTGGTGCAGGCTCCGTCCTGGGGAAACAGAGCCCCGGGTGGATGTCACATGCTGAGCTTGAAGAATAGGTGTGAGCCAAGACCAGGAGAGGGCCTAGCCAAGGCCACCAGCAGGTCCCGCCTGTCACACACCTGAGGTCACTCAGATGCTCCTTCACTCCAGAAAGAGGAGAGAGAAGGAATTCAGGGAGGTGCGGTGCAGGCAGCGGGACCTCACTCCCGGGTGGTGGGGGACGGCGCAGCTGTGGCCGCTCAGGGAACTGGAGGGAAGCGCCCAGGGGCTTTGGTCTCCCAGCCGAGGCAGAGAAGCCGGGGAAGCTGCAGGAGGACCCCCGGAGCTGCGGACGGCGTTGCCAGGCGGGCACAGCGGGAGCAGGGCGCAGGGTTGCTGAGCTGCCTGGCGGGCAGAATGCAGGGAGAGCGTCGCCATGACGGGAGAGGACCCGAGCTGCTCCCTGTGGCGCTTCTCCTGGCTGGGAGCACACTGCCTTCCACGCGGGTGAGCAAGGTCGGCCTCGGCGTGGTCCGTGGAACTGCTGAGGGGCAGGTCGAGCGCTGGTGGCACCGGGGCCTGTGTTCCTCCTGCACGTGCAAGTGGAGGGGCCCACGGAAAATGCCGGAAGGAAGGAGCACGGCCGTTGGGGGAAGCTGGGGTTCATACCTGTGCTCCCTCTGTGCTTCCATCACGAGTCACTGTCGTGTGGAGGCCAAGACTCCCTTCTCCCAGGGGACCTGGAAGCAGGACCCAGGGTGGCTGTGAGCCGCCTACTGCAGCCCTGTCCCGTCCCTGGATGGGGCAGTGGGACAGTGCCCAGGAGCCACAGGACGCTGCTGCACGCAGGGCGCATCCCTGTGTGCTGCATCATCACGCCCACCTGGCAGATGAAGAAACGGAGGCTCTGAGAGGTCCAGCGGCCTGACAGAGGCTGCACACGAGTAGTAGAACTGGCTCCCACAGGGTGGCTCCGGCTGGCACCCTCGGGGCTCCTCGGTGCCCGCTCCTTCAGCTGCTGCCCCTTGCTGCACACCGGGCCCAGGGAGAGTCGTGGCCTCTTCCTGTAGAGGGTCCCAGATGGGCATCTCAGGGCCTCTCACACAGGTGGCCTCGCCCCAACTGCCTCCGGTCGAGGGCGGGATCACAGCCCCTGTGGCCTTGAGCCTCGGGGCTCGGGAGCTTCCCCTCTGGAGTCCAGGCCTCCCTGCTCCTTTGTGGGAGGCAGTGTCCCTCGTCCTGAGGGACAAGGGAGTGGCAAGGGGCAACAGCACTGGGCCACACCATGGGCTGCAGCCTCATCTCTGGCTCCCACGGAGGAGCAGGGACCTCTCCCTGTGTGGAAGTCACCTTTCCCCTGTGCCCCTTAGAAAGGGACATGGGCCTTCACCTCCCAGTGCCTGCTCACGCACCCACATGCGGGCATTCACAGGATGTTTGTGGGGCTTAGGTTTCCCAGGGCTCTAGGCACATTTTGGGAACAGGGTCCCCCGTCCCCTTTGGCAGGCGGACCCCACCATAGCATTTGGGAAGCACCCCAGGGCTCCATGCACGAGCTGGAAGTTGCCTTGTTGATTCTGGATGCAGAGAGCCCGGGGATCCAGGGTGCAGGCGCCTCCCCGGTCGTGGGGTGTTCGTGCCACCCTGACTTGATGAGGACGTGGCTCTCAGAGCTGCCTGGCTTGGACTCTTCTCAGTTGGCAGGAAAGGGCAGCAGGGCTGGGCAGCAGGGTGGTGCCATTCTTTGCGGTGACCTCGGGCCCCAAGGGTGGAGGTCCCCAGTATATACTGGTGGGGAAACCGTGGCTGAGAGAGGAGAGACTGTGTCCTCTCCAGGCTCCCCAGTGGCAGGTGGTGGCACGCACTCCCAGGAGATCTGGTCCTCAGGCTCACAGGGTCAACTTCCGGCTCACAGGGTCTTTGTCAGCAAGAGCCTCTCACCGAGTGCCCATCCTGCCAGTCCAGCCACCGAGGGTGTCCACCGCAGTGCAGGCACCTTCCGAGCGCCATGAAGAAGACCAGAGTCCTGCCTCTTGGCGGCCAGTGGGGAGGCAGAACACGAGCGAATGCACGTACAGTGCAGCCTGGGCGGCCGCTGTGGGTCACAAGGAGGTCAAGGTCAAGGTCACCTCTGTTTGTGGCAGAGGTGGTTGCAGGTCCCAGGGGCTCTGGTGGCTTCCAGCTGGCTTAGCACAGCAGTGGGTGGTCTCTTGTTCTGGAGGCCATGGCCTGCGATGGCGCCTGGGCCAGGCTCAAGAGCCTTCCTGTCTCTCCAGCTCCTGGCTGGGCTGGTCTCTCCAGTCTGCCTCTGTCCTCACACTGCCACTCTGGTCATCTTCCTGGCCTGAGGACACTCCTCACTCGGTGCAGGGCCTCCTGGGTCACCCAGAAGGATCCCTCATCTCAAGAGCCTTCAGCTCATTACGTCTGCAGAGACCCTTTTTCCAGACAAGGTCACTCTGCCCGTGCGGTTCTCAGGATAGGCCCTGTCCTCTGTGGGGGCCACCGTGCAGCCCCCTGCCACGGCACATCTCTCCCACCCTCCAGGAGCTCTGCAGAGTCTGACCGCAGTAGGTGGTTGGTCTTCACCTTCTATTGAGAGCAGGTGTCCTCTCTGGGAGGAAAGGGGGTGCCAGTGCAGCTCGGGCTCCTTCCCAGTGCCCCCTCCTCCTCTGCAGGTCCCCAGCTCCACGACAGCTGGCAGGGGGTGTGGGGAGCTGCGGCCCTGAGAGGTGCCTGGGGGTGGGCGGGCAGCACTTCCAGACGGCACACCTGGAGGCCCCATCCTTCCTTCCTGGGGGACCAGCGGCCAGCAGGACCTTTCAGAGCGTGCCCAGCCGAGCTCAGGCTGGAGTCCCAAGGGCACAGGGGCGCAGGGGCCCTGGCTGTTAGGACAGAGCTAAGAGGCTTCTGCCGAGGTGGGGAGCTAATGAGGAGCCAGGCACAGGCCACCTGGGTCAGCTGTGTGGGGCTGGGCCACCCAGGCACCCTTCCCATGCCCTGCTGAGAGCCAGCCACCTGCCTTCTACTGCCCTCCTGATATCCTTCCTGGGAGGTGTGACTGTCACCATCTCTCTACTCCACTGAGCGTCTGAACAGATCCGGTCACTAGCCCGGTCTGGCCTGTGTTTATCTTTACTGTGTGAGGCAGACCCTCGGTGGCGTTGGACGTGAGGACTCCCGGGCAGGGGTAGCAGGATGGGGCTTTGCTTGCCCCAGTCCATTGTCAGAGCACCTGAAGCCACCTGTGAGAGGCCCCGGGGACAGGCCAGGGAGCCACCTGCTTGGGCCGCAGGGCATCAGGAGAGGCCTGAGCATGAGCTGTCCCTCCTCCCAGGTGGGCTCCCTTTCCCTCTGCCGCACTGGAGGGCCCTGTCAGGATGAGGGAGGGCAGGCTGGCTGTCCTGGGGCTGGGCTGGGTGGGACCAGAAGAGGATGTGGCGGTCACCTGGTCCCAGCCAGCCCCACACTGTTGGTGGAGGACTTGGGAGTCTGGGGAGGGATGTGCTTATGGGTGCAGGGTACAGGACAGAGTTGGACCAGGATCGTGTCGCTGCCCTGCAGTCTGGCTCGGTGCCCACAATGCCTCAGGGGTCTCCGTTGCCCAGGGCAGAGTGACCCTGGGCAGAGCCGGTGATGGAGCAGGCAGGGGGTTGGAGACCTGGGTCCCAGGCCGTAGAGGCTGGGTACTGCCTTTCAGGCAACGGGAGCTGTGGGAGCTGGGGAGAGCTCAGCTCCCGGGCTGCGTCGGGGCAGGGGGCCTTTCTTGGTCAGGTCTTCCTGCTGTGCGGGGTACTGGCAGCCGCAGGGTCACCGGTTCACACCCACTGTCACTTAGCAGGAGGGGCACCTGCGGGCTCTGTGAGTGGGGTGCTTTCAGCCATCCTTTGGAGAGAGTCTGATTTTATGAGTTTAGAGTTCATCTGATAGATGAACTTGTCTTTTTTTTTTTTTTCTTTCAAGAAAGATGCTACAATACTGGTATTGACTTCTTTAATTTGACACTTGACTGAGAGGAAAAAATAGCCTCTTAGTCCTTCAGGAGTATTGATCTGGTGATGCTGGTGGCCTGGCTTGGTGGTCTCCCGCCCTCCTGTCTGTGGGAAGGAGAGCAGGACAGGGGGTGGGAGGTGGGAGGTAGGGGCGGTCCAGGTGGCTCCCCGGGAAGGGAACCCTGTTTCTTCTGCTCTCTTAAAGCACGTTTTCTTGCAACATCCCAGCTCTCTGCAGAAGAGCTGGTGGGACCCCCAGCCTGAGCCTTTCCCAGTGCCTGGCTCAGCTTCTCTGGATGCTGGGGAGGAGGCCAGCAGGTCGGTGGCCTTGGTAATCTGGCCCACGACAGCAGGGGCCTTTGTGAAAACCGTTCATGCCTTAGGCCTCACTGATGATTGCAGACAGTGGTCCCCGGGGTTCTGATGCAGCGCTTAAAAATTCAAAAGCCCAGCAAGCTAATGAGCAAGTTAATCCATGGACTCTCCATGAGCCCTCCCCCACGCTCTCAAGATGAGCCCCGCAGGAGAGGCCAGGCCAGCTGGACCGTGAGAACTTGAACCTTGTGCACAGACTGAGCAGAGCATCCTGGAGGTCACGCTGGGGTCCGAGTCGGGTGCCTGGCCGGGACAGGAGGCTCGTTCCTCCGTTGTGAAGTCCTCTTGTTTGTAGGGCTGTGGGGACAGGGAGGGAGGGGCCACACCAAGTGCACAGACTGGGGCCCAGATGATGGGCATTCAGTTCCCACCGTCCTGGAGCCTGGGAGTCTAGGATCAAGGTGTGGCCCCGCTGGGGTCTGGGGGTCCCTCTTCCAGGCTGGCAGATGCTGCCTTCTGACTGTCCGTGTGGCCTCTCCGAGTTCCCTGCCTAACTGGCTGTAGTTCTGCCGGGTTGGGCCCTACACGTGTGACCTCATTCCACCTTAGTGACCTCTTGGTAGTTCCTATCTCCAGACAGGCACACGGGGTGGAGAACGGGGGGAGCTAGGAGTCAGTCCACAGCAGGGTCCTTGGCAGGAGCCCTTCTTTCCTGAGGTGCTGTTGCCCACCTAGGTGCCCCCCTCCAGGAAGCCTCCCCTCCCTTCCCTGTGCTCCTGGGTGCAGCCTTCTCTGTGCGCTCTCCCGACCAGCTCGTCCTTCTCCTCTGACGTTGCTCATGCTGGGGGGCAGCAGGGACTACCAGCAGAAAAACATCTGCCCAGTCCCTTCAGGTGTAGGTGGCACTGATGTCTCTCACTGGGGAACCCAGGTGCAGTTGGGGAGGCATTGCTGGAGGCTTGGGGGGCTCCTGGGGTCAGGGATCGAGCAATACCGACAGCGGGGACTCTCTGGGTGCTGTGCAGTTTCTTCCCCCGGCGCCTTTCTACCTCTTCTCCTGTCTTCGTCTGGCCCCCCTCTTCTCCTGTGGATACAGCTGGAGTGCCCGGAAACCCCTGCGTCGTCTTTGAGGCCCCTGAGTCTGCAGCCCCTTGCAGGCAGGGCCTGGCCTTCAACTGGCTCCTTCCAGTGCCTGCTGCCCCCGCCCCGCCCCGGCACCTAGCGTGTGCTCAATAAATATTTGTTGATAGCACGAAGGCTCCCGGTGCCTGGAACAGGGCCGGACACCTAGTGGGCATGTGATAAATGTTTGATGCATTGAATTCATTGAAGTCAGCAACGGGGATCAGCAGCAACTGCCCAAAAGAGCGAGCCGCAGTTAATAAAGCCCTCCCCGGCCTGGGACATGAGTAAAATATCACAATTTATGTAAAGCTTTTCATTATAACTCTGCAGGGAGCTTCCTCCGGTATTAGCATTCCTCGGACCCTCTTATCAGCAGCACTTCAGCTGTGGAAGGCAGCGGAAGGCAGCGAGCAGAACCGCGCATTCCAAATAGAGTGGCCATGGTGCGTCCTCCCGCAATGCTCCAGGCCTCGACCCCTGAAACATCCCTCCTCACCACGGTCACCTGGAGCCAGCCCAGCCACAGCTGAGGGAGAAGGACAGGTCCCTTCCAAGAGCTGGGACCCTGGGGGGAGGGCGTCCAGCAGGGGTGGGGCTGCTTTGCCTCCTCTGCTTCCTCTGCACAGGGACCGAGGCAGGGACCCTAGGTGGCTGTGTGACCCGGGGCTGGTGGGACACTGATGGCTGACCCCAGGGGAGTTGGGCCACTCCATGCGGCCTGGCACTCTTGTCACGCAGATGCCGGGGACTTTGTGGGAAGCACGTGGAGCCCTGGTGTTCAGCTGCCACTGGTGGCAAGATTGCAGGACCACATCCTGCAGCCCAAGGACAAGGACAGACCCCCCCCCCCCCCAAGACCCATCACAGGGTCTTCTGAGCGTCTGATCTCCCGCCTCGTCACGGCGATCCTGTGTTTACCACAGACGTCCAGGGCAGGGCAGGAAGGTGGAAAGGAGTGGCAGGGCCCTCCCCTCCCAGGGCTTTGAGTCTCTGCGTCCACTCATGTCCTGTTCTGGGGCCTGGGGGCTGAGGGGGATCACATTTGGGAGCCACATGAGCTTTGGCCCAAACTTGAGCCGGTTTTTCAGGTGTGGAAGGCGCCTTGCAGCTGGGGTCGGTCGGGCTGCACCTGCACCCACCCTGAGGGTCACAGTTTCCGTGTGTCTGAACCCTGGAGTTCTTACCTGGACTTCCCCTGCTGTGAAATATCGCTGCTCCTTCTGATATCCTGACGACTGTCCCTGAGCTCCTCCAGGCTGGGGGTGTGGTGGGCAGTGGAGAATGGCTCGGGTGGGCGGTCCAGCTCCTCCCCTCGCTGAGCCTCAGTTTCCCTGTTGTGTCTACAGTGGGCTGGGCAGAGCATGCTGGAGAGTGGCCTGCTTGCAGGGAGGGCTGTCTGGGCAGTCGTGATCGCTGCTCTTTGGCACATGGGTCAGGATGGCCAGTGCCCTCTGCTGTGATAATCATGCCCCTGGGTCTGACAGAGTGAACATTTTCTCTGCTCTCAGGTGACTCTGGAGCAGCAACCTGTGATCTCTGGGCTGGCTCCCCATCTTGTAATCTTAGAGGGCTGCCGGCTCCTTGGACCTGAGGGACACAGGGGAGGGCTGCAGGAATGAGGGCCGTGCAGAGGGCCCCGGGGAGAGATCCCAGCTGCTCAGAGGTGTCTGGCACCCAGTGAGGTGGGCAGGGCTCAGATGAGGCAGGAGGAGGGTGGGGCAGAGACGCTGTGTGATGGCCAGCCGAGGGATTTCAACCCCAAAGCAGGGGCAGGCTGGAGAGGCTCACAGCAGGAAAGGGACACACCTGGCTTGCTTTTGCAAGATGCCTGTGGCTGTGGAACCTGCAGAGCAGAGCCTGGGCGCCAGTGCCCTGCTGCAGGCCAGGGTTTAAGCCCTGGGGGGGGACCTCGGTACTCTGTGCCCCAGTGTGTGTTGGGACCCACCCACCCCCTGGGAGAGGAGCGGCCCCTCAGGATGCGCCCCGTCCCTCCAGGGCTCCTGTCACTGTGGTGCCCACGCGCCTGGGAGATAAGAAAACCCAGGAGATAAGACAGTGACCACAGACGCACAGGCTGAGGCCATGTGGTGGGCTGTCCACTTAGTGTGCCCCCTGGGCCCAGGCTGGCTGGAAGGGGAGAACCCTTCCCTCCATGTGTCCGGGAGGAAGGGGCTGAGTCAAGGCTGCTCCTTGTCTGGGCGCTCTGTGAACATCTGAGGCAGCTCTTGCAAGGGAGAGGCCTGGGCTGCTGTTGGGCGCTATGTGAAGAGGGTCTGGGGTGCTGGTGACGTCTGTCTGCAAGCAGTCACACCCAGTGGGATGAATGGAACTGGGAGGCCGGGCAGGGTCCTGGCTCGGAAGCCCACTCTTCCCAGAGAAGGTGCCCCAGGCGTTGATGAAGACGCTCTTGGCACGGGCGCGTGCACATGCCTGCCATGAGGTCTGGCAGCACGCTGAATTTATTTATTTTATTTTTCCAAAAGGCTCTTATTAATTAAAAGGAAAAATAGTGGATGCTCGTTAGAAAACAGGAGGAAAGGCCGGGCGGACAGCCTCTGCTGGGTACCTGGTCAGTCTCTGGTGGTCTCCTCTCTGTCTCTTGGGGCTGCAGAGCCTGTGACTTGAACAGGGCAGCCAGGCTTCTCCTAACCCGGTCCCTTTGTTTCCTGGTTTATTTCCCTCTTGGCTTTAATGCCATATGTCCATGTCCTTCCCCAGTCCTTGGAGACGAGGCTTTGGAAAGTGGCCCAAATTTCGCCAAGTGGATATTCCAGAACAGGGAGACTGGTCCCTTGCTGTTGGCACTTTTCCGTCCCCACACTGTGCACATGCCACACCAGGGTGGAGGACTGTGTCCTGGCTGAGTCCTCCCAGTGGAGCCCCATCCAGGGGTGAGCATGTTGGGATCTGCTTTCTGCAGGGCAGCAGCGGCACGGACAGCTGGCTCTCCTGCAGGACAGACATCTCTCCCAGGCCGCTGGACATGGGCCAGCATTTTGAATTGCAGAGCAGGCAGCTGTCCTGGCAGGGTGTCCCCGCGGTGCTCGTGGATGGAGGGAGACTGGCTGAGAGGCACTTCCTTTGGCGGCACCAGCACACACCTATGTTGGCCTCCCTCTCGGATTCACGGCCTTGCTTCTTGTCACAGCGCTGAGGTCCTCGATGGGTCACCCTTGGAACACAGCCTGCTGGGAGTTGTCCTTTCTGCCAAAGGCAGAGGTGACAGGATAGACAAGAAGAGGCTGGAGGTGGGCTGGACCAGGGTCTGCCGTGCCCAGGTGAGGGCTGGGGTCGGATCCTGCAGAAGGTGGACGTCTCTGAATCCCACTGTGGAGGGTCAAGGTGGTAGCCCTGAGTGCAGCCCGGCCCAGTCCAGCGTCACTCCCAGGAATTGACCAAAATAACAAACAGCCCTGCCCTGCTTCCTGCTACTTCCTTCCCAAAGTCTGCGCTGGCCTCGGGCTGCCTGGTTGTCTGGACTTGGGATTCGAGGGAGTGGTGTTGGTGGGCACCCGGTGGGCCAGCCCGGGCACTGTTGTTGCATTCCCTACACCCCCTTCCCTGCCCTTTGCCCCAGGATGGAGACCCTAGCACGCAGCACTTGACTCCCTTGTGCCTGACCCCACTGTCCACTTGAGTCGTGACCAGTGCTCCTTGTGAAGCAGGGCTGTGCTCCTGAGCACCCCAGGCCGGAGTCTGCAGGTGCCGCTGGCTGATCCAGGGCCCCTGCCCTGGCACCAGGCTTCACATGGTTGTCGATGTCCTGCCTCTGGCCTGAGCCTGGGCATGGGTGAGGTGTGGACACTTGCAGAGGCCAGGAGCCTGTGCTCACCCCCCAGCCAGGGGCGGCACAACCCCCACCTGCCTCCTGTGACAGCCTCTTCCATCCATCCCCTGTCCGTCTGCTGTCTGTAGTTCACAGGCCGTCTCCCGAGAGCCCCGTGCTGAGACGGGCAGGGTTGGCATTTGCGTAAGCCCTCCAGGTGTCCAGGGAAATGCTCAGCCTGGGCCTGGCACCAGGGTGGCCCTGGGTGGCCGCTGGCTGCATGGAGTGGGAGGAGAGGGATGGCTGTGCAGGAGGTTTCCAGACCTGAGGTGTGCTGGCCCCTTCTCAGCTTCCAGGCCACGCCACGAGGAAGGGAACCTCATTGCCCCCTTGCCCCTGGGGACACTGAGGCCTCATTAGGTGAAAGCACTGTCGGTTTGAGCCCGCGGCCTGGGTGCTCCTGCTTGGCCAAGCTCTCTGGGGAGGATGGAGACTGCAGCCCCTTGCTCTGATGGGGACACTGAAGCTGGACCCGGAGCTGCTCCTGCGTGGAGCTCTATCTGGACTCTTGAGAGTTGAGGTCCTCAGAGTGACCCGTGGTGATCAGGAGGTGTGGGCCTCAGAGAGTGCCCCCAACCCCTTCTGCCCTGCGCCAGCGGCACCTGCTTGGGCACATCCTCCTCCTCTCCCCTCCTCCCTCCTCTCTGTCTTCCCCTCCCCTCCTCCCGTCCTCTCCTCCCTCCTCTACCCCAGCCCCCTTTTCCTCCCCCTTCCCTCTGGAGGAGACGCCATCATGGCCGCCCACACAATGAGGCAATTGTGAGCTGCAGCCCCACTGAAGCCAGGGACATGGCGGAGGCCTGATTTTCATGAATAATCAGAGGCCCAGCCAGGCCCGCTGCGGGCGGCAACCCGAGCTCGGTCAGCCGGCCGGGTGGTTGGCCTCGAAGCTTTGTCGGAGGATGGAGAGCCCCTGGCTGGGTGCCACGTTGCCTTGGCAGAGGGTGGAGAGACGGGACTGGCCTTGGTGGGCGGATGTGCCAGATGTGTAGCGGCAGAGCACCCTGCGGGGTGGTCCCGAGGGGCTGGGCCTGGGCCCGGCATGAGCTCAGCTGCTGTCAGGCCCTGACCATGGGCCTATGGGGAGCAGCTGTTACATGCTGTCCACTGGAGGGAGTGGACAGAGGACAGGAGGATAGCGTCCCGATAGTGATGGTGGGGTGGGTATGCCTAGGCTTGGGGTCGGTGTCCCCACCCTCCAAGGGATTCGTTCCTGGGACATAGCCTCAGGTTGCTTACCTGTTGAGGCACCCTGATGCTGTCCCCTCCCAGGGAGTGGGGCAGAAGGGCCAGGATGCTGGATGCGTGGTGCCAGCGCATAGTAGGTGTTTAGTCACCGCACTTGAAGTCACAGGAGCAAGCTGGTGCCTGAGGAGAAGCCAGACCCTGGGGCTTCCCTGTGGGCAGTGAGTCCAGGCACAGGCTCTCTGGGCTTCTGTGTTGATGGCCTGGGAGGGACGTTCTCAGCACCTGGGACTGGAACCCACGCAGCCCGCAGGCGCGCTCTTCCTCTTGGCTGCAGTGACACCTGCTGGCAGCCCTGGGCTGACCCTGTTCCTGGGGCTCCCGGGTGTCCCCACTGGGGGACCCCTGCCTCCCATGTATACCCCACCTCCTGGTCATCTGCACAAACATCACTGGGCTCCCACACTCACGTACGTTAGGATCCCGTGTCCTCCTCCTGGGGCGGACACTTTCTGTCTGCAGTGGCACTAAGGAGGAAGCTTGGATCTCGCAGGCGCACTTTGTGGTCAGCGGCTGCTGAGCCAAGCCTGGGCTCACTGGCAGCGAGCCCTCCTCCCGCCAAGGCCCTGAGCCGAGAGGCCTGGGCCTGTGGCTGTGGCCCTGTGAGCCTCCCTCTCTTCCCTCTGCCCCACCCTGCCAAGGACACGGGGCTCATTGGTGGCCGAGTCCCCTGGACGGCGTGCTCAGTTAGAAGTGTAGGTCCACCCTGGGCTGTGGTGTGGACAGGAGGCAGCCAGGTCTCTCCAAGCCTCAGTCCTCCTGCTGTCCAGGGGGATCCCCATGGTCCAGAAAGTCAGAACTGTGGACAAGCACCAGGCGCCCTGCCGGGCAGCCGTGGGGAGCAGAAGGTTCTAGAAAGGTGCAGCTCTCCAGGCCCTGCCGGGGTGCTCTTCCTCTGCACCCGATGCACCCTGAGCCCTGGGCTGTTGGGACATGCACGGGTACCTCTGCCCGCAGGCCCCGCCTGGGGAGGTCCACCTGTCTGGCCTGGCTTCTGAGAGCTAGAACTGGCCTTGTGACCACGCCTTCTCTGGTGTTGGTGTCTTGTGGCTTCTGGGTCCGCAAGAGCAGCTGGCCCCTGGGACATCTGCACCCCGTCCTCCATCTTCAGGGCTCTGTTGGCCTGGTGCTGCACTGGGGACCTGGGGACATCCTCACCTCCCTGGATGCCTGTGGCCCCTCTCTGCTGTAGGAGATGGAGGGCTGGGATGCTGGAGTGCACCCCTTCCCTTCCTGGAGGTTGAGGCCCTGTCTGAGCCCCCTGCCACCCTAGCACCATCATGGGGTCCTGTGGGGGCTCAGCATCTATGGAGGAGTCAGTGAATCCCCGTCCCCACACCCCAGTCAGTCTGGGAGGAGAAGCCACTGCCTCTGCCTCTCCGGTCATCAGGACTGCAGCCCTGTCCCCAGCATGAAAGCCACTTTTGTGTTTATTCTGCTGGCCCTGCCCCTCCCCCACCCAGAGGCCCAGTCGTTCCTCTGGTCACGACCCTCTCTAAGGCCAAATGACTGAGCCCTCCTGGGGCTGGCATCTCCCACCCAGGGCTCCTTCCAGACCCCTGGGGTCCTAGATTTCAGTGTCTGCGGCCCAAGTCTGCCTCCAGAGCCTGCAAGGACACTTCCCCTCCAGGGCCGTCCTTGGGGAGGGGACGTGCAGGTGGGGGCCGGGGGATGGAGCCTGCTGTGTGAGCAGCATGCGCAGGCAGGGGTGTGAGGCCTGGGGTCCACCCTGGGCTGTGGTGTGGACAGGGAGGGCCAGCAGAGTCCCAGGAGCAGGGTGAGTTCCCAGCGCCTGCAGGGACCATGAGGGCAGCTGGGCTGGTGGAAGGGGAGGCCTCTCTGGCCAGAGGCTGGCCTGGCCTTTCCCGGGGTCTTAATCCGGCCACTGGGTGGATTTCAGAGTCCAGGCTGCCTGAAGTTGTGGCCACCTGCCAACATTCTGGAGGGTTCCCAGAGCTTTCCCCTGCTTCTGCTGGGTCAGTGGCCCAGGCCAGGGACGGCCACCACCACGGTGCGCTGGCCACTTCGGAGCTGGGTACTTTGTGGGCAGCTGTTCTCACAGCCACAGGCAGGTGGGGAGGATGAGGGTCTCTCCCGCGTGCTGAGGGAGGGGCTGGCCCGTCTGGTTCCCCCCGCGAGTTGTCTCTGCGAGGTGTCATGGGGAAATGGAGGCCTGGGAACCCACCGAGTGACAGGGAGCTGGGCTCATGTCCTCATCTGCCTCAGCCTGTGCCAGGGCCAGAAGAATTTGAAAGTCTGAGGCCCTGGCACTGCCTGTGTGGGTGGTCAGGCACTGTCCTCCCCATGTCCTTGGGACCCTGGTGCTGTGTCCAGTGCCTGCTGCAGAGTGTCCAGGGGAGTCAGGCTGAGGGTGTGGTCTCCGTGTTCACCTCCACCCCACAAGCGTTTGTCCCTCTGGGACAGGCCTGGTGGGAAGATAACCAGAAGCGACCCTGTGTTTTGGAGTCGTGGCGTTGCAGGATTAGTGCGGCATTAGCAGGAGGCTTCTCAGAAGAGCCACCCTGGCCCCTGCCACCCCTCCCTGTCTCCCAGCCCCCCAGCTCGGCACAGAAAGCCCCAGGGTAGCATGAGACAGGCAGGGGACTGGGGGCAGGAAGTGGACAGAGCAGGCAGCCTGGCCAGGCCGGGGGGCCTCCCTGCCAGCTGAGGCCAGTGGGTGGGCCGTGGCTGTGAGCAGTGGTGAGCTCTGAATGGCAGTGAGCCCTGGAGAGGGGCTGGAGGATCTCGTCTGCCAGTTCAGGGCTTGTTTTCTCCCTGGGGAGGGCCGCCTCAGATGGCCCCCTTTTGGCAGAGCTAGGTTCCCTTTGGTTTGGACTGCATGGCCCCAGTCCACCTCTCTGGGAGACCAGCTGGTCGAGGACATCAGACAGCAGCTGGAAATAACTCCCCCTTTCTTTTAAAACAAAGCAAAGGCACCAGCCGGCCAGCAGCAGGAGCAGGTAGATCCAGGGCTTCTCCACTTGATCCACGTCTGTGGTTCTTTCTTCTTAACAGTGTGTGGAAGAGGATCCCAGGGCCTTCGTTCCGAAGAGCTGTGCTCACCTGGTGTCCCTTCATCCCAACAAGGGAGATGTGGGCAGTGGGGTCCCTGGACAGATGTTCCTGCTGCCCACATCCCTCCCTGGGGCAGGTGGGTCCTGCAGCTGCCCCTGCTCCCAGCACCCGAGGCCCACACACCCATCTCCCCTCCGGGCCAGACACACAGGCCTCTTCCCCCAGAGCGCCCAGGTACCCCAGCGCCTCCTGCCCCTGGCTGGCCTCTGAGCTGAGGCCTGAGTGGGGGACTGGGGTAGCCAGGCACATTTTTGGAGGCCCTCTGAGCCCCAGGGGCAGAATCAGGGTCTGGTAAAACTGGTTTTCTTGTTGGGGGATGAGGGGCCGACTCAGAAGTCGACTCAAACCTGTCCGAATCAGGGTCAGGGAGAATGACCGCCCCGTGATAGCCAGGGCAGAGACGGACAAGGCGCGGCCACCCTTCCCAGCCCCTAGGTGGGCCGGGCAGCAGCTGAGCTGGTCTGGTGGTGAGGGTGCGTGGAGGGCAAAGCCCTGCCTGGAGGGCTTCCTGCAGGAGGGGCCTGGGGTCCGTAGGGGAGTGAGGGTCCCGAGCAGGGGCAGGACCCAGAAGCATTCAGGGTAGAGGGCGGCTTCCCCGGGAAGGGGAGCTGGGTTTCTCCGGGCACTTGAGAGATCTTGGTGTCCAGCTTGCGCCAAACCCCGCAGGGCCTCCGCGGGGGCCTCTGAGGCTCCGCCTCTGCCTCCAGCAGTGAAGGGTGGCGCCGGCCCGGCCCCGCCCCAGCCTGTTCTCACATCGACTCTCAAGCTTTGGGGCGGGTGCTGCTGTTAGGCCCTTTGTGCGGATGGAGAAAGCAGGGCACAGAGAAGGACAGAGGTGCCAGCCCTTGGTTGCTCCAGCCTGATGCCCTTCTGCTACCCCCGAGCGCCTCGGTCTACAGGGACTGCCCCCTGCCTCAGCCAGCCTTTCCCGTCTCTAGGCCTCGCCCAGGGCCACTCTGCCACAGTCCTGGCCAGCGAGCTCTGTCAGAGTCGGTCTGCGTCCCAGGCCGGCTGGGCTCCTGCCTGCCCCCTGCCGGGGCCCTGTCATTTCCACCCCGGGGGCTCCCGCTGGCCGCCCCCCCACCTCCACCCCGTGTGGTCAGGCCTTGGCTCAGCTCTTCTCTCCATGGGCCAGGCCTTATCTGGTACTGACACAGCCCAGAGCTGGGCACTCAGTAGCCCTCTACTCGAGTCGCTCCTCACTCCACTGGTGCCTCACACCCGCCGTGTGCCAGGAGCTGTCCCAGGCCTGGAAGGTGCAGCAGAGATCTAAGCAGAGCCCCCGTCCCCAGGCACCTGCGCTCCGGAGCCAGAACCCTGCTCAGCCTTAGCACCTGCCAGGCACGAGGGTTGCGGAGGTGAGGGCCACTCAGCACCTGTGGCACAGGACGTCGGAGGAGAGGGATCAGTACACCAGAGCTCCTAGGAGCCTGTCCTCAGGTCGCAGGGTCTCAAGCTTGTGGCTGGACTGAGGTCTGAGCTGTCGTCCCCTGTGGGGAGGGACCCTGGCCTGGGAGCATCAGTGCAGAGTACAGACCCTCCTTCCCTCAGCTGGCCTGGCTCCCCGGGAAGAGGCTGCCATAGTCCTGAGTCATTCCACAGCCCAGACCCAGACTGTGCCTCCGCACCCTGAAACCACCAAGTGAGGCGGAAACTGACCGTTCCCGGCTTTCCCCGGCTACCCAGCTGGACTTCCAAGAGTCTGCCTCTGCACGCGACTCTGGGTGGCACTCTGGTGGCCTGAGGTTCCCACCTGACTCCTCCCTCCCACCAGCTGTGCAGACAAGCCCATTGCCCAGAACTGTGGCAGCGACGGCAGCACCCTCCCCTCTGCCCAGGCTCCCTGTCCCCCCGGGACACCCTGCCTCCCCTCTCCTTCTTTGTCCCCCGCAGGGCACAGCAGGTGGTGGGCCAGGTTGGGGGATGCAGTCAGGAAACACAACACACCCCAACATCCGGGGGCTTAGTGTGATGGAAGTTTCTTGCCCTCCAAAACATGTGGTCCCGAGGGCTGGCCAGCTGGTGGCTTCCATAAAGATTGAGGGCTCTGGCTCTGCCCTCGCTGGCCAGGTGGTGGACAGAGGAGGAGATATGGGGATTAGTGCAGAGGTGACCCTGGGCTGGGCTTGGCCACGGGGATTTTATTGTGGGATCTTGGTCCCTTCCCTGATGGTGTCCCTAGGCGCATCCCCAGCACCCCACATTCTTCAGTCTGCTAGACACTCGGGGTGCACAGGGGGACGCATGTGGCTTGGCTGTTTGTTCTTAGGACGGTGCAGTTTGGGCAGAGTGGGCTGTGCACAGGGAGGGGAGACTTGAGACAGTCGCCCTAGGCCTGCGGCTCTCGGCCCAGTAGGGCAGGCTCCGGGGCTGGCTGCGCCTGGGAGTTGCTTCAGTTCCCACAGCTCATCCCAGGAAGGTGCTGCCCGGGGCAGGGGCCGGTGGTGACGTTCCTCTGGACAGAGCTCTGCTCAGCGCTGCCTGCAGGGTTGCCCGGAGGCCAGGGTCAGGCCCTGTCTCTGGAGGTGCAGGCAAAGGTGGCGGTAGGTGGCTGCTGTGGACTCGGTGGGTCAGCAGGCAGGAGGTGTTGGAGAGGGACCCCTAGATGGTCTGTGCCAGGCTGAGTGGCCTTCCCGCGCAGAGCGCTGGAACCAGTTCTCTGACGAAGAAGGGATCACTGTCCCCCATGAAGGCCAGGGCTCTCTGTGGTGCTCTGTCCTGCTCCCTGCTGCATTGTGGGAGACTGAGGCTGGGGAGGGCCATGTGCTGTCCACACCTGGACGAGAAGCCTGCTGGACGGCTCTGAGGGACGCCAGCCACAGCCCCCCAAGCTCTCTTCCCTCTGCCCTCCCCCAAAGGCCCTCTGAGCCAGACAAAGGCTGTGCTGTGCCTGGGAAGGATTGCTGGCGGGTCCTGGGAGGGTTTCCGGAAGATTGCACACATGAACTTCCTCTCTCACTTCCAAGCAGTCTGGAAGTTCCTTTCATAGCTAAGCAGCCATCCCTTGGGCGCGCGCAGCTTCTGGTCCCTCTCGTACCTTCCCCATGGGCACACCACGGGGAGCGCCGCCCTGGCTCCTAGATGAGGAGACCAAGGCTCCCAGGGGCGAGGTGCCTGCGCTGGCCACAGAGGGGAAGGGGCAGAGCCAGCTCAGCTCGGGGCTCGGCTGCCATGCCCCACCTCTGGGCTTGCATCGATCGATCGCTTCTCCCTGAGCTGCTTCCCAAGTTTCTGGCATTTTCCATCCTGAGGGTGGGTGCTGACAACTGTTTTGTAAACAGCGGGGGGGGGGGAGAAGGAACTCTGGAGGGCTGCGGGGGCTGAGGAGCCGAGCGGGTGCCCGTGCAGGTGTGGGTGTGGGTGTGGGCCAGCCTGTGCAGCCTGGCCGGGTCCTGCACCGTCTTTCCAAGGTCGTCTCGACCCCCTCCCCCTCCATGCACGGGACCCAGGGCCTGCTGCTGTCGGGGTGTCGGGGCCTCCCCCTCCCTCCCACACCCCTTGGGTGCTTCCTGGGCCCCGACTGGGCTGCAGCCTGCTCAGAGCCTTCCTCCGTGATCCCCACGAGACAGAGGCTAGTGGCTGGCTGACCTCAAGGTGGGGACTGTGACAGCCTTGGGCTTGGCTTGCCCCATGGGGAGCTCTTTCTCGGTCCCTGGAGTGCAGGGTGGCTGTGGGGGAGCTCTGCCTGCTGCCCGAGGCTGTGGAGCCAGAGCCCTGAATCTCTGGGGTGCAGGTGCTCTGCTCTCTCCCCTGGGCTGACCCCGTGGAGCCACTTCTTGGGTTTCTAGAACGTGCTCATCCTGCCTTGCCGTTGAGCGCGGGCAGTTGCAGCTGACTGAAGGTGGGTGACCACTGGGTCTGTGTGGCAGACATGCCAGCGCCCTCAGTGCCGGAGCAGGGGCCCTGGTTCCTTCAGGAGCCTTCCTCCACCCAAGGCAGCCTCTGCCCTGCTCCCACCCACCCAGCACGTGACCTCTTCATGCCCTCTGCCCCCTCCTCCCCTCTGTCCCCCTGTCCTCTCTCCAGTCTTCCTCCTGCCTCTGCCAGCCCCTGAGGAGCCCTGGGGTGCTCTGTCCAGATGGGGTGAGGAGCTTTCCTCCTGAGGTCCCCACTCCCCCTCCCCACAAGCCTCCCCTTCCCGCATGTTACACCCTGGGTGTCTGGGTTTGGGGTCCTGCTGCTCTGGAGGACTTGGTTGTCTCCTGTGCCAGCTCTGGGGAGGCTGCCGTGTCCCGTGCCCTCTGGCAGCTCTGGGACATCCCCTGTGCTGTAGCAGTTTCCTCTTCTGTGTGCTAGTGTGGAGCAGGCCCAGAGAGGTCAAGGGACTCACTCCAGTGTGCCCAGCAAGTTGAGCTGTTGCTGGTGATGGATTTAGGGCACCTGACTTTGGTCTTGTCTCTTAGCAACACAGGACTCAGATTCAGAGCCCTTTCCAGGTGCCTGCCAACCACACAGGAGCTGTGGCCGTCCCTGCAGCCAAGAGTATCTTCAGCCAGGAGGAGCGCAGGGCTACCTGGAGTGTGCTGGTCAGGAGGCAGCTGGCCGTGGGCGGAGGGCCCTGGCTTCACTTCTGCACCAGGACGCTGTGCTTGGAATGGGGGCATGAACCCGGCCGCCATAGGCCTGGGGTCAGCTTACTGCTCAGCCCCTTCAGCTGTTCCCACTCTCTTTGGTTCTTCCAAAATGCAGCCCCGAGGCAGGGGCTACGGAGCTGGGCTCCACACGATGCTCTCCTCCTCTCAAGGCTCTGGACTGGCCACCACAGGAAGCAGAGGTGGCCGGGCTGTGGCTGCATGCAGCTCCTAGCTGGGGACAGAGGCCCATGGGACTCAGTCAGAGATCACCAGGGAGTCCCATCAGCTCCAGGGTGAGGCAGGTGCCAGTCCAAGTCCCATGTTCTGGCTGCGCCCTCTGGGAAGTCCTCTGCCAGGCGGGGACCTCACCCCCTGGCAGGGCTGGGGTGGGGGTCAGGGAGGAGGCCAGCTTGATGAAGATCATGGGCTAGGAAATGGGGGACTCAAACCCCAAATCCACGATTTTCCACTCTGGGAAGCTTGGAGAAAGGGACAGGATGAGTAGATTTGGGGCACTGGGAGCTGGGAGCAAAGACTGTCTGAGATCACCCATCCCCGGATGCCCAGGGTGCACGCTCCTCAGGCAGCCTGCCTCGTAAGTTAACTGGGCTTTGTAGATGGAGTTCGTATGACATCTGCATAGTAAAAAGGCACAACCCCAATGTGTTTTATAAGTTAAGATTTTGCAGAAGATTTCACTCTTAAAATGACCTGAGAACCTCTGTAGGACTCTGTTGGCCGGGGTCTCCCTCTGAGTGGAGAGGGCTCCCATTCAGGACTGCTGGGCCCTGTTCCCCAGGCCGGCTCAGCCTGCTGCTGTTGACCCAGGTCAGGGCCACCGCAGCGGGAGCTGGGCTGGGGCGGGAGATCTTCCAGGGCCTCAGCCTTGGGTTTGGGTTGGTCCGCCGTCTGTGAAGCTGCAAAGATAAGTTTTTAAAACCAGGAAATCTGTGCAAATCTGCTGAGAGGAAGATGTGAACAGTGTGCCCCGGGGGTCCACTTAGGCAGCGTGCATGCCCCAGGCAGTGTGACCCAGGTGAAGGACAAGTTGAGCGGGTCAGGGAGCTCAGGTTTGAGATGTGTGCACACCTGTGAAACTGTCGCCTCACTATGGAGCACAGGTGTCCCCCCACGGTCCCCCTCACTCCTTGCCATCCACCCTGTCCTCCCCTCCTTCCCACAGTCCCCGTGGAGGGGACAGATTTGAATAGCCTCCTCCTCCACCAGGAGCCTCCCTTGCAGATATCCTGGAATGTTCCAGATGCACAGGGTCCCAGGGGACGTGGGTGTCTCTGACAGTGGCCAGCTCTCTGCACAAGCCCACCCACCTCCAGGAAGGGGCCCGCAAGCCTCCGAGCCCTGAGAGGGAACAGATGGGACATCTGTGTGAGGAGGTCATCAAGCACGACTGGGGGCAGCCACTGGAGTGAGGCTCTTCTGCTTTCCACCGGAGCCACCCAGATGGCAGCAGGGTGGTCTCTGCCCGTTTGTCCCAGGAAGCCATGCTGGGCAGAGACAGCACGAGGTTCGGAGTCAGTGCCCCCAGTTCCTATCTACATGGAACATGTGGACGTGGCCTTCTTCTGAGAGAGGATGGCTGCCCGGGTCATTTGGTCAGGGCTGGTTGTTTGGGGCAATGTTATTTTGTTGCCTTTGGTGTTACTGTGACGAAACCCTTGAGGAAGTTTCCTTCATAAAGAAGGCAGGTTTATTTGGTTCATCATTCTGGAGCTTTGAGGGGCAGCATCGCATGAGAGCTTCTTCCGAGTCTCTAAGTGGCTCAGGGTGTCACATAGCAGGAGCACATGGGACTCTCCCTCTCCTTCTGAAACCACCAGGATTCTGTCTTGGTGGCTGCCACTGGTGCTCTTCCCAATCACCCTCCAAAGCCCCACCCTGAACACTGCAGGTGAAGTTCCCACCGTCCTCCTGCCTCACGCCACCTGGGGTGCCTCAGCCACGTTGGAACAAAAGCAGGCTTGAATCCAGGGCCTGGTTCTTGTAAGAGGAGAGGGTGTAGACACAGATGCAGGAGGCGGCCCTGTGGACACGGAGGTGGGGCCTGGATGCCACCACCATCAAGGAGGCTGGCCCGGGAGGGGGAGGAGGCGGGGCCCCCAGAGCCTGTGGAGGCCCAGAGCAGAAAGAGTTAATTTCTGTTGCTTTAAACCCATTTGTGACATTGTAGTGACAGTCTCAGGAGCTACTGCTTAAGAGGTCCTGCTGAAGGTCCCTTCTACACGGGTGTCCCTGGGCCAGGTCTGCTGAGCCTTGGCTTCCTAGAGTGAGGCTCATGATTCGGATCCCAAGCAGATATTCCCAGAAGGTCCTCAGGCTCGGCTCACACTGGCTTCCCCCCTCGCCCTTCCCGCTGGACAGACCTAGGGACCAGGCACCCTGCTGCTGTGGGCCAGGCGCTTGGCTAGGTCCTGGGGACACCAGGGGCAACAGCCACAGCCCCCCTCTGGACAAGCCTGGGCCCTGGCTGCAGGCCAGTGGCAGCCCTGCCCCGGAGTGGGTGCTCTGCCTTTGCTTTCCATCGTGAGAAGGGATGATGGATCCATGGGCTCACCCACCCACCCGCCAGACAGCCACCCAGCCACCCAGCCACCTACCCCATCCACCCACCCAGCCACCTACCCATCCATTCACCCACTTATCCACTCACCTATCCACAGACCCACCCATAACTACCCAACCATCTACCCACCCATCAACCCACCCATCAACCTACTCATCCACCCACCCATCCACCCATCCACCCATCCACCTACACATTCACCTACCCAGCCACCCACCCATCCATCCTCCCGTCCAAGCCACAGCTGTGTACTGAGCATCTCTAGTGCCCAGGACCCTGTGCTGAGCATCTGAGGGACAGGAAAAGACGCAGGAAGCCTCCCCAGGAAGATTCTGCTGAGCACCTGCTGTGTGTGGGGCAGCGCGGCGCCCAGCACAAAGTGTTGGGGATAAATCAGTGAATGTGAACTAAGGGCTTAGAACAGTGCCTGGAGGCGCTCGGGGGAGAGCTGGTTCAGCGTCCCCAGTATTTGCAAGGCAACCCTGAGTGAGTCAGCCACCTTCTGAACGTCTGCGTGGATTAAATGAGGTAAGGAATGCAAGGTGCCTGGCTTCGACACGTCACCCCTTATCATTGGCCATCAGGGGTGACGAGGGGGAATCATGGAGGCTGCTGAAATATTCTGTTCTAAACCAAAGGTTGCTCTCTGCATGGCTCCCGTCCCCACCAGGGCAGGTGACCACCCCCAGGGCGCCGAGTCTTTGGAGGAGAGACCTGGGTCCCTCGGGGCACGCAGGTCTCCTCGGACCCTCCCCTGCTGTCCAAGGCTGCACCAGGCCCCTCTCCTCCCAGGAGACTGAGGCTCAGACACCCTGAGGGTTCCAGGGCCGTTTGGGGGTCTGTGTGCCCGAGGCGTCCTTGGGGGCCACGAGCTTGTTCATTCACCAAACCTCAGCAGGTGGTCACTATGAGCTGGGTACAGGGCAGGGGACAGGGACCTCGAGTGGGGCTGGAGGGGCTTCTCCCCCTGTGGCGGGGAGGGTGGGGGCTGCAGAGAGCGGCGCAGGAGGGCTGCTGTGTCCCATGTGTTGCATCTGCGTGGACGGAGGCGTCCCCCAACAGACACATGTGCTGTTCCGGGAGTGGCGTGGCGACCGTGTCAGGAGGGGTGGCTGCAATGTGGTGTCCTGTTGTGTCCCCACCCTCCTGCGCTTGCCTGGCGGCGGGCTCCATCCAGAGAGCCTTCCTGCTCCCTGGGCGGCCCTGCTGGGCTCCGCCTGTCCCTGTTACCACAGGAATGGGGACTTCTTTTCTCCGACCTCCAGGCTCCCCTTTGTTGGTTTCCATCAGCAAGGCAGTGACAGGGACTGCCACCATGCCATTGGTAGGCTCCAGGACCACCATCTGAGGGTGAGGAGGGCTCTCAGCAGCGTGGGCTGCCCACCAGCCCACCCCCCTCCATGGCCTGGCTGATTTGACCCAGGGACCCCGGTGTTCTGGGCAGAGTTGTGTCCCTGTATCCGGAGGCCACCCCAGGACCTCAGCACATCACTGCACATAGAGACAGGGCTTTAAAACGGGAAAGTTCACATGGGCTCACTCGGGTGGTCCCTACTGAAAGGGCCTGGGTCTTTATAAAAGGAGGACGTTGGGCCAAAGAGGATGTTGGTGCACAGCCACACAGAGTGACCGTGTGAGGACGTGGGGAGGACCCGTGCACCCCTGGAGGGCGGCCTGGGGGAGTCAGCCCCTCTGCACCCCTCCTCAGACCCGCAGCCCAGAGCACACTGTGAGCCTCGACTGTGGCTTCTCTGCAGCCCACAGCCTACTGTCCAGCGCACTCTGATTGGTGGGGGCTGGAAGCGCAGGTCACTTGGGGCTGACCCGCTGACACCACTGCTGTTGGACACCCTGTCTGCACACTGAGCTCTTCCCAAATGGACACCTTTACTCCCCACAAGACCTAGGAGGTAGAAATAACAACTCTCTCCATCTTACACAGAAGAAATTGAGGTTCAGAGAGGTTAAGTCACTTGTCTGAGGCCACCCAGCAGTAGACAGGGAAACCAGGACTAGAGTTCATTCTCCCACGCTCTGCCCTGCCTCCCACCCCACCCGCACCCCTGGATGCCCCACTCCACTGGAGCATCTGTGGGGAGGTGAGTGAGAAGGGCCCCACACCCACGGAATTGGTGCCCAGGCCAGTGAGAGCCCCTTCACCTTCAGAATGGTGAGGCCTGGGAGCAGGTCGGGTGAAGTCACGGGTTAAGATAAGCCTGGGGCAGGGGGCCCGGAACCTGCAGGAGGAGCTTCTCCCAGCACAGGTAGTGCTGCTAGCTCGTCACCTCTCGTCACCCCAGCTCTCAGCGGGAGCCGCGTGCTCACCCACAGACACGCAGGGCTGCTGGCAGCTCAGTCTCAGAGCCATTTAAACTGTGCTCTTGTTGCTCAAGACGAAAGGTCGGGGCCGTCTGGGTGGCTCTCACTACCCCTGGCTCCGAGAGGCTCGGCTCCCGGTCAGCCCTTAGGAGGTCCACTCTTCTGTCCCTGTGTGTTCCAGGGCTGCGAGTTTCAGGTATTTGGAACTTTATGTCTCAGGCTGGCCTAGACACACAGGCTGGGACATGAACCTGTCATTCCTCAAGTACTTAGTGAGCACCTACTATGTGCCAGACATGGGTGGCCTCAGGGGCCACAGCAGTGAATCATCAACCAACCCTGTCCTCACGGCTGGTGATTCTAGGGTGGGGGGAGCAGGCAGTTCCAGAAAGCACAGCAAACGTGCAGTTCCATCTGTACCCAGGAGGGGTGGGGCAGGGCATGAGGACAGGAATGGGCAGGTGGGTGGCCCCGAGCCTGGAGGATTCTGCCCCCGGGTCGTTTGGTTCCAAGATGCTGGTGCCCCAACATTGCTGTGCCAACATTGCTGTGCCTGGGGGCTGCTGGGCGTGCAGCTCCTTGTGAGGTCCAGCCGGGTGAGAGGTCCAGCGGAGAACCCCATCCTGCCTCAGGCATCCACACTCTCCCACCACAAACCCTGGGCCTGGCGCTGATCTGCCGAGAACAGGCTTATGGGAGCCCCAGCCCGGCCTGTCTGCTTGTGAGCTCACGCAGCGCGCTTCACCTCCACGAGCCCTGATTTTGTCCAGAAAACGTCTGCGCCATCTCCCCCGGGGTGTGAGCAGGAGTGGGCGAGCTGAACGGTGAGTCCAGTGTGTGCTCAGTGAGGGAAAAGTGAACTTGTTCCCCCACAGCCCCTGACCGCGGCCAGCCTTCTGCCCCCCAGGTTTATTGAGGTAGAGGTCACCTGCTGGAAGCCGTGCTGTTTCAGGTGTGCAAAGCGGAGGCTTTGGAAAAGCTCCTACGGTCAAGACACCACAGTCAAGGCACAGCAGTCCCATTTCTCCCCAGTTCCCTGCATGCCTCAGTTGTCCCCGGTCCCTGACAGCTGCTGGCTTGGTGTTGGTCCCTGTGGTTCTCTTTTTCCAGAATGTCACCTGAGCGGAGCCCTGGGGTCTGCGGCCTTTGAGTGAGGCTTCTTCCCAAGGGTCACACATTCAAGATCCAGCACGAAGCGGCATCAGTGGCTCCTTCTTTAATGTGGGGGTGACCCCAGTGTGTTTCCACAGCCACCACTGGGTTGTTTCCAGCCCTTGAGGGTTAGAAAGGTGTTTGGCATTTTAAGTGTGTCTCGTGATTTCTGGGTGGTTGCTGGTCATGTGTCGGGAGGAGATGCAGGTGGTGTCACGGCTGGGAACAAACCTGCTTCCTCTAACATCAGGAGGGTCCTGTGGGGGGCTCAGTCCTTCTAGGCATGAACTGAGCCAGGCTTGGGCTCTGTGGCTCAGAAACCAAATTGGACCCTCGGACTTGCCTGATCTGCCTTACACAACATTTTCTTTTCTTTTTTTCATATATTTTTTTTTTTAGTTATAGGTGGACACGATATCTTGATTTTACTTTTATGTGGTGCTGAGGATCAAACCCAGTGCCTCATGTGCTGGGCAAGCGCTCTGCCACTGAGCCACCACCCAGCCCCTTACATGGATTTTCCAGTGTTAAAAAAATCCAGATCATCTATAATTTGGGTTCTCTTGAAAAATGAAAGTTTGATCATGCGCTGACCCTGCATTGCCAAATGTCAGCGGTCACCTTGTGCAGAGATGGCCTCCTGGCTGTGGGCAGGGCCTGTGCACTGTGCTGTGTGCTGTTCCCTGAGGCTGAGCCCACCCTGTGTCCTCTCCCTGGTTTTGCAGATGGCTGAGTGGGTGGTTCTGGACACTGGATGACAGGGAAATACATCCCTTGTAGAAAGACGGGGAAGCCTTGACATCCCCCTACGGTTAGGACGAGGCAGTCATCAAAGGGCTTGGCTGGAGCCTCGTGGAGAGCTCAGCCCGAGAGTGTCCTTCCACACTAGCGAGGCTCAGTGGGCTCCCTTTCCTGGCTCCCTCAGGCACAGCACTGGTGCCCACCCCCGCACAGGGCTGTGGTTCTGGGGGACAGAGGAGCCCCTGGGAGGAGGCATTTTCCTGATGTGCAGAAAGGCTGAGCGCAGACAGAGCCAGCTTTGCCCTCCCCCACCGGCCGTGTGATGTCACCTGCAGGGAAGACTCACAGTTGACATTTTATTTTGAGGACCCAGATTTCTGAGCTCGTTGCCAGATGGCTGGAGCGGCGGCTGACGGACGCCAGACGGCTGCTGGGGGATTGGGAAACCAAACACATCCACGCGTCGGGTGAGCCCCTGTTTCCGGAGGGAAGAGCAGGGCCCTGAGACTTGGCTGATGTTGGCCAGAGTTTCTCCGACTCCCTGAGCCGGGCCCTCGGGCTGCTGTCCTTGTCCCCGGGAGGGGGCGGTCAAGGTGGAGAATCACGGGTGTGAGAACCCGCTGTTGGTGTTGGCTCTGCGTTCCTAGAGGAAGTGCCGGGGTCCTCTTGGCACTGGGGACACAGCAGTGAGCAAAAGAAGGTCCCTTCCCTCCTGGGACTTTCATTCCAAAAGGGAAGTCATCAAGTGGACAGCTCAGGAAGCGCCATGGCTTCTGACGGGCAGAAGTGCCCGGAGCCCGGAGTGACAGGCCACAGGCGGGAGGCTCGAGGCGTGGGTGGTCTTAGACCCTGTGGTCAAGCCACCACGGGAGGAAGTGCAGGCGGGGGGTCGGCTGGGCCCAAGGCCCTGGCGTGGGAGCAGGCTCTGTGTGTCACTGCTGGGTGCCCGGGGCATTGGGAGGGCTCGGGTCCCGTGGGCCCAGGGGTGGTACTGATTCTAACTGAGAGGGGAGGCCACGCACTGCACAGAGGTGGCTCTGGGAAGAGTGACACCCCAGTCAGAGCTTGTTGGCTCTTCCCTTGTGAGACTCCACCAAGAAGCAGGACTTGTCTCTCCGACCCTCGAGCACCTGTGCCCTCAGACAGGCCGGGCTCGGACAGCCTCTGCACCAAGTCGGCTTGACCAGCGGGCGGAATGTGGCCAGGCCCCTCCTCTGCTGGCCAGGGCCCTGCAGCCCCGACCCTTGTTCTCAGGGGAGGGAAAGACATGGACACACAGACCCGAGAACAGGAGCAGAGAGGAGGGCGGGACAAAGGAGAGCCGGTCTGCTGGCCACAGCCCTGTCCTCAGCCCTGGTGGTCCCCCTGGACCCACACCCTCTTCCTGGCTGTGTCCTGCTCAGCTCAGAGGGACGCTGTCCTCACTGCTGCGGGCCAGGTTCTGCTGGGTCCCACGGAGTGTGGCTTGTGACACACCCAGGTCCCCTTGCACTGCCCACATCTGCTCCATCTCACTCCCACCAGGCGGAGGCCGGCCGGGCCTGGGGATGGCGCCGACAGGGCTCAGTGCCATTGACTGACTTGTGGAAAGGCAGTGCAGGAAGGGGGCGGGGACACCTGGAGAGACAGTGACATGCCACCCCCTCGTCCAGACCCTGGTCTGCAGACTCTCCATCATGCACAGGCTTTGCAAAGAGAGGTTTTCTTGGGAGAATCTGTGCTCTGGGTTCAGGTGGATGCTGGCGGAGAGGGGCCGGGGCTGCAGGGCCCAAATGACAGACCGTGAGGGATTAGCACCAAGGCACAAAATGTCATGGAAAGGCTAATGCCCAGGGTTAGGGTAAGGAGACCCCTGCAGCCCGGGCAGGATGGGAGGCTGGGCTGGTTCTGGTGGTCCTGGGGCTCACAGGACAGCAGGCTGTGGCCTGGACAGAAGCACACGCCTTAGAGTCCTGGGACTGAGTGAAATGTAACCTGTGGGCTTCGGGACCAGCTGATGGGACCGGGTTGTCCTTGACCTTGAAGAAGCTTGTCCCAACCCCATGGCATGGCTCCGAGGAGGCAGCCTCCAGCTGGGAAGTCTCCTCTGAGGGCCTTTGTGCCCCACAGAGGAAGGACAGGATCACAGCAGCTCGGTCCCTGAGATCCCAACCCCTTTGACCACAAGAAGGCGCTTCTGGGGGCTGGTGTGGCCTAGAGGTCAGCTCCCTCCCTCCTGTCCCCTCCGGCACTGGGTCCTGGTTTGCCACGTCCAGGTTAATTCTCCCCCGGGGCCCCAGGCTCTCCATCTGGGAAATGGGAGGACCCCCTCTAGGATCACTGGGGGACCGTGTGGGGGGGCATAGGCAGAGCTCTCAGGGAGCTGGACAGTTTCCCCTCTTGCACACCTGAGTGTGACCTGTCCAGCCGGTGGAGGCTTGTCCAGTCTTCTCCTCAGGTAGGCATCTCCCTGGCCGGAAGTCATTCTGGCTTCAGTTGCGGTTTGGAGGACTGGACTGGACAGAGTGGTACACACACACTCCATGGTGGGGGCTTGGGGACTGACGTTAACTGAGGACCTACTGTGTGCAGCCTGTGCTGCCTGGGTCCCGACACCAAGGCTCACACCATGCTCTGGGGCAGATCTCCTGTTCCCAGCTGGGTGCTGCTGGCACAAGAGGGTGGGTGCCCAGACCCCACGGCTGGCAGGTGGCAGGGCTGGGATTCAAGCCCAGGCAGTCTGTCTCTAAAGCCCGTTCCCTTCCCACGAAGCCGGCCACCTTGGGGGAGTCCCTGGTGGGAAGGCTCTGGGGCTTGCTTTGCTTCCTTTCCCACTGAGTCTCTCGTGGTGCGGCCAGCGGGTGCTGCAGGGAGCCGGGACGGCTGCCGAGGAATTCCAGTTCTGAGCGCGCCCTAGCCTCACGGAGGATGCACAGGATTCCTGGAACCTCCTGCTCCCGGAATGTCACGGGTCCCCCTGCTTAGAGGGCCCAGGGTGTGAGGAGGGACCTCAGCTGACTCACTGCCCCTGCCCAGCTGTCAGGAGAGGGTGCTTCAAGCCACAGGTGTGGGCGAGCCTGCCCAGGGGGGCTGAGAATCCTGCGCTCACTCTCCTGGCAAATTTTAATCACGGGGGCTTTGGGTGGGGTCTGCTCATGCCCCTCCCTCTGAACGAGGGCACTTCAGTGTGGGTGGGTCCATACCTGCTGGCTGGGCTACCCACTCATCTCCAGGAGCCTCGGTGTCCCCATCTGTAAACTGGGCTCATTGCCCTTGCTGCCTACATCAGATGAGTGGGAAGAAACCCCTGAGGTACCTGCACACAGTAGGCCCAGGAAACACATGACTGTGGAAGTGGCAGGGACGGCTGAGGAGAAGAGCTGGGGCCTTTCGCTCTGAAAGGAGAAACCCTGGGAGCCCCGTGGCTGCACCTCTGGGTGGCTCAGGTGGCCTTGGCTGGCGTGCTGGGCTCCGGAGGGCAGTGCCACTGAACGATTCCCCAGTGTTAGCCACAGGCGTGGACTGGCCTCCAGGGGGAGCGCACCGCCCCTGGGGCGTGCACAGAGCTCCGGAGCCCTCGGCAGCTTCTCAGAAGGGGAGCAGGTGACCCTTAAGTGTCCCTGCAGTCTGAGCTCTGAGACTTCCTCCAAGCTTCCTTGCTCCAAAGGCACAGAGATACCCACTGTCCTTCTGCGAGCATCTATTGAGCACCCACTGGGTGCCAGATGCTGTTCTTGTGGTGGTGGAGCTGAGTCCGGCCTGGATTCAGGCAGCTCAATCCAGTGGGGCCTGTGAGACAGAAGAGGGGTCCAGGAGGGGGCACCCCAACAGCCCTGAGTGAGGTGGAACGCCAGTGGGGTGTGCTTCTCACTGGGGGGCCTTTTGATAGTCAAGTGCATCGTGGGAGGGGGAAGCAGGGAAGGGGTTCCAAATGCAGGGGTCACTTAGAGGCTGGGGGTCTTGGAGCTCCTGGCCGTCCCCTGGCCCCTGGGGGCCAGCCCTCTGTCCCTGAAGTCCTGGCTCGGCATTTGAAACTTTGGAGCCGATGCCCCCGTCACCCTCTGCCCATCCCTCTGCTCCCCAGGACGTGAGGCATCGAGGCTTTGTGAGACACAGGGCTGGCCCCAGGTCAAGGGTCCACGTGCTCCTGGGTGGCAGGTGACTGATCACAGACCAAGCGGAAGGCACTGGGGCAGTGTGGCCGGTTCCCGAGGGCCCAGCGGGTCAGGGGAAGGTCTCAGCAGGGGTGTCAGGCCCTGGTCCAGCCCCTGCATGGGCCCCACGCGGGTCTCTGGCAGCCTCACTGCAGGCTCCTCACCTATAAGAGGGCCACAGTGTCCCTCATTGTTGTGGGACTACAGTGACACACGCTGGGCTGGAGCTGAGAGTCCTATTGCCGGGGCCACCTGTCCTCCCTCTCGCTCACCTGAGTGTGACCTGTCCAGCCTGGTGGCGGCTCGTCCAGGTTTTTTCCTCAGGTGGTCTTGTCCCTGGGTGTGAACGCCAAGGAGTCCCCATCTAGGTCAGCAGGGAACTGCTGCCCCATGCTGGGACACGCCAGCCCAGCGGGAGGGCCCCCTCCCAGGTGTGATGCGGCTGAGCAGGAGTGGAGTGGGGAGGGGCTGAGCCGCGGTGCTGGGCAGGTGGCTGCCCCCGTCTGTCCCTGAAGTCCTGGCTCGGCATTTGAAACTTTGGAGCCAGATGCCCCCGTCACCCTCTGCCCATCCCCCTGCTCCCCAGGACGTGAGGCATCGAGGCTTCGTGAGACACAGGGCTGGCCCCAGGTCAAGGGTCCACGTGCTCTAAGTGGCCAGGGTCAGGCAGGGCCGGGTGAACACCCCAAGGGATCAGATATGGCCGTTGTCATTCTCGGCACACGGCACCCCGTCTGGGCAGTGGAGATGGCTCTCTAGGGCAGGGAGTGGGGCCTGCTGGAGCTGTGGGCTGGACGGGACCGGCCTCCTGTGCTCGATGGTAGAGACAGGGCACGGGCCTGCGAGCCCCTGAGCCTCCTGGGCCACGGCAGACCCCAGGAGGAGGCCTGTCCAGGCGCTCGCTGTGGGGGGCCCCGCTGCCCCCCATCCTGCCACCTTTCCCTAAGCCGGCGCTCCCAGCTCTTGGGTGGACACCACAGCAGCAGGGGCCTTGGGGAGGCAGGCCCCCATGCTGGTGACATCCTCCTTGACCTAGGCTGATGTCCTTGTCACCCTCCCAAGCTGACATGGCAAAGAGGCTACAGACTCCATGCTGGGCGCTTGGCCAGAGGCCAGCAGAGCTTCCGTGGCCCAGTGTTGGGGACAGGAAGCTCTGGCTGGCCGGAGGTTGAAGGGCAGGGCAGCTTGGGGGCGGGAGGGGGCCGGCACAGGGCCAGCATGCCTTCGCTGGCAGCAGCACGCCCTCGCTGGCAGCAGCACTCAGGATGCAGCGGCTTTGCGCTGTCCCCTGGTCTCCTGTGGCCTCCAGGCCTCCACCCCTGCTCACAGTGGCCTAGCAAGTCCCTGCCTGGTCTGAGTCACCTGGACATGGACGTTCCCCGTCCAGTCTGGCTCTCTGGAGTTAGGGCTGGACGAGGTTCCTGAGGCAGCCATAGCAGATGGCCTCCCCCTGGGGGCCTGCAGCAACGGAAGTGGTCTTCCTGAACACCAGGTCTGAGTCCAGGTCCACGGCCCAGCTCCCTGTGCGGCCCTCAGGGCAGCTGCCTCCCGCCTCCTGTGGCTCCCGAGGTCCCTGGCCTCCCTGGGCGGCCTCCTCTTGCAACTCTGTCATCTTCTTCTCCGTGTTCACCTGGCCTCTCCTTCTGTTCTCCAAACGTCGCTCCTTCTGTTGTAGACACGGGTCATGGCCCGGGCCTCCCATCTGGAATGGCCTCCTCGTAACTTGATCCTGTTTGCAAAGACCTGGTTTCCAAACGAGGCCCTGTCCTGGGCTCCTGGGACATGCCTGGAGTGCTGGCCTCCCTGAGCATCCTGGCCAGCTGGGCCTTCCCCTGGGTAGCTGCTGCCCCACAATGCATGCCTGTTCCAGAACCACCCGGTGCGCCTGCTCCTGCTCCCTCCAGGACCCCGCCAGGCATGTCCTCCCCGGTCTCCTTGCTCATGTTGGCCCTGGCTCCTGTCCCTCGGGACTTAGCCTGAGTGAGACTTCCTCCACAAAGCCGCGTGGGAGGCCCGGCTCACGGGCCCAGCCTTCCCACCTCGCCCTCTCCGGGCCTACAGAAGGCACTCAGCAACTTTACTTGTGCCCTCAACCACGGGCTCCCAAGGTTGGGGACGCCCTCTGCCTTGTCTCAGCTCTTGCTTCTCGTCCCACGGTCCTACAGCCGGGCCTCACACTGGGCTTCTGAACACTGAACCCTTGGGGCCTCCCTGGGAGGGGACTGTTATCTTTTCTGTTTGATGATAAGGAAGCAGGCTGCTCCCGGAGCTGTCACCGGCCAGGGCTGTGCAGTGGAGGGGAGGTCCTCAGGTCCACTTAGGAGCCGTCCCTGTGCCTGTCCTAGGACTAGCCCTAGTCCGTGAGTGTGGAGTGTTTCTCCAGCACCTTCCGTGTTCCCCGCATCAGGACCCAGCAGGCCACAGCCAGCCTGCCTGCCTCATGGACCTCAGCTGCCAGGAGAGGAGATCAGAAGCTTCCCTGGTGACACAGTGCTCAGCCCTGTAGGCTGCCCCTTCTGTGGCACTGGCCAGGGGCCGCCCATGATAGGACCTCAGTTTCCTCACGGGTAGCCAGAATCACATCAGCCGGCAGTGTCTCCTCCTCTCTGGCCTGAGATGAGCATCTGTGTCCGCAGCCTGGCTGGCTTGGCTCACCCCTGCCAGCTAGCAGGGAAGGGGCTAGTCCTGAGGCCCCGCACAGATGCCCCTTGGCCAATGACAACATGGTGTATCCTCCGTGGGCCCAGGCAGGCATGGAAACCTCATGCCCAGGTCAGGCTGGGGGACCCGGGGGCTTATGACTCCTGGCTATCCTGTGTCCCTAGCTCTAGGAAGAATCCAGGGCTCTTTCCAAGTGCGGTGACTCAGAGTTCCCGAGCATGGGGTCAGCTCCCTCCATTCAATAGGGGCTTTGAAAGGCCCTGGAGCTGGGCTGGCAGGCAGGACCAGGGCCCGGAGAGGCGAGTTGTTGGGCAGCTGCTCCAGTGAGGCAGAATTAATGCTTGGATTTCCTGGGAAACCCACCTGGGGCCAGGATGTGGGGACACTTGAAGGGGTTTTGGACAGAGCCAATTGCGAAAAGAAAATTCTTCCTGTCCCTCAAGGACAGTTCCCACCAGGCCACAGCTGAGCCACAGAGGACAGCCTGCTGAGAGGCTCAAGTCACTTCAGGTTTTATGTCATGAAAATCTTCAACCCTAATCTCCCGCTAAACCTATGTCAGGAGAGGACTGTGATTAAGAGTGTATGAGTGTCCTGTGGCTGCTGTAACTAATGGCCACAAACTTGGTAGCTTGAAACAACCCTCGTGTGTGTTACCTCACTATTCTGAAAGGAGTCTTGTGGGGTTAAATCAGGGAGTGAACAGGGCTATCTCCTTCTGGGGCTCTGGGGGAACCCCGATCCTTGCTTGCTCCAGCATCTGAGGCAACACATCCGCATCCCTTCCCTGGCTTACTCCAGTCTTTCTTCCTAGGTCACATGTCCTGTGTCCCCCTTGGCAGGAGAGCCCCCTCTGCCTCCCTCTCACATGGGGCCTCATGTGCACATAGATGACCAGGCCTATCAGCCATGTCAAGATCCTCAACCTCAGTGCTCTGCAGAGCCCTTGGGCCACGTGAGGTGACATTCACAGGTCTGAGAGATCAGGACGTGGCTGTCAGCCTGCCAAAAGAGCCTACTGGCAACTCTCAGGTCAGGTGGCTGTGCCCAGAGACACCTCTTCTCCCTGGAGGTTGACCTTGTGGCTGGGCTGTGATTTCCCCATCCACTGCCACGTGCAGCCCCTGGGGAGCAGCAGAGGGGACACGTCTGAACCCAACACCATCTTACTGATGGGAACAACACCTGTCACAGCCAGGATCATCCCGGAATTTGGAAATGGAAGCAAATGCGGTCATGGACGGCCGCCCTCTTCGGTGCAGTCCCGCCCACACCTGCCTCAGAACTTGGAGGAGGCTTCCCCTGCATTATGTGATCCAGGCGACCGAGACTCCGAGGGACGAGCCTCCCTGAGGCTCCTGGGGGCCCAAGGCGAGCTGGGTGCCCCTACTCCCCCACCTATCACTCCCATGCTATTCCACAAACAGGCCCCAGAACCAGCCCTGGCTGCACTGTCCTGGGATCTGGGGGATGTCCATGAGCAGAGGTGGCTGTGGTTCCTGCAAGGGGGACAGACAGGTGGCGCTAAGGCCTAGAGCCTGTCAGTGCCCCTGGGCTATTGGAGGAGGCTGGCGGGGCTGCTCAGTAGGGCAGCTGGGAGCTGGGCCCACACAGGGCGGAGGTACAGGGCGGGTGGCAGACGGGCCAGGCTTCAGTGCTGGTTTGAACCCCACAGAGTGTGTCTTTGTGAAGCTGGGGGTGACAGGTGAGGGGTGTGGGGACCGGGGGACTCTGAAGAGACCCTGGGAGAGGGGAGGCCTTGGTCCAGCAGAAGGGCAAGGAAAGGGGTTGGAAGGAGGCGGGCGGGATGATGAGCTGGGCCAGCACCAGGGCCTCCCACACCCCGCAGCAGCTTGCTGGGATCAGTGTGCCACAGCCCCCGGGGACCTTGTTACATGCTGGTTCTGATTCAGTGGGCCCGGTGTAGCCAGAGTCTCTTTCTAATAAGCTCCCAGGTGGCCAAGGACGCTGGTCCACAGAGCACCGTGAGTGGCGGGAGTGGGTGATATAAGCCCTCCACTTCCTGTCACTGCCCGACCCCCTGCCTGGAGGGTGCCACAGCCTCTGTGACAGAAGGGGCTGCTGAGGCTCCCAGAGGGGACACCAGCTGCCGAGGATCATAGGAGGAGGCGGGACTGAGGTCCACCAGGCGTCCTGAGATTGGGAGCCGCCCTGGCCACCTATCTAAGGCTCCCCTGGGGGAGAGACTGGAGGGGCAGCCTTAGCGCGTGGACATCTTGCCGTCTACCAGGTGTGCCGGCCCTCCCCATGTCCCTGCTGTGACATGGGGCATCGCTGGCCAGGCCAGGGTGCCCTGGAAGCCCCTGCTGGGTTGTGCTTACTGCAGACGGGCAGTCCTGGGGACTCGGCCCATGGGCTTCCACTGCGTCTTGGCCCCCTGAGGCCGTCTGATCCCGGCGTGGCTCCTGGGTGCCTGCAGCTGGGGGTGTCTTCCAGACAGAGCTGTTGCTGCCCATGGAGTGCAGGCTGGTCAGCTCTCATGCCAGATCTGCCTCTGCTGGACCCGGGGGTGGGAGGAGTCAGACAGAAATTCCCTGCCTCCTGGGCCCTGGCTGGGCAAAACTGGGCTGGCGCACTGAGGGCAGTTTCTGGCCACACAGAGCACGTAAACTGTGTGGCTGGTGCTTCTTGGGGGGGGAGTGCAGACCCCCCAGCCAGCTCCAACAATCATAAACCTCAAATCTGCAAGGTTGCCGGGGACCTGTCACCAAGACAGAGAGAGGTGCTAGCAAGGCAGAAGGGACAGGCTCTGCCTTCCGTGGAATGTGGCCCTTGGACCAGACTCAGTTTCTACATCAGAAAAATGGGGAAAGTCCTATTAACTATGAAGGACGCTCCACAGGGCCAGAGCCTGGCAGAGCAGGCACTTGAGAAGGGGCTTGTTCATGAGGGGGCATTAGCTGGCTGCTGGTGGTCCTCATGGAGGACGGGAGGGGGCGAGACAGCTGAGGCTGGCAGGCAGGAGGGCGGCCTCCTCCACCCCACCCTACCCCACCCCACCTCGGCTCTGCTGCTTTGCGTTTGAAGGAGCGGCAGGGTCAGACCCTGGCGCTCACACCTGCCTCTGGAATTGGGTGTTGGCCTCTCTGCCCGGGTGCTGTCCATCCTGGCCCTTCTCTGTTCTTTCATCTGAGAGCAAAGGAGGCCTGCTGTGGCCACTGCTGGCCTGAGGGCTGCTCCAGTGACCCAGCACGTTGCCTGGGTGTCCAGGGCTTCACGACGTGGGGGCTGAAGCTCCAGCCCGGGTCCTCCTGGGCTCTCTTGTGGGGGCTGCTGGGACCCCTCCTTGAGGGTGACTGGGCAGAAGCCCCTCAGAGTGCTCAGGGCTGCACATAGTAGGGCTTACTGGGAGACCTGGTGCAGCTTCTGAGTTTCCAGAGGGAGACTGAGGCCCAGGGAGGGCCCCGCTCAGCCTCCAGGCCTGGCCAGGCCTCTGCCCTTGCCTCCCAGTCCCGCACGAGCCCAGGCCCCCCGACCCCAGACTGCCGGCTGGTGGTCTCCAGCCATCTGGAAGCAATGAGGAAGGCCCTGGAGACACAGGCCTGGACATGGAGTTCTCTCTGTGCTCAGTGCTTCTGTCAAGATATGTCTCCTCTCGCTGCTGGCTGGGGGAGGGGCCCAGGAAGCTGCTTGTCCCTTGGGGACCTCACAGCAGCCTACTCAGAGCCCCCCTCGGAAGGCAGGGGATGGCGGGATTACCCCTCACCTCCCTCCTCCACCTCTGCCCCTCGTGCAGCTTCCCCAGACCAGAGCTACCCAGCTCTGTACAGCTCCAGGACCTTCTGTGGCCCCTGACCTCTGGTACTGACCAAGATCCCCCTGGAGCCCACTGGGGCGGCACAAGCCATCTTAGTACAGATCTGAGCCAGCGTGGGCCCGAGTGAGGATCTTCCGGACCTTAGAGGCCCCGGGTGCACCCTGCTTCCTGCTCCCTTCCCGCTGCATGCCCCCAACCTGTGTCCTGTTGTCCCCAGCCTGCTCTCTCTCTGCTGGCCCCCTGGCCTGGACCTTCCTTCTACCTGACCCTTACCAATCCTCACTCCTGCTCCCCAGGTTCCAGTCCATCCACAGTGCCCAGGTGCCCTGCCAACCCCAGCACCCCCACACTCCATGGTCAGGCTGCTCTGTAGGGACAGAAGCTGCACCAGGTCTCCCAGTGGGTCCCTGCTTCTGGCTTTCTGAGCCCACCAAGTCCTGCCTCAGCCCTGTGGCTTGTCACTGTGACCCCAGGCCTGGCGCACAGTAGGTGCACGGTGAATATTTGTGGATGTGAGGACAGGTGAGGCTCTCTGAGAAGCCTTGACTTATGGGTAATCAGGAGCCCTCGCCGTGCAGGAGTCCGGGCTCAGGTAGGACAAGGACCTGCTCAGTCTTGCAGGACCACATGCGAGGGACTTGAAGAGTGCACAAGGCCCTGGGGACACAGGAGTAGGACATGGGCCTGCCTTCAGGCAGTCACCGTCTGGCCGGCGGTGGCCTCGTCTGGGTGAAAGAGGGGCCTGTTCTGGCTGCCCCGGGGAAGGCCCCGTGGAAGAGGTGACATCAGAGGGCCTGGCAGGATGGGCAGGGGTGGGCCGGGGGATGGGACGGGAATTCTTGGCAGACAGAACTGCAAGTGCCGGGTGTTGGCATTTCCTGGGAGCCTCTGGGGAGCAGTGCCCTGTGACTGGAGGCCCCGAGAGGCGGGGAGGGAGGAGAGGGAGCTAGGGAGGTGGATGGAGAGGCAGCCTGCTGGCCCGGCTTCAGACTGGATCAGGTGGCGGGGGAGGCCTGGGGGGCTTTCTGAGTGGTGTGTGCACCCTTTCAGCTGTCACCCTGCAGTGCCCACCCTGAAACTGCCAGGCCAGGTCCAAGTTTATGCTGGAAGTCCTTCTGTCCCTAGTTCCCATCTGTAGGTCCTCCTCGGCTGAACCCAGGCAGGTTGCCCTTCCGTCTCGTATGGGTCTCCACGTGTCTGGGAAAGGAAACAGGAGAACGTGTTTGGTTCCGGAGCCTCCCTCGGGAGTGGAGGGGACTTTGGGGGGAGGAAGCATGGTCACAGGAACAGAGACATTGCTCCAGGCTCCGTCCCGCTCCAAGAGGGGCCTTCCCGGGGACACCTCGGCTTCCCGTCACGGCTGCCTCTTGTCCTTCCTCCCTGCTCGCCCTTCTGGACCTGTGAGGCTGGGATTTCAGGGGCAGTGGCCATCTTGCTGGATGAGTCACAGTGGGTCCCTGCTTCTGGCTTTCTGAGCCCACCAAGCCCTGCCTCAGCCCTGTGTCCCATGAGGAGGGGGAGTCTTGTGCAGGAGCCCAGCTGGGGTGGGACTGAGACAGAACTGGGTTGAGCTGCTCTTCTGCCTCAGGGAGCCACAGGACACAGGCAGAGGGTCGCCGCTGGGCAGCCTGGCCAGACCTCAGCTGCCGGGGCTTGGCCAGCGTGTCTGCTCTCCTCTCTGTGGCCTGGGTGGCTGACAATAGCACTTTCCCACGGGGCTGTGTGCAGGGCCCTCTTTTGTGTCCCTGATGAAAGGAAGCTGACCAGCAGCCTCAGAATCTGAGTCCCTCCTGCCTGTGGGCCCTGGCCTCTGGGTCCCCGGCTAGGTGGCCCATTGTCCTCCCACAACCCCTCCTGGCTTCCCACGAGTGCCCTGTTGGAGTCTCAGGAAGCCACTGCTCCTGCAGGGAGCCGACAGCACACGCAGCAGGTGGTTTGGTGACACGGCTTTGGGGTGGGTGGGGTCCCCGGGGAGCTGCAAGTGCCCTCTCAGCATGCCGACACCGTGTTCCCGCCCTGAGACCCCTGTCTCCTAGTTTTCCTGTAGCACGGGGTGCAGGGCCAGGGCCAGGCAGAGACCCAGCCAGCAGGTGCATGCAGGCCTCTGGTTTCCCAGGACGGGTTCCAGGGCCGAGGCAGTTCCCCCCAGAGTCCTCATGGACGGGCTGGAGAGAGACACGCCCCGGATGTGCTCTGGAACCAGGGCCCAGTTCAGTGGAAACTTTGTGTTTTGGGCTTAGGGTTGAAAGTCCGAGGCCATGTCCCCTGGAGCTGAGGATTGACTGGTGGACCTGGGTCTGAGTCCAGGTGCCGTGAGGTTTCAAAATTGTCCCTGAGCTGCTTTGAGCCCTGGGTTCTCATCTGAGGAACAGGTTCTAAATAACTGACCCTAGCACAGTTTCGAGGATTTATGGAGCTGACACAAAGGGCTGGACATACAGTGGGAGTTTAATAAGTAATCATGGCTAAGAGTCCCTGTTGTGCCTCCCCAGCCTGGAGGAGCAGGCTCCAGGACAGACCTGTGGCCTGGCATCCAGAAGGAGGGCCAGGGGGTCATTGCTGTCAACATGGTAGCTCGTGGGCTGTGCGTCGGCTGGCTTGTGTGGGCCTGGGCGACTCCTGCTCTATGCTGGCCGAGGGGTGGACAGCAAACTGCCCTGGCTGGGAGGGACTGTCCCACACAGCAGTGGGTGGCAGAGAAACACTGAGCAAACAACAGCCCTGGCGACTGACCGCCAGACTGGCCAGGGCCGTGGGCGCAGGACGCTGGGGCTGCACAGGGGGCCTGGCTGGAACCCCCTTCCCGCGAGCCCAGGTGCACCTGTCCATTGCCTCTGAGGGGTCAGGCTGGGGTCCCTGGTGTTCTGTAGCTGTCTTGGCATCCTGGGAAGCTGGGTCCCTGCTGGTTTGGGGCTTGCTGGCTCTGACCCTAGCGGGTGGGGCTGAGTGAATGCAGGAGCCGCGCTGGCCTCCACCCCAGGCTGGACAGAGCTCAGGGACCTCGCCACCAGTTCCAGGTTCCTCTGAGCTGACGGGGAGACTGAGGCCCAGAGTCCCCGCAGGCTGGAGGTGGGGCCAAACGAGAGGCTCTGGACCCGGGTACTCACTCACAGACTTCCTTCCCGCACCTCCACCGGCTCCTGTCCCATCCCTCAGCTAGCACATAAAATGTTAATGCTCTCATTTATTCTTTAAAAAATTAATTTAAAAATATTTTATGCAGTGTCTCGATCACAGTCGGAAACCACTTAATTAATCCCAAGTGGCGGGACACCAGACAGCTGCTGGGATTGCTACAGTTCCTCTGGCCCACGCGGCCTGTCAGGAAGCCAGAAGTCTCTGTGGCAGTGCCTCTGAAGGCCCTCTCTGCAGGCAGGGCCTGCCCAGGCACTGCACACCAGGAGGGTCTTGTCTACCTGTCTGGAACTTCATGAAAACACCTGTCCTCCCTGGAATCTGAGTCCCTCCCTCCTGTGGGCCCTGGCCTCTGGGTCCCCAGCTGGGTGGCCCAGGGCCACCCTGGGCCCACTCCGGGGACTTCCATCTGATTGAATGTGTGCAACTCTGACACCTTGAGTGTGACCTTGGGGATTGGCCCTGGTATTACCTGTCATTTGCTGAGGCCTGGATTTGAGCGGTGGGCCCATGAACATGGGGCAGGGAGGCCATCCCATGGATGGGGAGGCATCAGGGTGATTGTCAAGGCAGTTGCCAGATGACCCAAGAATGTGCAGGACTCTTGACCAAACTGTGACGGCAGAGGGTATTGTATCAGTCAGCTAGGGCTGTGTAACAAAGTGCCCCGGGCTTGGCAGCATCAATGGAAACTTACTCTCTAACAGTTCTGGAGGCTGGTGGTCTGAGATCAAGGTATGGGCAGGGCTGGCTCTTCTGAGGTGGAGAGAAACCCTGCCCTGGGCCCCTCCACAGCGTGGTGCCCCTTGGCCGGTACACACAGCCCCTCCTCTACCTTTATCGCACACTCTTCTTTCTGTGGGCGGCTGTCTCCAAATTTCCCCCTTCTGTAAGGATGCAGTCATACGGGGCGTGCCCTAATGACTCATTTTAACCTGCTGGCCCTTGTAAAGGCTCCATCTCCAGGTACAGCCACGTTCTGAGGTCGTAGGGGTCAGGACTTCAGGAATTTGGGGGACATAGTTCAACCCATCGGAGGGACAGCCAAGAGCCAGCTCGGCCACTTCCATGTTTGCAAATTCTGGGGCTGGGAGACGCGTGGACTTCCTGAAGGCTGAGGGAAGCTGCCCTGAGCCGCGGCCGAGCACCAGCCAACAGCTGCCAGGCATCTGGCCACTTCCTGCAACACCTCTCCCCATTCACAGACAAGGACCCTGAGGCCAGGGAGGTCAAGAGCCTGGCCAGGGCCAGAGGTGGTCACACTTAGGATTCTAGCCTAAACTGCCACTTACAAGGGCCTGGGATGCTGGTCACTCTGCTGGGCTGCCAGGCTGCGCCTTGTCTTCAGGACCCAGAAGCACCTCCCAGGTGCTCACCTTTATCCTGGTGTCGTGGAGCTGGGTCTGGAGAGGAGAGGAACAGCCTGGGGCCCCAGGACTGGCAGAACCCAGGCCCACATGACCCTGCTCCTCCGACTGCGGGGCACTGCGTCTCGGGTGACAGGACGTGAACCAGTGGCCCAGCATCCGTGCAGCAGGACGGGGTGGTTCCAGGCGGTGGGGGTGGTGGCTGCCCCTGCCAGGCCCATCTGGGTGTGGAGGCAGCCCGGTCTCAGCCGTGGCTCCCCTTTGGAAAGGGTCCTGGGTCTCAGGTGCGGGGCTCCCTCCCAGGTGGCTGGTCAGACGCGACCTCTTCCTGAGGAGGAGCTTGAGTGCCCCCCGGGTCTCCTCTGGGGCGTGCTGTCTCTTGAACACCATTCTTCTGACAGGACACTGTTCCGCAAATCCCCCAGCCTGGTTCAGCCCTAGCTGACCGAGACAATACCCTCCATGAGTGGGAGCCATGGAGGGACCAGGGTTTGTGTCCCCGTTTATCCACAGGAGGCCGTTCAGGTGGCTTCAACCTTTTGGCTATTCTGACATCACTTTTAAGAAAGAAAACAAACTCAGAGCAGTTCAGTGATGTGTCCAAGGAGAGTGGTCAGGCAGGGCTCTGACCCTGTACCTGACTGTGACCCGTGAGGGCCTCTGAGAGGGTCTTAGCACCCGTGGCCTGAGGCTTCGCTGGCTCCTGCATCTACCTGCCCCGAGCTGGGCATTGCTGGCCCCAGGAGATGGGCGTAGCACGCCAGCGGGGAGGGGTGCTGGGACCCTGCCCTACACACACCACGGCCTTGGGGACACTCCTCCGCCTCCCAGAGCCCTGGTTCTCTCCACCGTGAGGTGGGACTGATGGCGGAGGCTGTCCTCGCAGGGGTGGTGTGAGGATCTGAAGAATAAGGTGGACGCTTTGTGGGTCCACTCGCACAGGCCACTGGTCCTTGATGGCTACTGAGGAATGTCCTGGAGGCAGCTGGCTGGGCTCTGAACATCCCGCAGGGCCAGACATTGCTCCCTTGGGGCACTGGGACCCAGTGGGCCCGATGTGAAGTCCATGTTGGGGTCCTAGGACGAGCACATGGACTGCTGGAGCCCAGAGGTAGAGCCTTCCTGGGGGTCTGGATGCAGCAGGTGGGGCTGACCCTGCTCACACTGAGTGGGGACACTGCTGTTCCTGCTTCAGAGGTGCACAGGTGGGGCTCTGGATCCAGGCAGGGGGTCATCTCTTGTCACACACGAGGCTCCAGCTGGGTGAAGGGTCACATCTGCTACTCAGGGACCCCCCACACCTTGGCCAGAAATGCCACCTCTTCCTCACAGGGCCGAGTGGAGAAGGCGCCCTCCAAGGGGGTTGGAAGGCCTGTCTGTTGGTGGTCAGAGTGCCCAGAGGACAGGCTGCTGCAGCGCTGGGGGTGAGGGGCCAGAGCTCTCGGGGCCAGTGGCTGTGACGTGGAGGTAGAAAGGAGCCTTGGTCACCCTCTGAGGGGCCTCTGGTCCGGTGGTCCCATCTGAGCATTGCTAATTGGGTTGAAGGCGATGATTCCACAGAACTTCCTTGGGGCTGGGGTGGACAAGGCCAAGAGACCCGTGGCAAAATGATAGTGCCCAAAGCTTGCTGTGCAAGGTGACGGCCCTGCCTCTGGGGGCTGCTTGGGTGTGTTCAGTGCCCACTCCCTGGGCCGCTGCCTGGGCCTCACCAGGGCCTATGCTCAAAAGGGCCTGTGTGGGTTCCTTGTGGCTGCCGCCATCTTGCTTTTGAAATGACTTGACAGGCCTGGGTCTCACTTTGTGTCTGGGCCTGCGGGGTCTGTAGCCAGCCCTGGGAGAGCCCAAGGGGAGGCGTGCCGTGTCCGTTCCTCTCAGTGAGCCTGGAGCCTAGAAGAGCCCCTGGGGGCCGTCTCGCAGATGTGTCTAGATATGTCCCGTTGCCCTCTGCGAGGGTGGCCTAAAGGGGGAGTGGAGGTGCCCCTGGTGGGGACCCAGGCCACCTGCTCTGCACTCCTGAGCTAGCCCAGGAGGAAGGCAGTCCAGACTCTGACCCCCTCCTGCAGGATCCCGAAGCTGGGGTAATGAAGTGTCCCCTATAAAGTTTCTGATAAAATAATCTGCCTTCAAGAATGGCGAGAGGGGTAATTGGCTGCTGTAATTATAAGGGTTATTAACCCTCAGAGCTATGGGCAGGGAGATGGCACTAATTGGGTATCTGTTGTAAATCACAGTTGCCACGGCGGAGGGAAGAGGCATTTACCTTGAAGGTGGGGGTCCACTTCCCTGGGTGCCAGCCAAGGTCTCTGCTGGATGAGCAGCCCATGGGGGGCCCAGAACCCAGGGCCGTGAGGTGGCGGCTGCAGCCAGGTCTGTGACGGGGATAGTAGGGAGGGACCAAGTCACAGTCACCCACCCCAACTGTGTGGGCCGTGCCTGGGCTCTGCAGGCCTTGCAGGGGGCGTTAGCAGGGCACTAGTCCCGCCTGCTGTGCTGTCTGCAGCCAGGCTGACCCCTCTCAGGTGCGTGGTAGGTGGGCCCATGGCTGGCCTTGGAGGGACTCGTGTCTGTGCTGCCCGTGATCCTGTGTCCAGCACGTGAAGGGTGACCTGAGTGAGTCCCTGCTGGCTCCCAGCTCCTCTGCCAAGGTGCAGCCCAAAGCCCAGCCCGGAGGCTCTGGCTCCGGGCAGAGGCCTGGCTCTGAAGCTCATGGCAACTGCTTCCTACCCAGGTGACGCTGGACACCTTTCACCTGCCCTCCTCCGTTTCCCCATCTAGAGGAGGACGGGAGGAGCACCGTGCTGGGCCGGCAGGTCCTGCCTCTAGGTTTGGGAGGGTGAGTTGACCCAGCATGGAGGAGGCTCTCAGAGCAGGGCTGCCCGCCACGCAGGCCCCAGCACCGGCTCTTAGCGGGGCCGGAGCTCCAGGTGCAGGCACTGGCCGGGGCCCTGAGCTGGGAAGTGGCAGTGCCAGGACCCTGAGTGGTCCTTCCTGTGTGACGGCAGCTGTCCTCGTGCTCCTGGGCTCTGAGGCCTCTGGGCAGGTGGGTGGAGGATTCGTGAGCTTGCAGGGCCTGGTGCAGACCAGTCTCCCAAGAAAGGCTCTCCCCAGGGCCACGTGAGGACGCACATGGAGGCCCGGGGGTGGTGCAGGTTGGCCGTGGGCCCCGCTGCCCCCTGCCCTGCTGCCCGTACAGGTAGACAGGGCTACCCGTTCACAGCCATTTGGACTTAATGAACAATCTGGAAAAGGTCTCTTGCTCCACCCCGTCCCCCGCACTGGGTTCTGGGTCTAAGGGAGCTCCCTCCTGCAGAGTCCGAGCCACAAGCCTCCTTTGCAGAAGCTGAGCAGCCAGCTAGATGCAGAGGGCCATGGCTCTGCAGGAGACCGGCCCAGATTACCCATGGAACCTTCCAGAAGTGAGGAAAACCAGACAGCCCACCAGTACCCCCAGGCCTTTACTGCTGCTGCCACCAGGAAGAGAGGGGGCCAGAGAGGGGCAGTTTGTGGCCCCTTTTGTCACGGTCACTTGGGCCCTCAGAACAGGCCCACCAGATGGTGGCACCCCTCCCTTGGGGGCCGGGGGCAGCAAGGTGGGAGGAGGGGTGTCCTTTCCTTGCACCAGGAGAGGAGCGCAGTTTGGGGGGTCCCTACCATATGGTGAGTGGAGTGAGGCAGAGGGCAGGGGTGGGAAGGTGACTGTGGTCTGCTGAGCCGGCCCCGCGTGGAGCAGGAGGAAGCTCCGTAAGGAGGGGAAAAGGGAGTGGGTAGTTTTGGAAACGAGGCCTGAATGGAGACGCTAATAAAAGCCCCTACTGAATCTCACCCTGACTCCCCCACAGACTGACTCACTGTTTGTCCTCACAGACGACGCATGGCGTCAGGACTCTCCACGAGGGGGAAAGGGAAGCTGAGGAGGCGTTGGGGAACCTTGAGCCTTCCCGCTCGGGGGCCACTCAGACCCCCAACTCATCGGCACTGTGGGAGGCGGATGGCATGGTGGTCCTGAACCTCCTTCTCCTGTTCCCCCCAAGTAGCTCTCGGCTCCCCTGTGTGACTGGGGGCCTGGCCTGTTCTCTCACTTCTTGCTGGCCAGGAGAAGGGGTGTCTGCTGTGGGCTTCCTTCCTGGAATTGGGGTAGGTTGGATGGGGATGGATGGGCAGGAATTTTATTTTGTGATAAAAATGTCACTTATATTGTGCTGGCAGCTGATACTCAAAGCAAGACTGTGGAGCTGGGGACGCGTCCTCCCGAGAGCTGAGCTGTGGTGTCTGTTTCTTCTCGGTGTCTGTTGTGAAGCCTTAAGACGTCACGGGGCTGTGGAGTCAGACAGCTCAAGGTGGCTGTGTGTGGGACCAACAGTAGGCCCCGGCCGCAGGGGTTAGAGGGGACATCGGGAAGGCTGGGCTGTAGCTTCTTCCTTCCCTTGGGATTGTTGGAAGGGCCTCGGGAGCTTGGTTGACATTGTGTCCATTTGCAAGTGGGTGACAGCCCTCAGAGAGGAGCAGGCACTGGGGTCTCCTGGTCTCCCTGCTGAGCTCTCTGTCCAGGGCGGTCGGCGGGTACAGCCAGGTCTTATCTCCAGCAATGTGGCGGCCAGCTGTGTGGCCTGAGGCAGGTCATACGACCTCTCCATGCCTCGGATTCCCACCTGTGAGACACAGTGACCCTAAACCCCATGACCGTGGTGTCTCTTGTCTGCTTAGACCTTCAAGTGATGGCTTCATGCTCTTGGAATGGGGCCCACGCACATGGATGAGCCCACAGGTCTTTCAGGACGCCCATCCAGCGGCCAGCCTTCCCAACACCACTCTCCCTACCCCTTGCTCGGGTTTCTGGACATCTCCCTGTCCTGCCCTCTCCTGACTCTGGGTGCCACTGGTTGGTCCCTCTGTGAGCATGCTTCCTCCCCGTCTGCCATCCTGACTCGGGCCAGCTCCTCCTGCTTCACAGTCAGTCTAACTAAAGGTCATCATTTCTGTGGTTTTCTCCAAGAACCAACTTCTGGTTTGCTATCTCAGTCCGCTTAAGGCTACGGATGTCCTCTTGGCTCTGCTTTAGCTCCACCCATGCATTATGATGCCACGTTTCTCATTCAGTTCAAGATACTTTCTAATGTCTCTTGTGTTTCTTCTTGGATCCATAGGTTATTTGGAAATCTGTTGTTTATTTTCAAATATCTGAGAGTTTCTGAGACTTCTTTCTGTTGTTATTTCTTAATTTAGTTCCATTATGATCAGATAGCGAACTGTTTTTCATCCTTTCGTATTTTTCCAGACCGTGTGATCTTCCCATAGAGTGTTTAATGTGCACTTAGAAGAGAGCGTGTTCTGCAGTTGGTGGAGCATTTATCTCCCCAGACCTCAGGCAGCACTGGCTACCGCTCCTGGGAGTTCCTGCCTGTCCATCATAATGATCATCAAACTGCGTTATGATTGCTTGAGTCCTGTGAGTTTGGGGAACACGTCAAACCAACATTAGGCATAGAGATCCTGGGTTAGACGTGACATCAGGACGGCACGGCCTAGCTTTTCTCTTCCCTTGGAATTGTGGGCGCTGTTGAAAGGGCTTGGGACCTTTGTCACCCAACACAGAGCCAACACATACTAAGAAGAAATCATTGGTTGATTGAGCGAAGGTCTTCTCTGTAGGAATATGTATTAGCAGTGGTCGTTCAGGGGCTCCGTGCCTGAGGACAGCTCTGACCCAGCCCCCTGGGTGCCGGTGCAAGTGTTTTGGATGAACCTGAGTTAGGACAAGGCCTTTGCCCCTAGGGAAGCTGTCTGGGAAGCCCCTCCAGGCCCTGTGCTTGGACTGCTCAGGGGCACCTGTCTGAGGCGGGGTGCCTGTCCCAGTCCTTCTCTGTCCTTGGATTTGATTTGTACTGGCAATGTTGACCATTCTCCAGAGGTGGTCTTGGCCACCTGGGTCTGTTTGTGGTGGACTCTCCGTGTTCTACTCCTGGTGCCAGATGTTGAGATTATTACAGTGAATGAGAAAAACAGCACCCGCTGTGCGCCAGGCATCCTGCTGGGCCTCCTATGAGCGTGGTTCAGCCTCCTGGTGGTCCCACAGGAGACGGTCCCCGTGGAGTCTGCAGACGAGAGCCCGAGGGCACGGAAGTGAAGGGTTGTGCCCAAGACCAGTGGCACACGAGTGGCAGAGCTGAAAACGTCCCCTGAGGGGCGGGCAGGACGGTTCCCAGTCTGTGGTGGCATAGATGGTGTCTGCCACAGTCAAGCACCACGTGCCTAAGCCACACTATCTCAGATGGAAATGAGAAATTCTGCAGTAACTACATTTTAGGGAAAATTAACCTCGATAAGATCTTTAATGTCATGTATTAGACTGTTTTCCCTTAGTAATGCATTAAAACTGTCAAACCCGATATGATCGCACAATTAATGAGATTACACACGATGTAAATTTCGATTCATTATTATAGCGAGTGCGCTAATAGACTTGCGATTAACCCCCACACACCATGCTGTTCAAAAGGACGGCTTTTTGTGAATCGCGGGAAATGAGCAGGCAGGGGCCACCACGGCTGTGACGCGTGGAAGTGAGGGTGGCTTCTGCAACTGCCTGGTGACTCGCTGAGCTGAGCAGTGGTGGTGGGGTTGGTCCTGGTGGCCCCTGGCGTAGAGCCTCGTGGGAGAGAGGCCTGCCTGAGCGGCTCCCCAGGCGCCGTGGAATAGGGTCTCCCTCACTGCTAGCCCCATCCTTCGGGCTCTGCATCCTTCCAACCCCGCTGGCTTTCTTGGAAGAATCATGATTGGAATTCAGGCAGAGGACGCACGGGGGCCAGGGGACAGCGCTGCAAACACCCCCTGCCCTCCCGCCACAGAGCCAATGCCTTGGAACTGCTTAGGTACTGTCCACACTGGGCCCCAGTGTCATTTAGAAAACGGGTCTGGAGCATGTGGATAGCGGCTCTGCCACCCGGGGCCCAGGCGTGGCATCCTGTGGCCCTGCTGGAAGTGGCTGTGCCCCTCTGTTCCAGGCACCTGGAGATGGAACCCCGTGGAGGCTTTGGGGGCACACAGTCCCTGACATCAGGGAAGTGCTCTGTGCTGGGGGTGCTCTTATAGTCGCCAGGTGGCAGTGGCTGCAGTGGGCGTTCCGTAATGAGTGTCACACGTTGGTGGCAGTAGGGGAGGGACGTGGTGGCTGGACACAAGCTACACGCCTGCCAGCTGGTCTGGGTAGGCATCCAATGCCACACTCAGCAATTCCCACCTTCACGTTGAGTGACGTGCCCAAGCCCTGTCACAGGGACACAAGGGCAGTGTGGCTGGGCCACAGTTCCTGACAACCAGCCCTGTGCCAGGTGTGATGACCGCTGGGTGAACCTAGTGGTGATCCAGGTGTGACCCTGAAGGCCAGGACGCAGGGCAGCAGGGGAAGGTGTCCACAGGGACGTGGCCAGCCTGTGGGAGGGTGGACGAGGGCTTTTCGCCAAGGCCCCCGGGTGGCCCTTCTTTCTGCTACTGACAGAGCCCACTGGCCACAGGTGCTTTTGTACCCGGCTGTGACTGCTTCGCGGCTGTGGTTTGCTCCATAAGGGCCACCTCCCTGGAAGTCTGGGCGCCTTGGCTGTGACCCTGGGGTGGGGCCCCTCCATCTGTGTCGGCTCCTCACAACATCTGCTCCTCCCGCTGCTGGGGTCACCCAGCTCGGCTCTTCCCTTGCTGTGGCCAGGGGTAGTGCTGGCCGGGGTGGACGGGGGCTCCTCTGGGCTCCAGGTCGGGTGTTCACTGCTGCGTCTGGATTCCCACCCTGAGCACACGACTAGGGCTGCAGCAAGAGCCGTGGCCCCGACCAGCCTGCAGACCCTGTCCCCATGGCCAGCACCGCTGCACCCACCACCCCTCGCCCCTTCAGCCCTTGCCCACTGGTTGGCAGATGGCCCAGCACCCCGCCACCTCAGTCTCGTCACCCAGTGTAACTGTGAGCACGGCAGGGGGCACCTGCTGTTTCCTGACATCTTCCTAAAACAGCTCGGCAGAGACCTGCTCAGAATGGAGCCTGTGTCCACGGGTGTCCTGGGTTGTCATCCTGTCCCTCAGGATGACGCAGACACCCCAGCCCAGCTGGCTCTGTGCCTCTCCTGGCTCCCCTTCTGGCATGTTCTCTGCCCTCTCCATCTCACTCTCTTTCTTCTCTCCCCGCCCTCATTTCTGCCTTTGGCTTACCTGTTTCTCCTTATCGCCATCCCTCTGTCTTGTTAAATAGCTCTTCACTTATCCACCCACCCACCCACTCACCCATCCACCCATCCACCCACCCATTTACCCACCCATCTACTCACCCATACACTCACCCATCCACTTCATCCATTCATCCACCCATCTATCCACCTATCCATTTGTCCATCCATCCATCCACCTACTTGTCCATCCATCCATCCATCACCTCATCCACCCATTTATCCATCCACCCACCCACCCATCCATCCACCCACCCACCCACCCACCCATCCACCCACCCACTCATCCATTTATCCACTCATTCATCCATTTGCCCACCCACCCATCCATCCTCCTACCCATCCACCTATTCATCACCCACCTGCCCACCCACCCTCCACCCACCTAGTTACCTGAGCATTTGCTTCCTTAGGTGCTGGGGATCCAGTATACAGTGATGAGCAGCTCAGGTGCGGGTATCTGCTTCTTCTGGGCTCCTAGACGCCCTCTGTGTGGCCAGATTTCAAAATCCCAGTCCTTCTAGATGAGGAGTACCTGGTGCCACTGTCCCCTCAACACGTGGTGAGCTTGTCCAGGGCGTAGGCCAGGTCTCACCTCCTCGTCCCCAGTGTCAGGAGCCTGGGTGCTGGGTGTACTGCAGTTTTTAGGGAATTCTAGTCTGAGTGCATTGGTGAAGCAGTGCCCTGGTCCAATTGTTGGGTTTTACACACGAGGACGTGAGCTCAAAGATGTGTGGCCTGGGCCAGGGCTGCTGTAGGTGTGGGGAAGGCCAGGACTCCCCTGCAATCCGCGTCCCATTCTGCTGCTCTCCTTGGCGTCTGGCTGTCTTCTCTGCCGTTGTGGGCTAGGGTTGGTGTGGGGGGGTCTTTGTCGGGCTTGGTCTTGGGGGAGAAAGCCCGTGTGCTGTCTCCCAGCAGGGATCTGGTGGCTCTGGAAGGGTGATCCAGAGGTAGCCATGGCCACACCGGCACCATCCCAGGCTCAGTGCTGCGTGTCCTTCAGCGAGGCCGGGACAGGAGAGTTTGCACTGCATGGTGTCCTCCAGGGACACCTCATGGATTCCCACTGGCCCAGTTTGAGTGGCGAGAAGGGAGCTGTGGGCCAGGAGGGAGGGGACGCTGCCTGCTTCACAGGCAGAACTTGGACCAAGTCAGGGCCTTTGTCACTGGCGTGTATGTGGGGCTGACCTGACCTCCTCCTCTAGATGAACAAACAGCCTGAGAGAGGAAGTGGCCTCTCACTCAATCAGGTGGGTCTGAAGCCATGTGCTCCTTGAGTCTAGAGTCTTGTCACCCAGCACTGCAACAGAGAGACAGTACCTGAGTATGATAACACTTGTTGGGGGGTCACATGGAAGCCACCAGCGATGGGGGCCAGGACAACCATCTAAGAATGTAGCAGCCAGTGAAGGCCTGGTCGTCTGGACAGGATGTCCCCCGGGTCTCATGGAGTGGCCACCATAGCCTGAGGCACCTGTGGCGGGCCTCGTGGATGGAGTCCAGGCGCTCACAGGGCAGGAACACAAGGGGGCTTGTCGGGCTCCTCACGGGGCCCAGAGGGAATCCCACTCCCAGCCTGGGTTGCAGGTGGGAGCTCTGGTCAGCCATTAGGAGCGCCTGTTGTCCCATCTAGGCCAGGGGAGCAGATAGCATCCTGTGCAGGGGGCTGGGAGGGGCAGTGGGGTGACAGCCCATGGCCCAGCACGAGACCTGCACTTAGCCGGTGCTCAGGGGACACAGAAGCAGCAGAGGGTGTGACCACACTCCAGCTCCATGCAGGGGCTTCCTGCCCTGAGCCATCTCCTGTCCACAGCTCTGGCCAAGTGGATGCCGCAGGGCCCCTGGGGCTGGCCGCTGGTGGGAGGAAGGGGAGGCTGGCCGGCGCTCTCTTCTGCCCCAGGTGGTGTTAGTGTGAGCAGGGCCCTCGCTTTGCTCTAAGGGGACCCAGGAGTGCATTTCACACCCGCAGGGAGACTCAGCTCTGATGAGGGTCTCCCGGGAAAGCCGTGATTTTGTCAGACAAGTACTTAGAGCCCTGCAAAGCCCACCTCTGCTGCCTGGGGAGGGACGCGTGCCTGCTGCTCCCGCTGATGGCCCTCGAAGCGTGCCCAGCCTCCCCCTGTGCCGCCCCCCTCGCAGTCGCTCCTGGAGCTCAGGCCACCAGCCTATGGCCCTGCTTTTTCAGGACAGTTTTGGTGGCTTTGTGCCATGTCACCAGCATGAGCCGAGGCCCCATGCTGCTCTACTCTCAGCACAGGCCCGCTCCAGGACGTTGCAGGGACCTTGGGAAGAGCTCTGATGTCTGCACAGGGGCCTTTCCTAGAGCCCAGGGAGCAGGGGACACAGCCTGTCCCTGCCCTGGGTCTTTGTGGACAGTGCAGTGGCAGAGAGGCCCCAGTAGGGGACGGCATGCACTTACCTCCTGGTCTGGGCACTCACCTGTGTGTATCTTTTGATGAGCCAACAAGTCCTGGCTTCTGGGCCCACGACTGTGCCAAGTGAGGGCACGTGGGCGGGTACACCCCAGAGCAGGGAGGAACACATGCTGGTTAGGAAAGCTAGCCTGCCCCACACTGCTGGGGAGGTGAGAGAGGGCAACGGGGGGGAGACGCAGTGAGGGCGGCCGCTGGGAACCCCAGACTTCCCCTCGTCCACGGGCCCACACATCCATCTCTGTGCAGCAGGAAGGTTCCTGGGAGATGCCATTGGGCCTCTCTGATGTTCATAAAATATCATCTGCTTTTACCAATCGTCATGTGTCCCAGCCTCATCTTCTGTTTCCATATAACAAAAAGTGATAGAAAAACACACAGAAAAAAATCCACATTTTTTTTACTGACAGCACCCAATCTGCTCTATTCGTCACTCTAGCAAGTGGTGTTTTTATTTGTAGCATAATTTTGGAGTCAGAGAAGAAACTCTGGGCTCAGATGGGGAACCTGGGGGATGTGCTGATGCCTGCTTTGCCCCGAGCTGAGCTCCAAGCTGCACTGGGGCCCCTTCCTATGTTCCCCTCCTTCTCGTCTGACTTCCAGCCTCCGTTTTAGAGGCTTGCCCCTGGTGCAGGGAGAGCGGCTGCGTCCTGCCTTCCAGACCCAGCCCTTCTGTTTCATTTGTAAAACCCATTTCTCTATGGGAAATGATGCCAGCCCCACGGCGCCAGGCAGCCCCCTGGCCCATGGTGTCCTCAGCCCTCTCCTGCCTCAGGACATATCTCACTGGCTTAAGGCCATCACAGAACCCCTTGGGACAGATGACTCTGGAACATACTCTGTATTAGTTAGAGGAGGCTGCTGTAACAAAAAGCCCCCAATATTAAAGGGCAAACACCGTGAGTGTTTATTTTTTGTTCATACAGTCATCCAATGTGCATCTACTGCTTCCGGGTGAGCAGTGGTGACATGGGGACTCAGGCACTTGCATCTTGCAATTCTGACATTTCTGGGGCCTCCAAATCCTTGGTCTCCTGTGTACCAGTGGGAAAGAGGTATGGAGGTTTGTACAAACAGATGAGAGATGGAGTGGGTGGCAGCCCACTTGGGGTCAGGTCCTCAGTGTGTGAAGCCTCAGGGCTAAGTGGAGAATGTCTGAACTGGACTCCAAGGGAGGCTGGGACATGCGGTGAGCCCAGGTGGGAGAGGAAATGTCCTCTAAAGGCACAGCATTTCTCTGCTTCCATGCGTGGGTCCCCCCTGAGTGAGGCCGAGAAGTTGGGGGCTGCAGCACTTCCTGGCTGAGCTGAGGGACAGTGGCAGCAGGTGGAGTTCCTGCTGGGACCCTCATGGCCCTCCCATCTGACCTCATTTTCTCCCCCGACCCCTGGGTTTCTGGCTCTAGCCACTCTGACCTTCCTCCGACCTTGGAGCAGCTCCCGGGGGCTGGCAGCTCATCTGCTTAGGACACCCTCCCTGAGTCCTCCCACGGCTGGCTCCCTCCTCAGCCCCAAGCAGACCTGTCCCCAGCCCTCGGCCGCTCACCATCGTGGCCCCCATCCGCCCCCCTTTCCCTCTTCCATGGTGTGTGTTTTGCTTATTTCTTTGGTTATTGTCTTGGCCAGCATTAGTGGGCTTGGGCGACCACAGACTGGGCGGCTTGCGCCACAGACAGGTATTCCTCGCGGTGGCAGAGGACAGAGTTCAGGACCAAGTTTCTGCCGATTTCCTGGGTTTGGCGAGGGCGCTGGCTCTCCCCCTTCTTGCTGTGTCCTCTCTGGGCCTCACCTGTGCGTGCACATGGGCATCGATCCATCATGGGCCCCAGCCTCACCACCTCATCTAACCTCCATGGCCTCCCAAGCCCTCCCCCCAGGTGCTGCTGCCTTGGGTCAGGGCTCAGCACATGCCCTGGGCCGAAGCTTCTGTCCACAGCAGCCCTCTCTGTGGGAAATGATGCCCGCCCTACGGCGCCAGGCAGCCCGTCGGTCCTGTCCAAAGCAGCGCCTTTGGGGACTCAGGACACCTGGCACATAGTATTTGCTGAATGAATGATCCTGGGGTCTCTGGAGGGACCTGTCCTGCCAAGGGGCCTGGGTTCATCTTGCAGTGACCTGCCAGTACCTGCCCGCCCTGGTGTGCCTTGAGCACCTTGCCAGGTGCTGTGTGTCCCTCATCACCTCTGATCTTTCCTAGGAACCCAGCAGTACTCAGCCCCTCTGTGCAGACGGGGGAGCAGGGCACAGGGAGGAGAAGCAGAGAGGGCCGGAGCCGGCCTCGAGACCTGTCCTTCCTGCATGTGGCCCTGTGGGTACAGCCAAGCAGCCCCTCTGCCTGTGACCTTGGGTGGGCTTGCTCCTGACCCTCTAGCCCACCCGGCCCAGTTCAGAGACTTGCCCCTGGGGTGCAGGGAGGGCGGCTGCATCCTGCCTTCAGACCCAGCTTGCGCTTTTATTTGTAAAACCCAATCAGACCCGTAAGCTGTGCCTGGGTCGCACGATTCTTGGTTCCCAGTCCCAGGTGGGATTGCAGAGGGGACACTGCTGGGTCCTTGGAGTTTGTCTTCAAGTCCAGCTGCAGAGCGGGGGCTGGGGGACGTACTGATGCTCAGATCCAAGCAGGAGCGGCCGCACTCTCCCTGCGCATCTCGCAGCCTGCCGGCTTGGTGAGTCCGGCTCCCTCCCCTCAGGGCGACTTAGCCTTCGGGGCCCAGAACTTGGGAAGATGGCAGGTGGCACGGCCAGCTCTGTTGGTGGAGCAGAGAACCCAGGCCCTTTCTTGGTTTGCAACCTGAGGCTTCGTTCCGAGTGCAGCCCCCGCACGCCCGGCCGGGCTGGACTCCTATTTAAATCCCAGAGGCCCCATGCCCCCCACCCCATGCTCTCAGGGTGGATGGAGGCTCCCAGGTGCCCCTCAGCAGAGCTCTGCCTGTCTCACAGGTTCAAATTAAAGCCGGTGTTGGAATGCGTTTGCTCGGGTTGTGGGCCTCTTCCAGTGGGCAGCTGGGGTCCTGCTGGCCTCCACGTGGGCTCCCCAGGAGGGGAGCAGCGGGCTCAGGTTTCCAAGAGTGTTCGGAGGGAGATAACCCGCGTCTCCGGGCCTCAGGGAGGGCGGTGGAGGACGCATTTCTGTCCGCCCAGCACAGCGCAGATCTGCAAGGAGATGTGCAGGAAGGGGTCTTTGGTTCAACCCCATGGAGGAAGGGCTGTTGACGGGCACTTATAGAGCGCCTGCTGTGTGCCAGGCCCATGCTGGGCGCTTTGCTTACTCATCTCTGACAGAGCCTCCTGGGTTGACGTGAGCGTAGCTGCAGATGAGCAGGTGGGGGCTCAGAGAGGCTTAGCGCATTCCCAAGGTCACGCAGGTTTTGCTATCATGACGGTTATCATTCCTATTCACAGGAAGGAGACTGGGGTGCAGGGTGATGGACTCGCCAGGCCCACGTGCCGTGAGCTCCTGTGGCCTTGCTGACTCCCCAGGATGATGTCCACCCTCAGTTTAGTCCTTGACAGTGAAGCAGGGGCCTCTGACCTGCTCGAGCCCTTGGCAGGTCTCGGAGGTGGGTCTCAGGGCAGCATCTGCTGAGCCTATGGAGCAGGGAAAACCTCTTCCACAGGAATCTGGGGAATGTCGGAGGCTTCTTCACAGCCCGTTGACGGGCAGTCCACGGGCGCGTGGTCTGTTGTGGTCAGCACCAGGAGGTTGATAAGGTGCTCAGTCTCTGGGGTCCTCCCCTGGTTCTGCTTCTCTTCATTGCTGGGTGCCAGGCACCTGCTGGGCGCTTTGCTTACTCATCTCTAACCCCGAGGCTTGAGCGCGGAACACTGAAGGGTCCCCGGAGACCCTGCCTGTTTCTCCTGCCGCTCTCCCCGTTCCCTCGAGCGCTGGGGCGGGAGAAACCGGTGACACAGTCTTGGCTGTGTCTTCCTCGTGAGTCACACTGCTGTGTCACCAGCTTCCATCGCCGTAGCAAGCGCCTGAGATGGTCCCCATAGGAAGGGGACAGGTTTTGGTCTTCCTGGTGCAGGTCCAGCCCCCGGTCACTTGGGCCCCTTGCTCTGGGCCTGGGTGAGGGAGCACACCACAGGGAGAGCATGTGGCAGAGAAAACCTGCTCACCTTGTGGCCAAGAAATGAGAAGGAGGAGTCCAGGGTCCCAGTGGCCCCTACCAGGGCTTGCCCCAATGATCTCAGAGCTCCCAGCAGGAACGGTTCCACCACTCCCTGCAGCCCCTCCTTGGGGACCAGCCCAAGCATGTGGGCCTTCAGGGGACATTCAACATCCCAACGATAAGCCACACCTACCCGTGCCTGGCATGGCATGGGGCTGGACGCTGATCTTCCCGTATAGACACTGGGCACTCAGTGCAGAGCACTTGGGAAATGCAAAGTGCCACACAGGTGGACCTTTGTGCAGCCCCACCGTAGGGCCCATGCACTCGGGAGGAGGTCAAGGTGCCGAGAGGCAGCAGCTCCCCAGCTCAGTGTCCTCCCCAGGTCATCCTAGTCCAAGGGTGGACTGGTCCTCGGCTCCTGAGGGCTGCAGCTCTTTGGCTGTGACATGTCAGCTTCTCTTCCCTTCCTGCCTGAAGGGCCTGGGAGCCAGGAGACAGAGTCTGAGGCGGGGATTGGGCTGGCTCCTGGGCCCTCTGACCCCTACTCATGCACCGTCCTCTCTGTTTTGGAGGAGAAGATCCTGTCCTCTGCTGTTTCTGCCCGTCCCTCTCTTTCTGCCCCGTCTCCTTTCCTGGTCCTCTTGCTGGGCTCCTGGATCCGTGAGCACTTCCCAGCTCCCTGGCAGCAGCCTCAGAGACCTCTCCTTTTCCGCCCGGCTCTTCCCAGCAGCCCCTCCCCCACGTCATCTCTGTCAGTAGCTTCGTTATTTAGTGAACAAAATACATAATTTGCAGGTAACTTCATTACGCTTAATTGTAGCACCAAGATGCCTAGCAGATGTGAAAAATGATGATTGCTTATGAGTTTCCTCCTGGAAATATTGTCAACACAATGACTTTGAAAATGAGCCCGTGTCCCCGATGACTGCTTCCCCCATTACTGTCACCCCTCTCCAGGAAGGAGAGAGGCCAGGCGGAGAGATGTGATCTGGTGTACACATGCTCAGTGCAAAGTGAACGCCTACAGCTGTTCCCCAAATTAGCGTCGCCTCTTTGGGAGCACGGCTTGGCTGCCTGAGCCCTGGGGCTGCCACCGGGAGAGCGAGGGCTCCGCGCGCCTCGCGCTCAGCTGCCTGGCCGCGGAGTGGCAGCGGACCCCCGCCTCTGCTATTATAATCCCAGGGAGTCAGTGATTATGAATAACATTATTTTATAAAAGGAAAAAGTAGAAGCGCCTCTCAGGGCCACGGCTCAGCGGGAGACCTGCTCGTGCGGAGAGAGGAGGTGCGGGAGCCGGGCCGCTGCCGCAGCTGTACCCCTTGATCACAGGGACCTGCTGGAAGTGGCCATGGAAGGGAGGAGACACAGGCAGAGCAGCCCCGGGGATGGTTGGTGCCTGAGTGTGGGCTCTGGGCTGGGCTGGAGCCGACCCAGGCCCTGCAGCACTGAGACACCTGGGGGTGGCTCCCAGGCACACAGCAGAGCCAGGGCCCAGGCCCCAGGCTGGAGGGGCCGCCTGCACCTCTCAGTGCTGGAGCGGTTGTAGGACTCAAGCAGCTGCTCTCACCTCTGGGACAGCCAACCCAGGCCCTGCAGAGACGTCACCAGCATCGGCTTTACTATCAACGGCTGTTGACAATGACACCATCCACAGGCACTCACTGGGCTGGGGCTGTGTGTCAACACCGGCCAGTCACTGTGCCAGCTCCCAGGTCCCATGCATGGCCATCATAGCATCTGTGCTGGGGCCAAGATGCAGGGCCCAGAAAGACATCCCTGTCCCTGATTTTGCAGTTCCAGGAGGAGGCTGACCACAGAGGCTGTCATTTCCCATGACAGGGTATGGGCTGTGGCATTAATGGGCGACGGCCACCACCATGATCACCATCACCACCATCATCACCACCATTAATCACCGCCACCATCACCACTGTCGTCACCATAACTTCGACAATTACCACCATCGTGACCATCACCACTATCACCATCACCACTACTGCCACCACCCTTGTCACTATTACCACCTCCACCACCACCACCATCACCATCACCCTTACCTCCCTCACCATCACCACCACCATCACCACTATCACCACCGCCATGGCCACCACATACCTAATTTGAAGCTCTTGCACAGGCTGGGCTCCACTCTAGATCCTCCAGGTGGTAAATGAGGGCAGCTGAACCTGATCCCTGTAGCTTTCTTTCCACGGGGACACCTGGGCTGTCTTTGAACAGGGACACATCTATGTTCTTGATGGCATCTGCTCTTATTTCTCTCGGTGACACGAAAGCAGTGTGGCATTTTCTCTGGGCTGCCTACAGAGTCCTTGGACATCCCGACCTGTCCCCAGATGTGCTGTCAGGGTGACTGGTCACTGCCAGGTGAGTGGGCTTCTGCTGTGTGCCCACTGCAGGGCCCTGGGTTCCAGGCTCTTCCCCCACTTTGTTCAAGGCAGCAGACAGGGACTTAGCAGAGGTCAGGATGAAGGTCTGCCGCAGTCCGGCTGCAGCAAAATAACTGGGGGGTGATGTTGGCCTGAGCACCTGCTGAGCCAGGATCTGAAGTGGGGACTCCACGGGGCCTGACCATTAGCTCCATGTCTCCTGAGATGCAGCCTCCGTTCCCGAGCTCAGGACCCACCTGCCACCCCACACTGCATAGGTGACCACCCAAGTTCAGCCTCCGCAGAGCGGCCCTTCCTCAGCCCCTGCGGCTGCAAGGTCCTGGCAGCAGGGCATGTGGTGCCACTCTGGAGCTCTGCCTGGGTTCAGGTCTCAGCTTGCCACCTCCCAGCCACTGCATCATGCCTTCGGTGCCTCTGGGGTCTCCTTGGTGGCGGGCTGGGTGGGGAAGAGGCTGTCGGGCCCAGGTAGGCCATCACTTGGAGCACTGAACTCCGTGGTCAGCATGAATTGAGGGTTTATGTGATCAGTGTTGAGGCGGCAGAGGTCAGAGCCACATGGGGACAGTGTCAGATCTCTGCCAGCTGTGACGGCATCAGAGAGGGCCACCGGAGGGGATGGGATCAATTGGCATTTTGAAAACAGGGCCCTGGCTGCAGCATGACGCCCAGCCCCAGGGTGGGGCCCGGGTGTCCCATGGTAACCCAGAGGCGAGGCGGAGGAACATTAGGATTGTTAGGAACACCCAGAAGGGGTGCAGGGTGAGGCGGGGCTCCTGGGCGAGGGTGGGGTATCCAGGGTCCGGTGCCATCAGGAGTCCGTTTTGGACGCAGGGTCAGTGGACTTTCTAATGTTCTGAGGACTCGGAGCAGTTTCGGATGGCGTCTCTGTGCTGCAGCAGAGACGGAGACCAGGATGCCCACCACAGGTGTGGAGAGAGCCGCCTGCTGGCCTGCAGCCCGGACCCCTGGGTGTCGTGCGGGGCCTGGAGGCCGGCCCTCTGCAGCCCACGTGCCCGAGGTTTGTGCAGCCGCCTTGCCCGCTGCCCGGATGGCGACCCCTCGCTCGCTGTTTAACTCTGCTCCCAGGAGCACACGGCTCACCCTCCTGGTGAAGCGCCAGATAAATCCACGGCCACCCCATCTATCTCACTTGGCAGGGCGGGGATGCCAAGGCCAGGGCTAGACTGCCCCTGCCCCCGTCGTCGTCGAGACAAAACACCCAGCAAACAAGCCGAGGCTTCCTGTGGCCTGGCGTTTCCAGGCAGAGGACCCAGGGACATCCGCCAGCACAGGCCCAGGGCCCCGTGCACAGGGCCAGTCGCCGGGCACCCTGCCCATCCTCCTCTGCACTTCCTGTCACTGTGGACGAGGAAGGGGAGGCGGGACTTGGGCCTTCTTCCTCTCCTTGGCCTTCCTCCCCCGCCTCCCCCCTGCACCCACCTCAACCCTCCCCCTCAGCCGCATGGACAGTGCTGGCCCCCCGCTGGCCTTGTCACATGGCTCTGGGGCAGGCTTCTCCCCTCCTTGAGGGCCAGGTGGCTTCACCCACCCTCTGGCATGGTTTGGCCAGGGAGCCTGTCCCTATGGCCAGCCAAGGCAGCCACGTGGTGCTGGCCCCTCTCCCACCTCTGCCACCCTGCGGTGGTGTCTGTGCTCCACACTGTCTAGCTTTGAGCCCATGGAAGCATCTTCTGCCATGGTGACCCCCCTGGCTCAAGCCTCCGCTATCTCTTCCCTGCACACAGACACACTCCTGAGGGTCCCCTGCACCCCCTGTGCCAGGAAACCCATCTTCCATGGCTGGGCAGCTGGCTCAGAGCCCCACACTGCTTGGCTCAGCCTGAGGGCTTTCCATCCGGCAGGGTGGCCAGGCCAGGCCCTACAGGGTCCCCGCAGTCACCTCCCCTGGAGGCCAGCCTTGCCCCTCACTCTGCTCCCAGGTGCCTCGGCATGGCCTCTGCCCACTCCCACGCGTTGGTTCTCGGCCTCCCTGAGGTGAGGGGGAGCCACAGAGTGATGCCCGGGCAGTCCCCAGGAGCCAGCTGCTGGAGGAGGGCTCCTTCACTCTGAGCTCAGTCATTTTTTCTTGCAGCATTTATTGAGCACCTACTGTGAGAGGCCAGGGGGACGGCCACTCAGCTGAACACTGAGGTCCCCCTTCATGGTGGAGGCAATGTCAGGTGACCATTGAGAGATGAGGGGACCTTGTGGAGTCCACGGGCAGGTTACCGGCAGACCCCGTCCCAGCTCAGAGGCTGGACTTCAAGTCAGAGGAATCTCATGTGATGTGTGAGGCTCAGTGCGTCGAGGTTCCCGAACCAGGACCCAGATGAAGGGGACAAACAGAGATGTTGGGGTGGACCAGGTCTTCCCAGAGCACAGGATCCTCAGCAGGGAGCACGTGACAATGTCCCAGTGTGGCGTCATCGTCCCAGGCTGCGTCAGGAGAAGTGGAGGGTCTATAGCTGGGAGGTGGTGCTGCACTGACCCAGCTGCCCTCTGAATGCTGTCCAGTGAGGCCACTTGATAAAGCAATGGCGGCAATCTTCAGTGTGTCCAGAGAACAAGCAAATTCACAGAGGATGGTGATGTGTGGGGAGCACCGGACCGTGACAGCTGGGGCTTGAGTTTCTGTGTGACTTTGGGCAAGTTACTTAACCTCTCTGAGCTTCACATTCCTCCTCTAGAGGATCTGACCTAGGCTGCAGGGTTGCTGAGAGCCCTAAATGGGGAGCTTTTACCAAGGTGGCCCCACAGTGGCAGTGGACAGTGCGTAGCAGAACAGGGTAGCTGCCAGCCGTGTGCTCAGTGTGTGCCCACTACCCTCTGGCTTCAGGACTTGGTTTGGGCCGAGTCTGCAGTGGCCGAGTTGGCTCTGACTCTCGCTAGGAAATTGCCTCTTACGGGCTGTGAGAGCTAGCGTTGAAGTCACGCAGTTTATTTGTAAGTAAATCTGGGGGATGGGAAAACAAAAAGAGGATTTAGAAAGACTGTCCCCAGGCATAAGGAAGACGTTGGCAGGGCCCAAAGCCCGACCCAGGTCCCTGCTCGGGAGCAGGAGCGGTGACAGCGCCTGCCTGCCTGTGTCCCCACGCCAGCGAGTCAGGCTGGGCTTTCAGCTTCCTGAGTGGGTGACTCCCAGGCCCCCGGCCTCCGCTCTGGCTGCAGGCCGCAGCCCCACCCCTCCGCCTGGACGGTGTGTCCCCTGCTCCCTCACGGGGGGGGGGTGGTGGTGGTGGTGGTGCATGGGGCCCTTTTCCAAAGCAGGGGGACGTCACATGGACCTGCTGCCCTGGTCACCACTGGGTACAGGCTCCCTTGAGGGCAGCCCTAGGCCAGCACGTCCTCTGTGGCCTGCTCTCGGGAAGCAGCCTGGGAACCCAGACTGGTGGGGGTTTGCTGAAGGGATCCCTGAGGTAAGTGCCCTGTGACCCGACTCTGCCCGAGAGCCCAGCACGCCCCTCCCCACAGCCGCCACCCCGCAGAGGGAGCCAGGCCATCGAGGCTGCCTCTTTCCTGGGGGGCTGCCCGCTGAGCCACCCCCACTGCTCTGGGCCACTCGGCTGTCTGCCCCCCGGGTGCATAGACAGTTCCCTGGGCTGGAGAAGTGGGCACTGGAACTCTGGCCATGCAGGTCTGGGGGAGTGGCCGCCGAAGCCTCCCTCCCAGACCCCTGGCCCCTGGCGCCTGGCCACCCTCCCCACGTCTCTGCCTCCCTTCGCAGTCTCTCCCCCTGGGTCAGACTTCCCATCGGCTCATCTGCAGCCTGCACTCTGCCCCTTCCCCGAGCCCCTCACGTGAGCCTGGGCCCTGGACGCTTCTCAAGCATTAGCACACCATCCCCTCACCCCATGTTCCTGCCTCGTCCCTTCTGAAAGGCAGGGAATGCAGGAGCTGTGTGACCACGGGGAAATTAATCCTCCTCTCTGAGACCAGTCAGGCTGGGGCAGTGGGGGGCTGAGGTCACCCAGGCGAGCAGTTCTACCCCTGCTGGTCTGAGGCATGTCTGCTACAGCCCACCCCACCAGCTGCCCTGGGTGCCCAGCTGGACCCCCTTTTAGACTGTTGGCCCGTCTCTGGGCTCTTCCTTGGCAGGCGGTGCACAGAGCCATAAGCCTTGCTGGATTTTCGGGGAGGGTGCCCAGGCTCCTCACCTGCCACCTAAGCCCAGGACCCAGCAATGCCGTCAGCCCTGGAGCCCCTCCGCTTTGATTGTGAGCCGGGCGAGGGTCATGGGCCCTGAGCTGCCTGCTCTGAGCCTGCAGGTGGCTCTGTGGGGATGGGGAGGCAGACTGGGCGTTCCAGGACGGCAGGGTCCCCCCGGGGTCCTCATCATACAGCTCCGTGGTGGTTGTAGTGCGGCTGAGATGGAGTTGACTCAGAGAGACTCACCTAAGATCAGGTGCTGGCCCTCAGCTTCTGGTTTCTTATTGGAGACTATTGGCTGATGCTGTGGGAGCTTCTCCGGAGAGCAGTGGCCATCCAGGTGCCTCTTTCTTGGGGGCCCTTCCCACCAGGGCACAGATGCCAGCTGGTGCAGGGGGCACAGTCAGAATGAGTTCTGTGTGTGGTCTGCCCCGTGCTGCCTCACGGCCAGCCACGTCCCCAGGTCCTGGTCCTGTGTCTCTGGGTGGATGACTGCGTCCTCTGCCTGGTCCCCTGTGGCTGGACGCCCCTTCTTCTGCTTCCCGTCTTCTGGCCTGCTCACAGCCAGCGGGTGCTCTGCCTCGTCCCTTGTGTATCAGCTGGTGCCCGCCATGCCTGGGGGTGGTGGCCCTGGCTCCTCATGCCATGGAGGATGCTGCCCACGTCAGAACCCACGCAGGTTCGGGACGCCGAGACCCTGTGGGGGCTGCCCTTGCCTGGCACGGGGGCAGTCCAGTCACTCTGCATCTGAAGTGCCTCCACTCTGTCCCCCTGAGGACCCACCGCTTGTTGGCTTCCTGGCGATGTTGGCGCCCCACACCGACCGCTCTTTAGTGGGATCACACGTTCCTGGTCTCAGCTTTACCTTGCGCTTGCCGCGCTCTCCGTCAAGATCTCGGGTGGTGGACTCTGCTCATTTATTATCTGAGGAGGGGAAATGGAAGCGCCAGGGCGGGGCAGGGCCCTGGGGACGGCCATGTGGTCGGTTTGGAGTGACCTGGAGGCCCCGCGGGCTCCGGGCTGCAGACTTGGATTCCTGTAGATGGACTGCGCAGCTGTGGAACCGCCTGCCCAGGGCCCAGGCCAGGAGCAGGGCTGTGGGGTCAGCCGGCTGAGAGCCTGTCTGGCTGTGCTTGGCAGCTGCATGCCCAGGCCCCCACCAGAGGCTGCGGGGCTGGATGTCACCTCTCTGAGCCTCCGTGTCCAGACCTTGAGCTGGCAGTGGTGACGGCTCCTGCTTCTCCATCGTGATGGCTGCAGGAGATGACAGAAATGGGGCGGGTAGTGCCAGCGGCCCCCAGGAGGGCCGAGCCAGCTGCAACTGGAGGCTTGTGGGGCCAGAGGGTGGTGAGGGACGCCCAGCCCGGGCAGGTGGGCAGAGGGGAGGGGACAGGTGACAGTGTGGGCGGCTGGTGCTGAGGGTGAGGAGGAGGCAGGTGGAGGGTGGACGGGGAGCCCAGTGTACAAACATGGGGCGTGGACGCCTATCCTTGCACATTTGCGGCACGGCCAGCTGCCTTTGGGCATTCCAGAGGCCACAGGTGCCCAGAGGAGAAAGTGAGGATGGTGTTTGTAAGCGGGGCATCTGTAGGTCAGAAGTTGAATACAATTAGTGTTTTCAACGTCAGGTGTGCTGAGGTCCAACTGGCCTGTCGTAAAGCATGCCTGTTTGAGCGTCTCACCTGATGATCTTGACGATGTGCACAATCACGGCCCTCCAGGGAGGTTCCGGTGCCCTTGTGTCCATGCCCTCCCCAGCGCCCGGCAGCCCCTGTGCCTGCCTTCTGCCTGGCCATGCTGCCCTTTCCGAATGTCACCCAGTGGGCCACCTTCCGTGTTTGGCTCCATTCACTCACCTTGTCCTGCCGGTCCCTGCACGGACACCGCACAGCTCGTCCCTGCTCCGTCGAGGGGCGTCTCGGTCGTCCGTCCTTTCCCACTGTGCGGAAGCTGCTGGGCGTCTTGCGAGGTCTCCGTGTGGACGAGCGTCCTCTCTCCTGGATGGCGCCTTCTCTTGGAAGGAAACTGCCAAAGCGTGTCCAAAGTGGCCACGCCACGCGCATTCCCAGCACCGAGCCGTGAGTCACAGCTACTGCATGTGCTGTCAATTCTTGATCTTCTCATCTCTGAATCTTGGCCATGCCAGTAAGTGGGGACCTCCTAAGTGATGACGGACACCTCCTGAGACTTCGTCTGTATTCCCTTCTTCCCGAGAGCTCACTTGCCATCCAGACATCTCCGCTGGTAAATTCCCAGTTTCAGGCCATTTTCATTGTGGTGTTGGATCTGGGTGGAACGTTGCTGGCTGTGTCTTTGCCAGTGTTCTCCCCAGTCTGCGGCTCACCTTGCCATCCTTAACCCTGACCTTCCAGCCCAGGGTGTAACGCTGATGAGTCCAGCTCGTCTGAGATTTCCTTGGGTGGCCTGTGCTTTTCTGTCTAACCTGGGATCCTCGACTCACCTGAAGTCACACATCTCCTCCCCAGTTCCTTCCTTCCTTTTTTTGGAAATATTTCAGTTTATCTAAATTGTTAAGTAGAACATGAGTCTCAAGACCAGGGCACGGCCTGGGAGAAGGCCAGGTGGGCCTAGAGGGTTTGAGCCATGTCTCACCCCGGGCAGGAGGAGGGCCAGGGCCAGCAGGGCCAGCTTGTCCTGCCAGGTCGCTCCCTACACAGGGAAATTGGCTGGCGCTGGCAGTAACAGTGGCCACCGCCCAGGGCCTGGACATTGACTTCTCAGCTGAATGACCTTGACTTGCCCACCATCACCCTCCAGTCACACTGTCCAGCCAAGGTCCATGCCATGGCCAAGCCCTGCCCCCTCCCTCTGGAGGCCAAGGGCAGGCCAGGGTCCTGGTGACCACCAAGGGCTGGGCCCTCCTCACCAAGCAGCCCTGTGTCTGTGGGGATGATTCAGAGGTGGCCTCACAGCATTTGTGTCACTTCCCTCATGGGCTCAGGTCCCAGAGTGTCACCTGGGCTCTGCAGCCTCTTCCTGCTCCTGCCCAGGACTTTACCCAGGTAGACAGAGGCCAGGGCGGCCCCTCCTGCAGGTGGCCCGGGCTGGGCCTGAGCTGGTGCCCAGCCTGGATGGTGGCTTGCAGGAGGGAAGCTCCCCTTCACAGGGGACTGAGCCGCTGGGTGGGTTTGTTATAGACAGGAGCCCAGCGTCTCCTCAAAGGGAAATGCCCAGCGACCCCATCCACCCCGGGCCGCAGGGTCCTGACGAGGAGGCCATGTGCAGGACAACCCTGGCCTGTGAGTCTCCCTGCCACACCCGTCCCGGCGGTCCCCGTGTCTGCCTGTCCCCCACCCTGTGACTCAGGCACTCTACTCTGAGCAATGGGAAACGCCCCGGGTGGTCCTTCTTGGTCTTTTGCTGCTCTTGGGTGAGGGTGGGATTCAGAACCGCTGGATGAGGCTGTCAGCCATTGACACGGCGCCTCATGCAGGTGACGAGTGGGAACTTTCAGAAACATCAAGCTCGGCTCCAGGCCTCTGTTTGAGGCACAAAAACTCACATTTTTGTGTCCTGTGCTGGACGTGAGATGTGGATGCTTGGACCTCAAAGCATGGAGGGGGCTGGGCCTGCCCTGGGGCTTGTGGATCGAGGGCTGGCCCTGCCAGGGCCAGTGTTGGGTTCACGTGAGTCCCCGCTGTTCCTGTGGAGGCCCGGAGTTCAGGCCGGCTGCCCGGAACCAGCCTGGGCCAGCCCTGGGGAGGTGGTAGTAGCAGCTGGAAACCAAACTCAGACTTCCCATGCCGAACTGCCCCACACGGCCTTCCACGCAAAACCAAGAGTGGCCACGAGGGCCGGGGGCTGTTGGGGACCCTGTATGCACAGGAGTGGACAGGACCAAGTGGCCTGGCTTGTGTGGAGCATGGGGCTTCTCTGTCTGCCTCATTCAACAGTCCCTGCCACGGGGCACTGAGTATCTCCCTGAGTATCCGCTGTAACCGCATCGTGATGCCTAATCTGAAGGTTGTCAGCGCTTAGTTTAGGAAGTTCTAGGTCAGTGTGTGTGAGGGAGACATGTCAGCCGGTGATGGTGGGAATCAAATGCAAAGGCTAGAAACAGTTCTTGGCACACAGTAGGGTTGCAGCTGCATCTCTACGTGGCTACCCCAAGCAGGGCCAGTGTCCCCCAGAATGGCCACGGGGAGCCACTGGCTGTGGGAAAGCAGGACAGGGTGAGAGAGAACAGAGCCATGGCTCTGCACCTGAGGGACCAGCTCTAGCCCAGGCACGTGGCCTTCTGGTTGGTTTTCTGCACACCTGCCTGCGTGTCTACTTGCATAGTGTGGGGGGTCAATGTGGAGCTGTGTGTGTATACTTGGAAACCTTTGCCGAGCCAGGCATGATGGCACACCTGTGATCTCAGTAACTCTGGAGGCTGAGGCAGGAGGATTGTGAGTTCAAAGCCAGCCTCAGCAATTTAGCAAGACCCTGACTCAAAATAAAACATAAAAAGGGCTGGGATGTGGCTCAGTGGTTAAGTGGCCCTGGGTTCAATCTCTGGTACCAAAGCTAAAAACAATAACAACAAAAAAAGCTTTGACTTTCTATCAAAAAAAAAAAAAAACCCTGACTTTGCGTCTCAGGTCCATGTTTGGAGCGTGTCTGCTGTGGCCTTGGCTCTGCGCTGGGGCCGGGATGTTCTCGGCCTGGCAGGGTGTGCTTTGTGCATAATGTCGGGGGTTAATCTAGCCATCCTGGGCCACGCATGCCTTCTTAGATCACTGCTTGTCTCTTTCACTGCGATCTGTTGATTGACTTGAATGGTTTGGCAACAGTCTATGGAGCCAGCCCCCAGCGGGGATTGCTTTTGGCTTCGTATTATAAATAAATAGTGCAGATGAGCCCACAGATCCAGCTTTGAATGCTGACAAGCAGATGTGTCAGCCCGACCCCAGAGCTGGGAGGTGACGTGGTGACAGCTAGACCTGCTGGCCAGTGTTCTGATTCTAGGGAAAGGGAGAATGTCACAAAGCCGCATGGCTGTACCCAGCTGGGTCCCAGCAGACGGTCATCACTAGAGCCCCCCCTCTGAGAGCCAGGCCCACGCTGTGGGTGTTGGCATAGTTCTGCCAGATTTGCTCCAGCATTGACTTTCAATCACCATTAATTTCAGACAGGGCTTGCAGTTCACGTTTTTTGTCTTTGTCAAGTTGATGGAGAGGGCTCTGTTTTTAGCCCTGATGTGATGGCGGTGGGCACTCCCTCCCTGAGGATGGTAGCCCGCTCCCTGCCACAGCTGGTAATGAAATGCTGAGCTTTTGATTTAGCTAGTCAGCTCAGGAAGTTTACATGGGGGCTGGTTGGACAGGTCTGTTTTATAACAAGTCACTCCTGAAGGGGCCTCCTGGTTGGTATTCTGAAGGTACGAGAAGCCATATGTTTGGGCCCCAGCCGAATCCTTTCCTTCCCATCCCTCAGAGGAAGACGCACTGAGCGTGCCCTGGGGAGCTCTTGGGAATTAGGTTTCAGAAATGAAGACCTCATGTTCTGTGTCCAGGAACTTAACCCTCCACCATTTCCTCTCTCCAAAAGCCTTTGTTTTCTCAAAGGAGGATATTTATTTTATTTCTGCTTTTAACCTGAGCCAGACTAGCGTGGACTTCCTGGAGAAGCAGGTGGGCTCGCACCCAGTGCCCAGGCTCACACCCAGGGCTGGCTCGACACGGCTGTGGGAGGGAACCAGTTTGGCCTCTGCAAGTCACCTCCGTGAGCCTCCCTGCGTCCACACTCGGGTGCTTCTCCTCAGGCCCAGGCCTGTGGGAGGAGGCCGTTCAGCTCACCAACGCCCCTCTCTGGGTGCATCCTGTCCCCGTGCTGAGAGAACCCCAGGGCACCAGGCAGCATGGCCCTCCAAGGCCTTGGCACTCTGTGCCCTGCTCCCTGTGGCCACCTGCCACCTCTCTCAGATGTCACCAGTAGCCGAGACCTAACCTAGCTCTGTCCCATTCAGTCTCGGCCATTCGGCGACTCTCGACTAGAGGAAAGAGCATGCTTCCTCTTGCCGTCTTGTCCACCATGGACACAGACTCATCCTCAGCATTTTTAACTGAGCTTGGCTGAGACGGCGGCAGAAGAGAGCCTCCTGTCAGATGCCCCTATTTGTTTCCTCTGTGTGGTTTGTGTGCCCATCACCCACATTGAAACCAGAAGCACGTGGCCATGGTGAAATGCTGCCGCGCCCCAGGTCCTGTGCGAGGGACGGGGCTGAGGACATGGTTGGAGGGAGGCAGATCGGGGCGCCGGCCGGTGCTTCCTGAGGACTTGCTCTAAAAATGCCGATTCTGGGCTGGAGGAGTCCCTTAGTGGTAGAGCGCTTGCCTGGCATGTGTGAGGCCCTGGATCCAACGCCCAGTACCACAAAAGGAAAAAAAAAAAAAGCGTCTTTCAGATCGCAGGCACGTTTGACGTGGTTCGTAACAGGTTCATCAAGAGCTGGGGCGATTGAGCCTGGTGGGTGGGAGGGAGGCGGGTGGCCGGGTGTGTGCAGGGCAGCCGGAGGGCCAGAGCAGGCTGTGTGGTCCACCAGGCGGGGCAGGGGCTGACGGAGCGGCTGAGGGAGGGCCCCTCCTACAGGGTGTGCAAACCAAGGCAAACTCGGGGCTGCTTGGCTGGGAGGGTGCGGTTCAGGGGTGTGTGGCAGAGGCTGCCGTCTGGCTGCACACTCTTCTCCAGGGGCGTGTGGCTTCCGTGAGTGTCTGCTCTACACCCAGGCTGCTCCAGACTCAGAGATGGGTCACTCGCTTACAGCCCTGTGGCCAGCTGAGGCAGGTCCTGCCAGACCCCGAGGCTTTCTGGATTCTTCTCTGGGCAGAGGCAAGGGACTCCCTGGAAGCATGTTGCTTTGTTTGTAGGATTTACACCAAGATCTCTCTGGAAGTCCTGTGTTCCTTAGGCCACGGCTGCTTAGAAAACCTGCTGAGGACAGCTGCCGGTCCCTGCTGCTGAGAAACCACCAAATGTTATTTTTAAAATGATCTTAAAATACTTAGCCTCAGACACTCAGCGTGTGAATGTGGCTCCCTCCTCCCGGTCCCTGGCTCCCTGTTCCCAATCTGCTGCTTCACTCTGTCTCCCCTGCTGTCCAGAGCCCAGCTGGGGACAGATTGAAGATTCCCAGGGCCTGAGGTTTCTCAGTGATGGCCACTCTGGGAAGGGTGTGAGCATCCAAACAGTCCTTTGGGAAGCGGCCGGCAGGGGAGTCTCCCTCGAGGAGACTCTGCTGCAGCTCCCCCAGGGCCACTTGGTCAGGCTGCACGAGTGTTGGAAAGCCCAGAGAAGGCCGGGAGGCCACAGGCTGCTAAAAGAGGTGTCCTCACACTGGCCTGGAACTGGGGCTTGACTCGGGCCTCCACGCAAGCCTGGCTTTCTCTGCCAGTGTGCCCGAGTGAGGATCCCGCCTCCTGTTAGGCAGGCCTCGGCTTTAGAGTGTGGTCTTCCTGGTGGGCTCTCCCTGTCCACGTGGCCTTGAACAGGAGCAGGAGGCTTGGCCTTGTCAGCCTCACTGCTCTTTGCTGCTGTATTCGAGTTGCACGTGACAAGTAGCGGCTCCTGGGCACTGGCCTCCTGGGCTGCCCTGGGTTCAAGAATCTGGCCTGGGGATCCTGAATCCAGACGGACTCCATGTTTTCCAAAGGAGGAAATTCCAAGGCTGGGGAGGGTCCAAGATGGGGCACCTGATGACCTCCTCTTCTGCTGACAGCCGGGGCAGTGTGACCTGCGCAGTCTGCTGTGGCTGCCTCTCTGGCTCCTTCTTGATAGTGGGTGGCAGCCCCAGGCCCAGTGTGTCTTGGGCTGCTTAGGTCAGCTTTTTCCCTGTGACTAAAAGGACCCAACCAGAGCAAAGAGGAGGAAAAGTTTATTTAGGCTCACAGTTTCAGGGGTCTTAGTCCCTAGAAGATGGGCCCTGATCCTTGGGGCTCAAGGTGAGGCAGGACATCGTGGCCGAAGAGTGTGTGGAGGGAAGCTGCTCACATAATGTCAGCAAGCGGCGAGACTCCGCTCTCCAAATATGTACCCAAGCCACACCCCTATTCCCACTCCTCCAGCGGCACCCCACCACGTCAGTGACCTCAGGGATCAATCCGCTGACTGGGGTAAGACTCTCACAGCTCCATCATGTCCCCTCTGAACCTTCTTTCATTGCCTCACACATGAGCTTTTGGGGGACACCTCGTATTCAAGCCGTAACACAGGCAAACGGTCACTCTCTATTTCTGCTGTTACCTTCTAGGTGTGACAGGCTTGTTCCCCATTTCTGGTAATGACGGGAAGTTTCCTATTTAGGAAAAGAAGCAGGTTCATCAGCAATTAACACCCTGGGCTGGTCAGCCTGCCCTCACCATGACGGACGGACACCTGGAGAACTGACTCATGGGAGAGAGGTCCGGGCTTGCGGCTTTAGAGGCCCAGTCCGTGAGCAGTGGGTCCCCTTGCTTAGGGCTTGTGGTGGCACGTGGGGACGAGAGCACACTGCACAACACAGCCGCTGCCTCCTGGGGGAGGCCAGAGCGGAGGGGAAGGGGCTGGGATCCAGTGTCCCCGCGAGGGCTGACTTCCCCCAGCAGGCCCACCTCCTGAAGGCTCCCCACCTCCATCAGTTCCAAGCTGGGACCCAGCCTTCAGCACGTGGGCCAGGGGACAGTAGGGATCCAGACCCCAGCAAAAGCCTCGTAGCATATGCTATTAGAGGGTGATTCTGCCCATGTCCAAAGATGTCCCGGAATGATCACACTGGGTTTCTTGAGCTGTTTGGTCACCCCAAATGACAGAGGGATGACCCCTCCAAACAGACCTGCACCCAGGGGAGGGAGCACTCCCACACGGGGCTGCCGGCCCATTAGACAAGCAGAGGCAGCCTTGAGGGTGGCACGCTGGGCCCAGGAGCTGCCCATTAGACAGGTGGATGCAGGCTTGAGGGTGGCACGCTGTGACCAAGGCCACAAAGCAGGAGAGGCCAGCCTCTCCAGGAGATGGCATCCCAGGCTCTGCACAGAGCTGTGCCTAGGAGACCCTCCCGGCAGGAAGCCCATGTCCCCCAGGCCCTCTTCCACTCCTCCCAGTGAGCGGGGGTGGGCGGGCAAGCTCCCCTAGGTACTCTCCCCTGGTCAGTGTGCTCTGTCCCCTCTCTTTGAAAGAGTTTCCCAGACCAGTAGGTGCTCCTGGTCCCAAGCCCCCAGGGATGAGCCCGGAGGTGACGAGGACTTTCTCGAAGGCTCCCCCCTGTGGCAGTGAGCCCAGCAGGCCTGCTGTGTGCCTGGCACTGGGATCCAGGACCAGGAGCCTGGTCCTTAGGCTCTGGGAGGGTGTGGCGCAGGGGGGCGGGAGGCCACAGTGTAAATGTCAGAGAGGAGGGTGACACACAGCCAGCCACAGGTCTGAGAAATGAACCCTTTGTGGCCTGAACCAGGCTGGGCTGGGCCCTGGGGCTTCCTCCCAGCTCCCCTCGCCCTGCCATCATCCTGAGGAGCCTGGGGGTCAGCAGCCCTTCGGCTGAGGGACATTGTTCAGGGGCTGCTGTGGCTGGAATCCCAGGCCTCCCAGTTGGGTGCTGGGGATGGCTTCTTCCCCACTCCTCTTCCTGCCTGCACCCCCTGAGCCTGGCCCACGTGCTGTGTGTCACATTATCCCTTAAACCTGTCTAGAGGCAGGTTCCCGAGATAATGACAGATGGTTGTCGGCCGGGTCCCCTGGGAGGGTTCTGTGCGCCCGCCTGCAGGAGGTAGCCGGGCCTCTCATGTTGAAGCGGAGCGACATCACAGCTTCTCCAGGTTCTTTCGTTGCCATAAATAGATCTGAGGAATACCAGGCTCGTCCAGGGAGGAGCACAGAGCTTCATCTTGAATGGCAACAGAAAAAAAGAAAAAAGAAAAGAAAAGAAAGAAAGAAAGAAAAAAAGAATCTTGTAATTTCATTAATAGTTTTACTTACAGTGACTATTAAAAAGGAGCAATGGGTGAAATTAAAATTCAATCGGTTATGAGAAATGGAGGGTAAATAATATTTTCAGAGGATGGCTGGGGCGGAAAAGCCTACCGAGACCCACCTATTAAAATACACATTATCCCTTAAACAGATTTGATGTAAAAATGCAATTTTCCACAGATTGGTAACGTTCATACATTTATTTTCTGCTGATTGATTTTGATTTATGGGGTCCTTTCCAGCTTAGTTCTCAACTCTTTTTTTAAACATTGGTCTTGTGCCTGTGAAGGCGTCTCGCTGTTGGAGGGCGGCTGTGTTCTCTGCGCTGAGCCCAGTGGGACCCCAGCGTTTCCGCGTGAGCCTGGGGAGGGGCGAGCTGCGGCCCCCAGGAACCCCCTTCCCCCTTCCCCCTTCCCCCTGGGGCCGGCTCTCTGAGGGGCAACTGGACAGTGAGAGTGTCCCACGGTTAGAGTCAGGCTGGCCCAGTGGGACCCCAGCCCTGCGGGTCCCTGCTCGTCACCTCTGACAGCTGAGCCTCGGTCCTCATCTATGAAGTGGGTGAGTGCTGGCGCCTGATTTTGGAGCTGCCATGACAAAGTCCAACTCACCAAGAGGCTTAAACAACTGAAATCAGTGGAGGGTGTGGTCCCTCCAGGGTGCAGAGGGAGACCTGTTCAGGTGGCTCCTGGCTTCCGGGGGCTTCTGGCACGTCGTCTTCCCGAGGTGGCGCTGCCGGCGTGGGATTCAGGGGCGAGTCCAGGCTGCTCTCATCCCAAGATCCCGAACTTTGCAAAGTTCCTTGTTCTAAATGTCACATCATGGGATCAGGGCTGGCATGTTTTTGGACAACCACTGCATTCAGGGTCTGTGGGACTCAGAGAAGGCGCCAACCCTGATGGGGGAGTCCCAGAAGTCTTCCCATACGGGGTGCTTATGGCGAGTCCCTGTGGGAAGGGACAGAGGAACCAGACGGGTCTGGTGGAAAGAGCAGGGGATGATGCTAGGGAGGCCCGGGTGCCAGGCGAGCCGTCTGTCAAGGAGGCCGCGTCTGCACCTTCAGCTCACTCCTGTGCTGAGGAGGCAGGGATGGGAGGCCAGCCAGGTGAAGGCCCAGATGCCTCTGCGGCTCGCTGGAGCCACCTGGAGCTTGCCCTTCTGCGCTCCTTGGGGGCTGCTCCTGCCAGCCCTGCTGGTGTGGTGCTCTGAGGCCTTCTGGATCAGTCCTGGCTGGTGGAGCTTTTGGTTGGACAGGGGCTCTCAGAGGAGAGGTGATGTGTGGTGCACTCTTCCTGCAGGTGAACCCTAGGCTGTCCATGTGCAAAGTGACAGAGGCCTCGCAGCACCTCAATCTCCCAGGGGGAACGCAGTGGCCAGGGGCAGGCGGCATCTGCCTGTGGAGCGCAGTCCCAGCCCTACACAGCTTTCAGGCAGGACGCATGAAGGCCATGCAGAACGTCCAGGGATGGGGTCTCCTCCAGGCAGTGCGTACCTGCCGTCCAGCACTGGGGCCAGGAGCCTGGTGTGCCAGGGGACAGACCTCAAGCCACTGGCAGGGCTGTAGCTGGCACTCTGCAATGGCCTGCCCTCTCTGTGCTGGTTGGTCCACACCCTTCTGTGTGTCCTCCAGGAGGGAGAAGGATGGTGCCCGAGGCCCCTGCAGACACCCCACCCTGTGTGGCCAGCACTGTCCCAGGCTCGCCCTGTTGCTTGGCAGCAGCTCTGAAACAGGGCCTTCGTAGCACGATGTGACCAGACGCCAGCTGCCTGGGCTGGAGGCAGCCAGGTGGCTTCCTGGAGCAGGCAGCACTCAGTTCACCACCCAAGGGCTCTGCGCTACCAGGGAAGGAGGACGGGCCGCAGGTGGCCGTGCATGCATGGCAGGAGGTGGCTGAGAGGTATGGATTAACCTGTGAGATAAATGACACACGGATTGTCTCACTATACACACAAGTCTCGGAACTGATGATTAGACAGCCATTCCACCTGTCACTAAACAAGTTGTACCCAGACTAGTGTTTGCTAGAGAGAGCGCAGAGCAAGCAGAAGCACCCAGCCCAGCCCAGGCGCTTAGCAGCCCTACGCGGTAGCCTGATCCCAACCCTCATCCTTTGCACACTTACCCCAAACTCATGAATCTTCCCATAGCTCTGAGGACAGGAACACTCAGCTGGTCCCCCACAGAGCCAGGGTTCCAGCAAGACCCCAGAGCCGAGGGGCCTCGAGGCGGGGCCTGATGCTGCAGAGGGAGGAGGACTGCCAGGGAGGGGCCCAGGTGTCCGGCTCAGCAGCTGCAGAGGACTCCTGGAGGGAACAGCCCTGCTCACGATGGCTTTGACAAGGACACTCTTGGACCACTTGGGGGTGGGAAGCTAGCAGAGGCCCCTGGGACCTTGGGAGAGCTAAGGCAGGCCCTGCGCAGGGGGACAGAGGTGATGGTGCTCCTGGCTTGGAGGCAAGATGGAGCTGCCCTGGGGGTCTGGGGCAGGAAGGGGAGCTGGCCAAGGCCTCCTCCCTCAGTGAGCAGGCACCTCCCCTGGCCTTCTGAGCCTCAGTGGATTCCCTGGCCCCATCCTCAGTGGTCTTTAGTGGAGAGAACCAAGATCCCTGAACCAAGATCTCCTTGGCAGATGAATGCAGAATCAATTTCTCCTAAATGGCATTGATTTCTCTGTAGAGGTGGAATCTCTGTGGCATGGAGGCCCCAGGCCTGGCTGCCTTCCTGGAGGGTGGGTATGTGCTGCTGCCACCAGGGTTGAGGTAGGGGACCAGCACTGTGGGGCAGTGGGAAGGCTCTCTGGCTTCCCGGGCTGGGGGAGTGCCCCAGATTGCTGTTCTAGAAAGGGCCGTGGGCTTGGCCTCAGGCGGACATGGTCTGACCTAGCTCAGCTGCCCTTGAGTGGCCAAGGGGAGGCCTCTGCAGGAAGGGAGTTGGGCTACAGCCTCACAGCCAGCCCAAAAGACCCTACTGTGTTCGGATCAGAGTTCTCACATGGCCTGGGATGGGGGGAAAGGAAACACATTTATTGAGCACCTGCTGAATGCTTTCATTTGGTTGTAGTCTTCCCCTGTCAAAACCCCCCTCCCCCGAGGAAGGAAAGCATCTTTCTCTTGTCCCGAGGCCACTGGGGAAAGAACACAGCCAAGGGAGGATGGGGGTCAGCCTGCCCACGGGAGGGCCAACCCGGGAGTGGCTCAGGTGCCTGAAGCGCACACAGGTGCTCGCCCCTGCACACTCACACACCCAGAGCAGAGGTGGAGAGCAAGCAGGTGGTGTGTGGGGTCTGCTCTGCGTGGCTCTGTACCCCCCCCCCCCCCAAGCAGAAGAGTTTCGTGACTCCAGGGGACAGAGAGCAACCCAGGACCTATGAGACAAATGCCCTGCGGCTCCTCTTGGTGGACAGTCAACCAACAGAAAGGTGGTCCTTTGGTGGTTTGGGTCAGTCAAGAAAAGCTACCTGTGTTCAGACCTGCTCCTGCGAGGAAGAGGGGACTCTGAAGGAGGCGGACCTTCTGTTTTATTTTTAAAATCTCTTTGGAATAGGCGATGCAGCCTGTGCTTCAAAATGTTACAGATATCAACAGTCCCTAGTGTCACCCCTCCCCACGGTGCCACGTGGGAATGGTTCCAGTCCCCGCCTGGGTCTTCTACACGCCTCCAAGCAGGGTGAGGGGAGGTCCCGCACCCACCCGGACCCCGTCTTCTAGGCAGGGCTGCAGCTCGCCGTTCAGTTGCTCCCCAGCGGCCTGGCCCGTCCTGCACAGCACGGGAGGGTCCTCGGCACTGGCCCGGCCTCCCGCTGGGTGTGCTCCCCTGTGGTGCCGGGTGGCCACCTTCAGGCTCCAGCGATCGCCAACAGTGCTGCTGGGTGTTAGGTTTAGACATGAGTGTCCCCAGGCCACCTGTGTGGGGCAATGCAGGAGTGGGCCCCGGTGGAGGGGGAGGCTGTGGGGGTCATTTGTGGAGGTCTCTGAAGAGGCTGCTTGGTGGTCTGTCTGGCTCCCACTCACCCTGCACTGTTCAGAGGCCTTCATCCATATCAGGGTAGAGTGGTGGGTGGTCCCAAGGGTGACGCTGTGGGTGACTTTGAGAACAGCTCTACTGGGGTGTGGCCTTGCTGATGAGGCATCTTGGATCTGGCCAGGTCCTACAGGATCTGCTCAACAGAAGGGGATGCTGAGGTTCAGAGACGCCGGGGACCGTGGTGCCCCCACAAGGTGCCTTTAAGACTTGGGGCAGGCTGCGCCCTCCCCCCACGGTCAGCTGACAAACTGCAGCCACACGGTGCCCTGCTGACTGAGGCCACCAGGCTGGGCCCTGCAGTTGGAATGGCAGCGCTGACTCACCTGGGAGGGAGGGAGGGTGTCCCATGACCCTCCCTTCCCAGGCCACCCCCTGGGGTGACACCCCCTGCCTCGTGGGGCAGGGGTGTTTGTGTGGCAGAGGAGCTGTCACATCCCATCTGGGGCAAACCGTGGGCCTCATTGAGCTTAATCAGGCCGAGTCTAATTCCCTGTGTCCTGGAGGGAGCCCCCTTGGGGCCGGTGGCTCCAGGGCTCACACTTCCCGAAGGAGACCTCTCGCTCCCACTTGGCCGTGAGTGCTGGGACAATCTGTTTCCACCCGCTGAGTCAGGGTGGCCTCCCGCAGTCCCTGATCACTGTCCCTCGGCTGGGGTGGCAGGGATTCCTTGAGTGGCCTTCTCTGAGGGGTGGCCCTCTTCACTGAGGTGCCAGTGGAGCAGGGAGTTTCTTGGCCCCTGGGTACATGAGAGAACCACGGCTAGAGGAACAGGGCGCTTGCCCAGGTCCTGTGAGGGGCAGTGGCTAGCAGAACAGGCCTGGGCTTCGGGAGCCTCAGGGCCTCTCCTGCTGGTCCCCAGGAAGAGCCGCTGGCCTCTCTGTGGATCTGGTGTTTTTGGAATAGGATGGCAGGTGCGGTGGCTGGGTCAGGACTCCACGGAGGCAGGCGCGTGCCCAGTGTGCGCATGTGACGTGCAGCTTAGTGCAGGAGGCATCCCGACAGTGCACGTGGGTTTCCTGTGGGGTCCCCTGCTGTGGTGCGCCGTGTTTTTCTACACATGCCCACACCCTTGCCCGTGCCTTTCCGAGCCTCTTTGAGCACATGTGCAGAGGCGTGTCATGGTCCTGGGGACGGAGGAGCCTGTGGGCTCAGGAAGCTGGTGCCTTTCTGCCCAAGGGCGCGGTGCCTGGCTGGCTGAGACCGCGGCTGGCCTGTTGAACCCCCGCCCCGTTGCCGCAGCCTCTCCCGCCCTGCCTTCTTTCTTGGCCTCCCTTTCCCTTCCTGTGCTCGATGGTGGATGAGTTTTGCCTGTTCCCATCCCAGCCCAGGAGCACCCCTCTCTGTTCCTCAGTTCACGTGTCAGTGCAGCGAGGCGGTTACGCAGCCGCTTCCCTGGGTGTGGTGGTGCAAGCCAGCAGTCCCCACCCCTCGGGAGTCTGAGGCAGGAGGATCCCTTGAGCCCAGGAGTCCAAGGCCAGCCTGGGCAATGCAGTGAGGCTCTGTCTCCACAAAAGCAAAACTTCCACAGCTGCCTGCAGCGCTGTGGGTGGTCCCATCTGGGATGATGGGATTTCCCACTAGTTCTAGAATCACACTCCACACCTGGGCAAGTGGACAGGTGGGACAGGGAGGGAAAGGCCTCACCAGGGTCGGTCTTGGCTTTTCTAAGTCAGTTTGCAGCTGATTACTTCACTCAGCAATGACCCATCTGGCTCCCTCACCCTATGGCTGACCAGTGCCTGGACCGGCTTTGGAGACAGTGGTGCTGGAGACCATGCAGCCCCTCCCTCCTGGAGTGCCCAGCCTGGGTGGTCAGGGAAGGCTTCCAGGAGGAGGTGGCTTTCAGAGAGAGCAGCAGGCAGGCAGAGCAGTGTGGGAGGAGTGTCCAGCTCACATGCAGAGGCCCTGGGGCTACAGTCCTGCCAGTGAGCTCCTCGGTGGTGATGCTGTAGCAGCCTTCACCATGGGGTCTCTTGTGTCCATGTCACATGGACTCACGCCCATGGCATGCTGAGCTGGCACAAGGAGTCACCCAGCACCCATGGGCAGATTTCCTGCATGAGGACAAACCCTTGCATTGCCACCCCTGGGGCCAGGAGGACTGGAAATTAGTCGAAATGTGAGGGTGACAATAAGGAATGCACCGTCCTCCCCCCTTGGCGGCAGAGGCCTCGTTCCCTTCTCTCTTTTAGTTGAGCCTGGGTGTCTGGGCATGAGGAGCTCCCGAGGGCGGCACCTGGGCCACTCCTCTCACATTCCTGATTCCCTGCCCCCAGCTCAACACGCCCAGAGCTCTGGGCCCACCCGAGGCAGGAGGCAGTCCTGGGGGAGTTGGCGTCCAAGGCAGGGAGTGGAGGCCCAGAAGGGTCACAATGTGGAGGCTTTGACCCCACGAGAAGTGCCTCCTGCAAACAGGGTCCGGGCCTGGCCGAGAGGCGCCTGCCTGAGGTCCAGCAGCTTGGGCGGCCAGCTCTGCGCCGCGGGGTGTGGTTTTGACAGATCATTGCAGCTCTGTCTGGTTTGGTTTCTTCATCTGTAAAACAGGACAAGAGCCATCCAGGGGCCCCCTGGCAGTGGGAAGGGGTGAGTGAGAGGACCTGGGTGCTGGCCCTGGCACATCAGGACCATGCCGACACCAGGGGTAACCAAGCGTGCCACACCCCCCTCGAGGCAGCCCCAGAGAGCAGTCCTGTTTCCCAGTGTGGGGCATGGACAGCGTGTCCTCTTGATGGCAAAAGGGTGCCCTGGGCATGGAGGCGGGAGCTGGGGCCTTCCCGGGGCCCTGCCTCTGCCTGGCATCATCGCCCTCGTCCTCTCTTGGGGAAAAGCTGCTTTGGTGTCTCTGCTAGTGGCTCCCATGCTTCAGCCCTGGGGACACTGCACAAGACCAGGTCTCCACCCTGGGAGGACAGACCCTGTGAGCTATGCAGGTGGGGAAGTGGAGTGGGGCCATGTGGGGTGCTGTCCCAGGGGGTCGTCTGGGACACTTCCCAAGGCCATGTGGCTACAGTGAACCAAGAAATAGGGGTGGTCGTCAGGAAGAGGGTCCCAGATGAGGAAGAGCCCCGGCGAAGGCTGGGCCCGCTGGAGTGGAGGCTGGGGGTGGGCAGGAGTGGAGTCCCCAGCAAGGCCAGCCCACGCAGGCAGGAGCTCCCGGAATCGAGCCCAGCCTCCAAACCAGGCAGCCTCCAAAACCAGGCAGCCTTCAAACCAAGCAGCCTCCAAAACCAGGCAGCCTCCAAAACCAGGCAGCCTCCAAACCAGGCAGCCCGTGCGGGGCCTGAGTGCCAGTCCGGGGCCAGCTCCCACCCGCGAGGCGTGCCCAGAGCTCTGGGCCCGGCTGTGACGGGGATGAGGTTGGAGCGATGATTTCATCCTGGATGGGACTGGATGAAACAGACTTTGAGGTTCCTTCCAGCTGTCACGCTCCGGCTCCACAAAAACCCCTCTGGGGACAGCGAGACCATATAAAATATAAATCAATAGGTTAAAAATACGCTTGTCTCCTGCCCGTCCGGGCCCTGTCACTCAGTGCCGCCTCCGTCTTCAGAGGCTCCGGCTCTGACTCGGGCAGGCTGCGAGCTGGCAGAGGAAGTGGCTTTGTTCCCGAGCCAGGCAGGGACAGCGGCTGTCGACAAGGCCTCCCTGTCTTCTTCTTTTAATCATCCTGCCTCAGACGCACGCTGTCCCGTCTCGGTTGACATCCCTCCTCTAATCACCAGGGAAAGAAAGAGAGCCGTCCACAGGCTCCTGGCCGCGGCGGCAACGCCCCGCAGGCCGAGCTCCCCAAAGCTCAGCCCTCGGGGAGCAGCCAGGGTGCTGGCCACGGCCGGCCTGGCGACCCCAAAGTAACCAGGCTAGCAGGCACGCCGGGGACCTGGGGGTGTCCCGTTGAGCCTCCCGGGGTTCCCATGGCAACGGGAGTGTTAGGAACCACTAACGCGGACTGGCAGCAGAGAGATGAAATGGGACGGACTGAGAACACTGTGGCCGCTGAAGTAATTGGGGATCAATCTCCTTTCCCACAGGGGCTGACGGATCCCCATTTGCTCTCTCTCTCTCTTTTTTGTTGTTTCATGCACCCGTTTTTAAGAGCATTTTGAATGTTCTTAAACACATTTATTTTCATTTTCTAAATGGCTGCATTAGCTTTGTTACGAGGGCCCCAAGAGTGTGTTGAATAGTTTAACAACAAAATAAAGTGTGTGTGTGTGTGTGTGTGTGTGCACGTGTGCGGTCAATGATTTATGGACCCCCTCTGGCTGTCTCAGCCATCTTGCCCACCGTCCCCCCACTGTCATTAGCTCTGACAGCAGCCACCACTCTGGAAAAAGTAATGACAGCACGGCCCGCAGGGGCCTGCTCCTGTCTGGGGCGGCGGGCTCGCAGCTGCTCCCGCTGGCTTGGGGATTCTCCGTGGCGCTGGTGGAGAGGCCCTGTCTTCAGAAGCCTTGCCAAGTGTGCCCAGTGCGCCCAGGGGACCGCCACCGCGGCTGTTCCTTTGGTCGCAGTTTGAGATCGTGCAAGGCTGGGTTTGGATGATTCCTGCCAAGTGGTGACAGGTAAAAAGATCTCACAGGATCGGAGTGTCCCCAGAGTAGTTCTGAGCAGCAGAAGTCATGGGAACAAGCCCGCATCTGCATGCTCTGGCGCGAGGGCTCTAGAGCAGCTGTATTTGAGACCCCAGAGCCCAGGGGGAGGTCCCTGAATCCCTCTTTGAGAACTGCCACCAGCTCATGCCCACCTTTTCCTGTTAACTCCACAGGTGATCTTGATCCTGACGAAGTACTACCATGCAGACATGGGGAAGGTTCTGGAAAGTTCTCTGTGGCGGTAAGTCAGCCTGATGGTGGGCCTTTCTGTCCTGCGCTGTACCTGTGTGGCGACTCTGGGGTCTCGACTGAGGACTGAGGCTTTAGCGCCTTCCTGCCGTGGAGGCCTGGGGCTCTCTGCCTGGACAGTGCACTCAGGAGAGGCTGAAAAGGATTGGCAGTTTAGCCGGAGGGCGCGTGCGGCTGGGTGCAGGTCAGAGCTGCCCCTCCCCTCCCCTCCCCTCCCCTCCCCTCCCCTCCCCTCCCCTCCCCTCCCCTCCCCTCTCCTCTCTGTTATCCTCCCCTTTTGTTTCCTCCCCAGGAGCAGGGTGTGTTGTGAATTCAGGTCAGTGCGCATTTTCCCTGTGCCGCTGGACATCCCATGGCTCCTGCAGGCTCCACAGGGAGCCTGTCCTTCCCTTTCTTCTGGGCTTAGCTTGGTAGATACACGACCCACCCGCAAAGCGGGACATCTCTTTATGTGTGACATGTGAACGTGGCCGGAGGACACTGGCCACCCTTTGGTGTCTGCAGAGAGGGGAGTGAGGAGGAGCTTTGGGGAGACTGTTCAGCTTGCCCCCATCCGCCCTGTTTATGTCCCTTGCAGGGTGCCAGCCCTCCTGGGCGGTGGGTGCAGACTTTTCCCCAAGAGGACTCGCCGGTCCTCCACCAGCCGGTCCTCCACCAGCCGGTCCTCCACCAGCCGTTCTTGGGCGTGGAGCCCTGCGGCTCCCACCGTGCGTTTCGCAAGTGATAATTAACTCCTTGTTGTCGGTTCATCTTTCTCCTTGGCCCGCCCCTGCTGGTCAGGACTGGGGTCTGTGGGAGGCAGCAAGGGGCTGAATCATTCTGCCTTTGGTTTGCTTTTGGCAGGAGGACTTGGGGCCCCACTCCGCGGGTCCTCGTGGTGGGATTTCTGTGTCGCTTTGGGAAGTCATTGCTGTGGCGCCTGGACTTGGGACCTTGGCTGTGTCTCCTTGAGCCAGCTGGCCTGGCCACCGTGGGCTCAGGCAGCCGCTCCCCTGGCTCCCCAGTGCGTTTCCCAGCCGGCTCCCAGCTGCGTACTCGTCCCTGGCTCCTGGGCCTGTTCTTCCAATTCCATCACTACTGCCAGAAAACGGGGTCAGGCACGGGGCCGCATTCCTCCAGGAGGACGTGTTTCCTGACGCCCCCGCGCGGCCCCGCCTGGCGGGGAGCTGGCTCTCGCAGCCTCCTCGCTGGCCGTCCATTGTTTCCGGATGAGAGCAGAAACCACTCAGGCATTGAGTCCCAGCGGAGTCCCTTGGGCTTCCCTTTGGGGTTTACGCAGAGGGTTGGCTGAGGAGCCATGGCTCCTCGGGGCTGGCAGACCCCTGCAGGGTGTGGCCTTGCTGCTGGGCAGATGGTGTGCAGATGGGGGGATCCCCTGGCTCCATGGTGGATGAGATGGATGGACACAGTTCAGTCTCCTCCTCCAAGCAAGAGGGCTCAGTTCCGTCAACTGCCTGTCAGTCAAGACCTGAAAGGCCCTGGTAACCCCTCCCCTGGGACAGCTCCCTAGAGATTTCCAGAGTGTGGGTTCCTCGGCCCCCCCCCACTGCGTATCTCTAATGGTGTTGGGGTGGTGAACGGCTGGTCCTTCCTGCTGCCATCTGCACTGTGCGGACCATCTTGCTGCAGGTCCTGGTGGGGTGTGGGGACTGAGCCTGGCTGGCCCTGGGGCCCGGGGCCCAGGACTCCTTGCTGACGGGCCCAGGCAGGGTTCTTCAGGAGCAGGTGGGGGAGCCCCACTCTGAAGCCCCACTCAGAGCTGCCCCAAGGGGGTGGGAGGTGCTCGTCCTGTAGGATGGGGTGGGGGGCCCTGGAGGGGCTGTGGGACAGGAGGAGGTGCCCGCCCACGTGTCCAGAGCGGCACGGTCTCCATTTAGCCTTTCCCCAGAGCAAATCAACAGAGTCTGACTTTGCTTGTTCCTCTCATCACCGTCTCGAGGCCCAGACGGCTCCTCGACTTTATTAAACATGCATGTGGAGCGTGAGTCGTCTCAGGAAAGCCTGCGTCGTGGCTGCAATCACTCTCTTTGTTTATGTCCTCTCGTTATGCTGATGCTCTCACGCAGATGTAGGCCCACACTGAAGGGCTGTGTTGGCTTCCATCTCCAGTTTTCCACGCTGTCACGTGGCTGTCACCCTCTCAGCTGCACGCTGGCCCCGGAGCGGGTCCTCCAGCTTTGCCTTCCCCGAGTCAAGGCTGTCATGAAAACCTTAGGCACATAGTTCTCCTTTCCCTCCGGTTCCCTGGGATGGACCTGGCAGAGGCAGGGCGCAGAGCGGTGGGTTCTTTAAGGGGACGCACGTGGCCGCCAGGCAGGCCCCCACTCCTGGGCAGCAGCGGCTCCCAGCTTCCTAGGACGGCAGGGCTGTGGTTATTCCAATCTGCTCCCCGTGCCTCCTAGTGGGGCGAGCTGCTTCCCCTGCCTGAGTGCTGGCCTCATTTTCTCCCCTGGGAATCATCTGCTCCCATCCTGCCATCTGTCCACGGTGGGACTCGGTGGGGAGCCCCTTGGACCTTCCCTGGGAGCTGCCTGCCTCTGTCGGCCTCTGAGGCCCAGGAGGATGCGGTTTGCGGGCTGTGTCTGGGGAGCACATATTAAATGGGGTTATTAAAGACCTACTTACCGAATGCACACCCAGCCTCCCAAGAATCCTCCTGGGTAATTCCAATAAATACATTTTTAATGACAGGTATGGTATTTACATTCTAGAAATGGCTCTCTGAAATCTATGCCAAATACATTTTTAATTGTCCTGCATCTAATGGGCCCGTGCCAGTCGGCTCTCCCTCCCGCCCTGATGATCCGTGATCTGCACCGTCTCCTTGTGGTGGGGTTCTCTGCTCCACCTCCAGGCCCTGGGAACCAGGCTGGGGGGGAGGAATGGGCTCCCCAGGGTCGAGGCCGCCTGGCCGCCCTCCTCCTGGGGCTAATGACCAAGCTCTTCTCCCTCCAGCCAGGATTGCGTTTGAGTCCATCCTGACTTTGTCCTCCCAGCTGTCTGGGAGCAGTGGCCAGTGTCACAATTGACCACAGCTGGGGGTGGGGCTAAAACAGCAGAAATGTGTCCTCCGTCTGTCCTGGGGGTCAGAGTCCAAGTTAAGGTGTCTCAGGGCAGCACTTCCTCTGAAGGCGGGAGGCAGGACCCAGCTCCTGGTGGCTGTTGGAGGACCCTGTGGCCACCACTCAATCCCTGCCTGGGTCTTCACGTGGCTGTCCCTGTGTATCTCTCCTTTGAGCTTCTTCTAAGGAAACTGGGATGGTCCAGCTAGGTGGTCCAGGATGAGGTCATCTTGAGAACCTTACCTCAGTCACATCTGCCAAGACCCCTTTTCCAATGAAAATCATGGTTCAGGGGGACATCTCTTCTGATGCTACCATTCAGTCCACCACATAGTCTATCACTAAGCCCTGGTGATGCCTTCTGATAGAATTCCCTAAGTGGCCCCATCTCGGTGCCCACCCCCCGGCCACCCTCCCTTTCCACCTCTGCAGCTGCAGCTGGCTCACAGGGACCCTCCCAGCCCCCGCCCGCTGCCTTGTCCTCCCTCCTCTCACCACACGCCCTCCTCCTGCTTGCTCTTCCTGGCTGGCTGGCTCCTGGCGCCCGCACCTGCCCATCCCAGCCCTCCCGCAACCCTGCCCATCCCAGCCCTCCCGCAACCCTGCCCATCCCAGCCCTCCCGCAACCCTGCCCCAGGGGAAGGAAGCAGCGGGCGGAGCAGGGGCTGCTGTGGAGTGGGGAGACCCCGAGTGCTCAGAGTCCCCGTGACATTGTGTGCACTCCATGACACAGCGAGTGTCACTTCAGGGCCCCCTTGCCAGGCCAGGGGGTCGCCGTGATAAACGAGGGACCCACAGACGGGAGGGCTTCCTGGGACTCTGGACTCTGGGTTTTAAAGTGGGACTAGTCCTAGGGATGAACTGTCCCCCTGAGACCGAGCGGAAGAGCAGCCCTGGGCTGGCCCTCACGGGCCTCCACGCCCCGGCTCCTTTTCACTATTGTCCCCGACCGGTTTTAGATGTCATCTTCTCCGTTGCCCCACTGGATGGCACTTGGCACATCTGCCAGGGGGCTCTGTGTGCATAGAGAAGTGGGACCCTTCTCCCCTCGGGACCTGCGTTTGTCCCTGGCTGAATGCCTGGTCTGAGGAGAGGGCGGCCGCTCTCACAGGGGGTCTTGGTGATGCAGGTCCTGACTCCGGGGTCTGGAAGGGGCCTGAGAGCCGCATTCTTAATGAGTTCCAGGAGACCCCGATGTTCCAGGGCCACAGAGAAGCAGGCCTGGTGGTTCTGGGGTCACCCTGGAGCCTGGGCCCTGCTTGCAGCCTCTGGCTGAACCTGGGCCGGGCCGAGCTCCATCCTCACAGAGGCCCCTGTGGGCTGGGGGCCTGGAGCCGGTGGCCTCTGGTGTGGCTCCTTGTTCTCACTGTGTCAGCTCCTCGGATCCCGCCCACCTGTGTGGGATCTCTCCTGTCCCTAGAAGGAAACACAAGAATAGATTCAGGTAAAGTCCAACACTGTCCTCAGTCCCCACTCCCTCCTAGAAATCATCTCTGCCTTAAAATGGGTGCCCATCATTCCCCCTTGGGTTTTGCCTCTTACAAAACAAAATTAAAGTACAAACTGATGCGTGAACCTCAATCTGTGTGGACTGAGCCGCCGCATGAACACGCCTGTCTGCACCCATCCTTCCTGTTCAGCTTGTCTTAACCTCCTGCTTTTGGAGTTTGATTCACAGCCCTGACTTGGTTTTGGTGATTGCCCCTGAAGCACATGGGGGCAGACGTTGTGGGCGCCCCCTGGAGGAGCTTTGGGCACTCTCACTCCCTGGGGATCTTGCTGTTCCACTCAGGGCTGCAGCGGGCCCCGGTGCCACGTCTCCAGAGGATGCCCGACAGGGAGGTCTCAGCTTCCTCTCCTCTTGCCAGCAGGCTTGGGCTGCTCCATGAGTTTGTTCTGGGACCCGTGTTACTGGAGCAGGACAAGGCCACCAGGACACATTCTCTTCATATGTGACACAGTTCAAGAGCTGAGCCCAACCAGGAGGGCTCTTTCTGGGGCTGCTGTGCCTGCTGGAATTCCAGTGGCCACAGCAGGTCCCCTGGAGCCTGCATCTGCAAGGTGGGGGAGGGGAGGGGCTGTTTCTGAATGAGGCAGGGACACAGGTGGGACACGGGTGCCATCTGCACTGCTCCAGGAAAGACGCTTTGTGGCCAGATTTGATAGGTGTCCCTAGTTTGGAGAAAGGTCCCCAGACCTCTCTGCAGTGGGACTTGTCGCAGTCTGTCACCCTTCAGCCACAGCACCTCCCAGAAAGGGCAAGTGGCACTCCCCATCTCACCTCCTTCCATGATCTCTAATTTTATTGTATTTTATTAAATCTTATTTCATTTTAAAATTTTTCATTTTGTTTGGTTTGTGTTTGGCTTAATTTTTATTTTATGTTACTTATCCATTTTAATACTTAAGTATTACTTTATTTGTGTTCTCCGGCCTGTCCTGGGATTGGGTTCCAGGGCACACTTTGGGAACTGTTTCTGAGCACCTGTGTTCCAGGAGGGCTGGCACCTGAGGTTTTCAGGTGGCTCCTGTTGGCTGTGTTACTCTGAGGTCAGATTTGCTTCTGTCTTTCTGTGGTGTCCCCCCCCCCCCCAGCAGACCTGGGCTCAGCCTGCGTTCCCTGGAGCCACACTGCGCCGAGTGAGCTACGCAGAGCCGCGAGCAGGGCACTCTGCCTGCCCACAGGCTGCCCCAGGGGTCCGCTCATTTCCTGGTGGTGCTGGTGTCAGGCTCCAGGCTTGGTGAGCTGATGGGGCTTGTGGGTAGATGCAGGTGAGCATCCAAAGCCACGGCCTCTGATGGGAAGGTGACAGGAATACCAGCCTTGCCCTGGTGGCCCGCAGAGGGGCTTCGAGAGCAGCCGCCGCACACTGTAAGGCAGGGGATGGGCGCCCAGTCGCCGGTCCAGGTCTCCACACGGACAGACCTTGGTTTGATCACGACTCTGTTTCCCCTGGTCTTGGTGACAACCGGGGCCTCCTGTCAAAATGCTAACTGTGCAGACCTGGACGCGGACTGCACGTGCCACGGGGTGGCTTCAGACAAGCTCCCCAAACACTGGGCGCTTAGCAGGTGCCAGGGACCCGCTGTGGGCTCCTCTGCGGCGGCTGCTCTGCGCTCCTGGCCGTGTTTCTAGGTGTCCGCCCTCTCGTCACCATGGAGACTGAGTCTGATCTCAACAAGACTCAGAGCAGATAGAGATCAGAGGGGCCCCGCCTCAGAAGCTTGCAGGTTCGCATTTGTCAATAAATAATTCGGTGCAGATCAACAGCGTGATGAGCTTGGTAATGAGGTCTGGTGTGAAGCACCCGGGACAGGTGACTGAGAGGTCACGGCAGCTTGAGGACAGCCCCGTGTCCCGGTCCCTCATGGCCTTTCTCTGCCTCAACTTCAGTACCTGCCTTCCTCAGGTCCTGCCTTTGACCCTGGGGCCTCTCCGCCATCGGCCTCTCCTTGGTTCTTCCCACCGTCTCCTCCCGTCCCTCTGATCAGCCACCAGGAGCTTTCCTTCCTCCTCCGGTCCTCCCTTCCTTCTGTATCCGATTCTCCCTGGGCCAGGCCGAGCTCCATCCACAAAAAGGGCCCTGTGTGCTGGGGGCCTGGAGCAGGTGGCCCTCTGGTGTGGCTCCTCTCCTTCCCTCCCACCCACCATCCATCATCTGTCCATCATCCATCTGTCCATCCACCATCCATCCACCCACCCATCACCTGTCCATCATCCATCCGTCTGTCCACATTCCATCCATCCATCCATCCATCTACCCATCCATTCACCCACCCATCACCTGTCCATCATCCATCCACCCACCCATCATCTGTCCATCATCCATCCATCCATCCATCCACCATCCATCTACCCACCCATCACCTGTCCATCATCTATCCATCCATCCATCCACCCATCATCTGTCCATCATCCATCCATCCATCCATCCATCCACCATCCATCCATCCACCCATCACCTGTCCATCATCTATCCATCCATCCATCCACCCATCACCTGTCCATCATCTATTCATCCATCCATCCACCCATCACCTGTCCATCATCCATCCACCCACCCATCACCTGTCCATCATCCATCCATCTGTCCATCATCCATCCATCCATCCACCCATCCAACCACCCCCCATCACCTGTCCATCATCCATCCATCTATCCATTCAGGCTCTGACATCCAAGACTCAGGAGTTGAGTGGTGAGGACAGATGAGGAAACAGCCCTTAATAATGTCTTGTCACCCACACCATCATGAGGCTGAGAGAACCAGGGACACATGTCTGTCCCCTCTCTGCCAGAGTTGAGAAGGGCGGCCAGGAAGCTTCCTGAGCAGCTCTCCCTAGCCAGGGCCTCCCTTGCTGCTGCATCCAAGGTGGTCTTCTGGGTCTGATCCCCAGCCTCCCTAGCGCTCATCCTGCTAAGCCCTGTCAAATCTACGCAGCAGGTGCCAAAAATCTTCTCTAACCCCAGACTGCACTCTAGAAGTGCCGCAGTTGGCCTGGGAGGGCGGGGGGCAGGCTGCCCTTCCCTGCTCTGGTTAGGACTGCATTTGACCTCTGCTGCGGAACCTGCCTCTGAAGACCTGGGGGCCCTGCCCCCGGAAGAAGGATTCTTTAAGACGGAGCGTTGGGACAGTTTGCTGGGAATCTGGCTTCTCTCCCTGCCTGGAGGACAGCCCAGATCGCGGGCTGGCCCACACATGCTGGGCCCCTGGCCGGCTCCCTGGCCCACGTGCTCATCTAGGATGATTCTGAGAAGTGGGCGACGGGCGGTGGGAGGGTGGCTGTGGACGGAGGCTGACTCTCCTCTGGAGTTGTCACATTACCGGTCACCTGTCCCTGCTGGGCCAGGGACCTCCCTCAGCCTCTGTTCACCTTCCAGTTTCCCCATATCCATTCCTGAGGGTTAGACCTCTCCTCTGGGACCCCCAGGGCCTTGGTGACAACCTCCTGCATGTCCCCTCCATCGGAGGCATCGCTGCTTCTTTAGATGTGTTCTTCCTGTCCCTGAGCGTGACAGAGCTCTGCACTGACAGGGGTGTGGGGCTGGCTGAGCTGAAGGCCATCCTCAAAGCGCCACCGTGGATCTGGGTGCGAGGCTTCCCGTTCCTCCTAAGCGGTCCCTGAGTACACCACAAGCCCCTGTGAAGAGGTTCTTGATGTGGGGGTTGGCAAATTCCTCTCTAGAAAATTCTCCCTCAGAAAATATTTTCCTTTTAAATACTTAGATTTGTGGTCACCCTAGGAATTTTGGAAGCTATAAAAGAGATGAGGCATAAAAGCAAGGCCTGTGTTAACCCCAACTCATGAGATTAAAACTATTAATATCTGAGATGAACATTCTCACTAGTCTTTTTAAGATGCAAATTTATACGTGTTTTATCAATTTTGAATCCCAACAGAATTATGTATTAAACATTTTCTTATGTGCCGACATATTTTCACAACTGCTATTTTTAATGGCTGCATGATATGCCTCCGTCTGAAGGAGGTATTATTTATTTAACCAAGTCCTCGTTTTCAGACATCTGAGTCATTTTCAATTTTCACTAATGTGAAGATGTAGAAGGAATTCCTGGCGAGTGTCTTTGTGTGTGCGTTACTCCCTTGGCTCTGATTATTTTCCTAGGATGAATTCCTGAGGGTGGGCTCTCTCTCCTGCATATTGGATTTCAGGGCATTCGGATTCCAATGTGTGCTTGAGTGTGTGGAGGTTTGTCTCTGAGGCTGTTATTGATGTTCCTGGGGAACGGAGAAATTACAGGGCCATTTAGGCAAGAAGAAAGAAGATAAATGTGAGACCTGCCTCCCTTCCTCGGGTGGGTTTATCTTCTGCTAAAAAAAAACTTGAAGAGGAGAGACAAGGATACATTTGTTGTTCTATAAATCTCATTAATGGCCGCAGGTCTCTGACCCTGAACACCCCAAGGCCCAGCCATTTGCAGCTGCTTTCCAGGGTCCTGCAAAGTGCCAGGGACTGCTGGAGCCATCAAGACTCAGGATGAAGAGAACCTAGGAGCCGTGCTCCTGTGTCCCCAGAAAACGGAATCCAAGATGGCACCCACATTGTGTGTGGTGCCGTGGGGAAGCAGGAGGGAGCTGGGGGTCAGTGGCACAGAGGCTGGGGGTTGCCCATGTTTGGGGGGCCCCAGAGCCAGGCTGACTCACAGGGTGACTGGTTTTCTAATGCTTGTAATAAATCACCCACAACTCCAGGCTCCAAGTGACGCCCTGCATGATCTACACTCTGGAGGTCAGAAGTCCAGCTGGCTCTCACAGGGCTAAGATCACGATGTCAACAGGCCTGCATTCCTTTCCTGAGCTCTGGGCCATCTCTTTCCTTCCCCTTTCCAGCTTCTGAGGCTGCAGTGTAGCTGCTGCCTCCCTTGGCTCATGATCCTCCCTCTGTCCTCAGAGCAGCCCTGGCCCAACCTCTGACCCTTCTTTGCTGTGCATCTCATGCTTGGACCAGAGCCAAAAAGGCTCACCCTTTTAGAGGACCCCGCACAGTCCAGGCGATCTCCCATCCCAAAGTCCTGAACCGGGTCACATCTGCAACGTCAGAGAACATACACGCAGGCTCCAACGTTAGGATGTGGACTTGTTGTGGGGACATTATGGAGTTGTGCATAGAAGCATGAAAGCTCCAGAGATGACAGCAGGAGGTTGTGTCAAGTGAAAGACTGACCAGGGGACAAAGATGAACACACTGGGTGATAGCATTTGGAGTGGGCAGTGAGGGCTTAGGCATGTGGCAGAGTGTAAGTGGCCTTTGAGAAGATGCCGGGGCCCCAGAGCCTCACCACTCACCCTTCCAGACGCCGTGAATGCCGAGGCCTCTACCTTGTGCTCCCCAGAGGGGCCGGGCTGGGACAGCATCCCGCGTGTTATATTCTCCACCATTTATATCCTGCACACTCGTGCACACATGCAAACCCACGTGCACATGGACTTCCGTCTGTGGTCTGCAGACTGAAATCTGCTGCCCCGTGCATCGGAGTCACACTCTGCCCTGCAGATTTATTGCATTTTAAAAGAAGTCCCCGAGCGGGGAATGTATGAGAAAACGGACTTTGTTTTCTATTATGTAATAAAGCTCGCTTGAGTGTGCTTTGAAGGATGAGCCATAAACCAGTTTGCAGGCGCCCACCCTCCAAGATGGAGCAGCAGCCGGGTAGCATCAGAGGTGGGTGCTGGCTCTGGGTGCCTCAGTGCTATCCATCATCTGGAGCTGGGAACAGCCCCTGGGTGCCTGGGCCCTGCTTTCCAAGCTACAAAGCGGGAGCTGACAGGACTGTGTGGTGCCTGGGGGTGAGGTTTCCCCAGCCATCTTTACTATGCTGCAAATGTTACTTATTTATTTATTTTTGGTTTGGGGATAAAAGCTAATAATTCTCATTATTACTTGGGAGAACTTTGGCACCCTGATTCCAGATGTCCCAGCTCTGCTACTTATGAGTGACCTTGGGCAATTGCTTGCTGTGTCTAAGCTTGTGTGCCCCGCTCTGGTGGCCTGCTGAGAGGGCGTCAGCTGCCAAGTTCTCAGTGATTGTGGGACTCACTCTTCCTGGGTGTGGCCCTTAACCTCCATTCCACTCTCAATCCTACTGGCCCCATCTCTCCCTGTGGTCACTGCCCTAAACCAGACACAGCTCATGGAGGGTCCAGAGAGGTGGCTTGCCTTTTCCCCTCCCCTGGGTGTGGTCAGGAGGGGACTTCGGTGCCTAAGGCATCGTCAGTGGCTAGCTTGGGGGACACAGGAATGTGGAGAGGAGGGTTAGAAGGACCTGGAGGAAGCTGAGCCTCGTGGCTGGTTTTGTAGTCAGGTACTTATGAAGCACAGGTACCAATGGCTCTGCTGGCTCAAGTGCCATTGGCGGGGAGCTCTTCCCATCAAAAACATGGGCACCCCGCTTTCCCTCCTTTCCTCTGAGTGCTTAGCACTCTCCAGGGGCACCCAGGCTCTGGAGTGTTGAATGACCTATGTGGCCTCTGCCTTGGTGACTGACACACTTGCAGGGAGGCAGGCAAGTGGCCAGGGAAGCCCTGGAGCAGCACGGCTTCCCTCATGGAGGGTGTGCCATGGGGGGCAGCAGGGTGGGCCCAGGGTGAGCCCAGGGTGAGCCTGGCGAAGCTGGCAGAAGTGGATCCTACCAAGACTGCAGGATGAACTCAAGGCAGCCAGCAGGCGGAGCGCACAGCAGTTAAAAAACCTGAGGCAGTTGGGATACTGAGTGGAGGTGGGGCATGGCGGAGGCAGAACTGTGTTGGTCCCAGAGCTCTTGGTCCCCACGTCATGAAGAACCTTATAAAAATGGCATTGTGTCTTACAAAGCCTAGCTTAGAAATTAGGGAGCTGGAAGTGGTGCCCTCTGCAGGAGAAATCGTACAAGGAGCAGCCATGGGGATGTATCAGCTAGCTTCTGTTGCATAACAAACGACTCCCAAAACTGGTGGCTGAAGACAATAACCATTCAGTTAGCTCATGGTTCTGAAGATGGACAGTATGGGTTGGGCTCAGCTGGGTGGCTCTTCTGTTCTTATGGGCTCATTCACATGTCTGGCCAGCAGTCATTATCTCTCTGCTTCTAGGCTTGGTTGGCGGCTGCTTGAGGGAGCAGGGTTAATTGGCAATGTGTCTGTTACCCTCCAGCAGGTTAGCCTGGGTTTATGCACATGGCACCTGGGCAGAGACTCGAGAAGCGCAGAGTGCACAGGCCTCAAGGCCCAGGCTCAGGACTTACTTAACATCACTGTTAAATGTTTCATGGACCACAGCAAGGCTCAGAGCAGCCTGTGTTCCACTTATGAGTGACCTTGGGCAATTGGCCTTGGTGGGAGGATCACTGCCTAGGATGAAGGTACGAGGAAGGGACTAACTGGCTGTTTCTGCCCATTGGGGCATGGTCTGGAGCAGGGTAGGTCTGGGGAGGTGTGACACTGTCTCCCAGCTTCCAAGCAATGTCCTGGGGGGTCAGGAGGCAGGCAGTGCTGTGGGGTCCAGAGGGCAGAGGGAGGATCTGGGAATCTGTCCAGAGAAGGTCTTTCTACCAAGAGGAGGTCCCTCGTGGGCCTGGCTGGCCATGGACACTGGAGCTGCCAGCAGCCTTGTTGGAAAGAGGGTCAGGGATCCAGGTGCTAGGGACTGGGTGGCCTCTGAGACCATGCAGAGGACCCTGTATTGAATCTGGCCCATGCCTTGGGTGCCCTTGCCTGACTCCTGGGGTTTCCCTTTACAGAGAGCTCTCCTGGCCTCTGGCTCCCTGGTTGAGGCAGGTTTCCAAGCTTTTGCAGTGAAGAGCCCCTGCTCAGGAGTGTGTGGATCTCTTTCTGAGGAAGCTGGTTGAGCTTTTCTCTAGTCATTGGCTTTCTGAGTCCACCTTCTTCTGAGTGTCCCCTGAATTTCACATTGGCAAGTCCTTCTCAGGCGAGCAGCCCTCTCTGCACTGGTCCAGGGACATGCTGGGTTCCTGGGAGACATAGATGGAAGTGAGATCCTGACGTGGCAGGCTCAGCTAGTCAGGCTGTGCCACCTGCTGTAACAAACAGCCCCAGTGATCTGGAGGCTGCATAGGCTACATAGGCTCAGCATGTGGTGAGGCCTGGTGCTGCCCCATCCAGAGCCCCAGCACAGAGGCAGCGCGTGGTGAGACAGTGAGCTGCCAGCTCAGGCCTCTGTGCTTCTTGTGAACCCTCTAATCATCCTTGGAACCCCGCCCTCCTGGCCTCAACACCGGGGACTTTGGAAGACGAGTTGAACCCAGAGCAGATGGAGTCCAGCCTCGTCTGTGCCACCTTGGAGACTCTCCCTCCTCCAGCCTCACAATTTGGGGAAGAGTGCACCAGAGGGCATGATCCCTTACCCCTGCCTGGCCACTGAGGGACTGGTCCGACCTGCGGAACCTGACTAGTTGACCTCCTTCCCCGCTGCTGTCCCTGTCCTCTCGCCTCATTGTGAGGCCCAGCGTCCCCCCATGCCTGCCCTGTAGACCTGCGGCTGGGCCTTCCTTCCCACCCCAGCCTTCCTCTAAAGGTGGACTGTCATGGGCCGGGCATGGCTGCCAATGGAGGGAAACCTGTGGACCAGCCGGCCTGCTTGGGCTGGGTCTATACCATGCTCAAGGCCACTGGCCATGCAGGACAGAGCTGAGAGAGGAGAGCTGGGTGAGCACGGGCTCCCTGTCCTCTGGTCCACTTGCATGTTTGGCCTGGGCCAGGTCATCCTGCCATTTCTCAGACCCAATCCTTCCCCCATCGTGGCCATCGGCAAGCCCTGGTGGCTCTTCTCCTGGACATTCGGAAGCGGTACCCTTGTCTCTGTCTCCTGGCACCTACCTGCCCAGATCCAGCACCTCCTGCCTGGTCACCTGCACATGGTCTCCCCAAGGGGCCACCCAAGTGAGCTTTCAGAGAGGGAGGTCCAGTGCTGACCAGCTCCTAACTGACCCATGACTTCCTCCACATTGGGTCCCGGGGCCCCCTCGATGCACCCCAAGGTATCCCCACCCACTACCCTGCTGGTTCTCCAGGGCCTAGTTCTCACTCCAGCCCCCAGCCTCTTTGGCACCCCACCTCCCAGCCGTCACCCCACCCAGCCCTCTCTTGGGATGTCTGCCCTGCCTCGCCAGGTTCCAGCTGAATGTCACCTCCCGGGCCACCTCCCTGTCTACCCTGTTTAGGATGCCATTCCACACGTGCTTTTCTCTTTAAATGCATTTCCCATGATATTATTTTAATGAAGTCCTCCTTTTCAAACATCGTCCTCTGTACTGTGTCCTTACCTGTGGCTGGTCAGCCCTGCCCCATTCGGTGGCAGGCTTCAACATCCTTATCTGTTGACGCAGCTCCCAGTGCCCAGCACGGCACTGGTACGTGCCTGGTAGGCCCTCCCCTGGAGTGGAGGGCAGAGGTGGACGCTTTCTGGGGCCTGAGATGCTGGCCTGTGGCTGTTCTGTTTGCTGGAGACCCCGTCTCCCCTGGCACCAGTCAGTCCTAGGGAGGCCAGGCTGCCGCTGGCGCTCTCTGGGTGCCCGTCTCTCCTGGGCTTCAGGTGGATGTGTGCTGGTGAAGACCGCACAGCCCTGTTCGGTGGCGTTCCAGTTCCCATGGTGAAGATTCCCTCACCATGGCCAGTTTCAAGCTACTGTCCCTGGATGCACTGATCCCGAGGTTCTGTGGCTCCCTGGCACTCTGTGGGTCTGGGGACAGAGGCCGGGGGAGCAGGGGAGCTGCCTCTGGCCCTGAAGGGCAGGTGGGATGCGGCCAGCTTTTGCTAGAGCTCTGGGCCCCTGGCCTGCCACCCGGCCCCCACACTTTCCCTGGCTCTGTGTGAGGAGCAGGCTCGGGAGCATAGGCCCCGCCTGGCCCTGGGGCTCCGCCACGTTAGCTGCTCATTTCCAAGGAGTTCTAGGCTCCCTCTGGCCTCTACTCCTCTGCCTGCAGACAGCCCTAGGAGTAGGTGTCTGTGGGTGGGGGGCCTGGGAGCTTGGTCTGAGCTGGGGTCCAGCTGACCCAGTCCTCTGCTCTGGGAGAGGAGAACACCGCTGGAGTGGTCTGGCGGTCTGCCCACAGTCACCTTGCACACTGGTTGCAGCCCCTCCTTCTGGTCCCACCTCCTGGTGCACGGTACCCACCTCTGCTAGGTGGCAGGGCGCTCCCGCGGCTCCTCTGCCCAGAGCCCCTGTGCGGGTGGGGCTCCTCTCAGGAGGGTCTTGGCAGAGGACACAATGGCTTGGTTGTCCCCGCCAGCCCTGGGCATTCTGCATGCCTGAGCCCCACACATCTGCCCACCAGCTGTCACCACCGACAGGCTCCCACCAGCCACGGGGAGTGTGAGGGACCCCGACCCCACGGCCTCTGTGGTGCTCTGTGCTCCCCACCTCTGCTCCTGGTGCTGGCGTGGGTGCTGCTCTGGGTGGGGAGCTGGCTCTGGCCTCCCACAGCCTGGTGCCACCCATGGGCCCAGCTCAGGGACCTGGGTGTGCCTCTTTCAGGGGTGCTGGTGCCCAGGCCGCCTCCCTAGGGCTGTCCTCATTCTTTCACGTTCCAGAGTGTGACATTTGGGACAGTGCTGTTATTCAGGAGCTCTGGAGTTTCAGTTGAGTTGTGTGTCCCAGAACCCTGTCCCCTGATTGCCATGGGGTGACTATCGGCTCTGGAGTCCCCCAGGGATGGCCTGACTTCTTGTTCTCCATGGGCTTCTCTCTTGAGACCCCAGATGAAGGGTTGTGTGGGGTCCACCATGGAAGAGCCCGATTCCCTGCTGTTTGTGGCTTCTGGCCCCTCATGTCCTTGGGAACATCAGCTCGAGGGGTGGGAGTGGGGGCTTCCCCTCTAGTTTGCAATGACGCCCAGTGGGAGTCATTTCCAGTTCTAGTGACTCCCCCCCACCTCAGGTTGGGAATCAGCTCCACAGTGACTCCGGTCCCTTCCCTGGGTGGGTCGTGGCTTCAGGAAGAAGCATCAAGGCTTCGGGACTGCCACGTCCTTGTCAGGAGGCCAGGCCATGGCTGTCCTCCACAACAGGGCTCTCTCTGGCTCGAGGGGGCCCCAGCCCGGTCTTCAGACAGGTTTGGCCTGGCCAGCAGAGGACTCAAGATAACTCATGAGACCGTCAGTGTTTAGGAATTGCGAAGACTCGCGCGTGGCAGCAGCCTGGGGTTCTGGCCTTGCTGGAGAAATTGGGAGGGACAGCATGGCCAGCATTCTTGCAGGCCACGGGGCTGGGGCTGGGACCGGCCACAGGAGGGGCCCAGTTCTGGCATTGTGCAAGTTCTGGGCCTGTATGGTCCAGTCTAATCTGGGAGGGAAACAGGTCCCTGAGGATCGTGGGCCAGTCCTTGGGGGGCCCCAGGGACTCCCTCCCCATGGGCCTCAGGAGGGACAGAATGTGGTGCTGAGGTTTCAGCCACCAGGGCTTGTCATTGTTGGCCTAGTTCCCCCCAAGAACACCTTGGAGGGCTCCTGTGGCCGCGGTGCTCCACGGGAGCAGGAGCAGGGAGCGAGGGAGGCGTGGCCGCCCACAGGCTGCGCTCTCCTGGGGGGGCCCTGGGTGGAGGCTGCTCTTCCCCACACTCTGGAGGACATCATGGGGCAGGGGCAGTGGCAGCCCTGAGCCAGGGGGAGAACCTGCAGGGGTTTGTGGCCTTGCCGCCAGGGGACAGCCCGGCTCCAGCCCGGCTCCAAAGGCACCTTCCCAGGAGCCTGCCTGTTCTGAGGGCGGCTCCTGGGCTGTCATTAGGCCCTGCGTCGTCCACGTGTGCGGTGCTACTTCCAGGAGGGGAGGCTTTGATCAGAGAAGAGCAGATCCCTTCTCCCCATCTCAAGCAGTGGGGAAGAGGAGAGGCCCCGAGAGACACCAGGAGCCGCTTACCCCTCCAGTTGTGGCCCAAAGGGACGCCCCTTCAGCCTCAGGGTGCAGATGGACTCCCAGGACAGCTGTGCGTGGGCTGTCCAGGGCACCTGGGTCCTGGGGTCCAGGAGCGCAGTCCTCAAGGCTGGATTCCCTGTGTCCTCGGCACCACAGCAAATGCAGATGTGGAGGCCCTCTGGACCCAGAGAGTCGGAGACTGGACACTCAAGCCAGGGGTCTGGTCTCCTGGCCCCCACCCGACTCTGGGCTTCATTAGGAGTGGGGTGAGGCAGTCAGGACAAGAGGGGACCATGTGGGGAGGGCGAGGAGCTGGAGGTGTGCCCGTGATTCAGGGACCCCACAGGAGCTGCCTTTGACTGCCGACCACATGGGGGTGGGATGGACAGGCTGGGTCACTGCTGGAGAGGGGCAGGACCCTCGCGCTGAGGTCTGCTTCGTGGTCCCTGGCACACCCGTCCTGCTGCAGACTGAGGAGCGTGCCCTGGGTGGCGCCTGGTGCTGCCGTCTGTGCCCTTCAGGACAGACCAGGGGGAGGTTTTGTCTGAAACATTCTGAAGTGGCAGGGCTCGGTACTTCTCCTTGTCCTGGTCCCTGTTCTGAGCCAGCTCTGCTCTAGGTGACGGGAATATGGCAGGGACCTTGGAATAATCCCTCCCCTCCTGCAGGACAAGCTTGGGGGAGAGTTGGGGGCACATGAACAGTGTCCTAGGTGTTAAAGGCTGGAGAGGAAGGCAGGGGCAGGAGAGACGGGGGTCTGGGCATCCAGAGTGCCTCCCGAGGGGCCAGCTGAGGAGGCTCTGCAGGGGGTGGGGCAGCAGAGGGACCTGGAGCCAGGTCCAGGGGGTCCCCGGCAGGCAGTGCAGCCAGAGGTGGGGGCCTTGGCTTTGAGCTGAGTGAGGTCACAGGGACTGAGCAAGATGCCACCCTGGATCTCCTTGGCTTTGGTGTGGGACAAATGAAGATAGGAGAGTAAGGACATTAAGTGGGGCCCCTGTGCCTGGAATGGGACCTGTGCGGTGCTCAGGACCCAGGTCCCGGCCAGCCCTGGGTGGGCGTGGCCCTGTAGACTTGTTGCCAACTGGGCACCATGACATGCTTTGTGGACAAGGGACCTGTAGGGACACACTTGGTCAGCAGGCACCCAGGCCCAGGGGGAAGGCCAGAGGAAAGGGCAGGAGAGACCCTGCCCTGACTGCCCACCATCTAGATGGTCACCCAGGACGTGGTTTTTCCCTGTGCCTGCCTCTGGCTGCCCTGTGTGGCTGCAATGTCTCTGGGGAAGCATCAGGTCCGGAAGCCATGACATGTCACCAGGAATGTCAGCCAGGGTCCCAGGCTAGAATAGAGGCACAGGCTTGACCTGTCCCAGAGGAGCAGGTCTGGTGGGGACACACACCAGCGGAGAGCCTGGGGAGGTGGTGGGCTGCGGGACGGGGACAGTGTGTCGGTGCCGTCAGGTGCCTGTGTTTTCAGCTCGGACACAGGCCGCTTCCCAAGTGTGATCACCTTCCGGGGCCACCTGGTGTGCCCAGGCTCGCCCAGCCAACAGCGGCCAGGGTGGAGGAGCCCAGAAATTCTGGCCAGCCGTGCCTGTGTCCCTGGAGCCATGGCCTGGGTTGGAGATGGTCGCCTAACCTTGGCCTCTCAGGAGGGTCCACCCACTCATGCCGGGCCAGCACTCTGGTTGGAGCAAGTTCATCTGAGTGGCCTCCCTGACCCAGGCTGCATGGGGAGTGGCCACTTCTACTCCTGTGTGGGCCCCGGATGTTTGAGCACCTACTGCACACGGCCCTGCGTTGCTGGCAGCTGGAAGTTTGCGTGGGGCTTGAGGACAGAGCAGGTGTCATGCCCTGTTCTCCGGGGGAGACCTCACCGGGGGAGGGGACTGCAGCAGGGCCTGAGCAGGCTGAGCCTGGGGGAGGGACACTCCTGCTGGAGGGACACCTGCCGAAGCTGAGGAGGAAGAGCTTTGCAGCCCAGGGCCACGCCTCTCACGAGAACTGAAGTAGCAGACCCGGGCTGGAGCACAGCTCAGTGCTAGAGCATCTGCCCGCTGGGCCAGGCCCTGCGTTCCGCCCGGCACCACCAACAAGACCAAGCCCGCAGACTGCATTTGGAGAATGCTCCCAGTTTATACAGCATCTGCACAGCCACTTCCCCAGGCTCCCACTGGCCCCTGACAGGTTTAGCTGGTCCCCGCAGGTCTGCGGGCCTCTGGGAAGGGGCTTGAGGACATCTCCTGGAATTGTCTCAGGATCCTGTGAGGTGGGTGTGGCCACCCCAATCTACAGATCTGAAGACTGAGGCTCCAGAGGGCGTCCTCCAACAGCCACCCCGAACCCACGGGGGTTATTCCTGGGCTCTACCCAGCATGCATTGCTCTCCCGATTTTGAGCACACCCCAAGACTTCTGCCCAGCCCCAGGGAGGCTGAGCTCTGAGTGAGAGGACAGGGTCCCAAGGTGGGTGGAGACATTGGAAGGATGGCTCTGGGCCCAGGCACCCCCCAGGGAGTGCAGAGATGCTGGCACCTCACAGTCCCTGGGGGACCACCCCAGCGACCTCAGGTTGAGCTGTGGCTGGGCGAGCCAGGTAGCCTGGCTGAGACCCAGTCCCACACTGAGCTCTGCACGGGAGGCCCAGTCTGACTAGTGAGCCCATCACCTTCCCTCCACCTCCCGCCGTGGCTCCTGGGGCCCGAGGGGCATCCACAACCCCTGCTGCACTTCTCGGCTTGGCGCCCAAGGGCAGCCTTGGCTGGGTGGTGCACTTTGTCCTGTGCACTGAGTCACAGGGCAGAGACCTTCAGGCAGCTCCTCGGGGTCACCAATATCTGGCTTTGTCTTTCAGCCTGCCCCTCCCAGCCCCTCCTCAGAGCCTCAGTTTTTCATCTGTGAAATGGAGATGGGGACAGCACCCACCTCCTGGGGTCCCTGTGGGATGCAGAAGCCTCCGGGGCCAGCAGTCACAGGCTCTTGGGCTCTGGCAGCCACGGTCACGGGTGCTCCCTGCTGTGGAAGGACGTTTCCTTCCACACGAGGCGCTGGCAATGGCTTACAGCGTTGCACAGCTCGGCGGCCTCCGGGCTGCTGCACCAGAAGCTGGGGCCCAGGACGCACTGGTCGGTGCCCAGCAGTGGGACCCTGGAGGCGTGGCAGGCCCCCATCTTCCTGCACACAGCCTCGGGGTCCATCATCTCCTTGAGGCTCTCGATCAGCACTGGCTCGTACTCGGTGACGAAGCGGCTGCACTGCACCATGTAGGGCAGGGGCAGGATGTGGCAGCCGCCCTTGAAGGCTTTCAGGATGTCCCGCTTGGTGCTCTTGAGCTCCAGGTTTTGGGAAGACACACCCAGCAGCCTTTTGCACCCGTTGCAGAAGCTGCCCTGACCACCCTCGTTCAGCAGCAGGGACGGCTCCTTAGCATGGGCCCCTGAGACGGCCCTGGCCCGCCTGCGGCTGCTGCAGAGCCGGATGGCCTTGCACACTCTTTCTGGGGTGACTCTGCTCACCATCTGCACCAAGGAGGGGCTGTAGGTGTCCACCAAGGTGATGCACTCCTGGAGGATGGAGGCGGGCATTAGGGAGCACACTCGCTCCAGGGCCTGGCTGATCATGGCCTCGGTGCTGTTGGTCACCAGCCACTGGTCCAGCTTCTGGATCACATCCAGGCACAACTCGCAGGTCAGGCCTGACTTCATCTGGACCTCGTTCCTCCTCGGCAGCCCCAGTTCCAGGGAGGGGACCCCGTCCACAGCAGCTATTTGAGCCAGCTGGTGGGCGGGCTCCTCACAGAAGCCACCCTTCCTGCAGACCCCTCGTGGTGGGAGAAGTCTCAGAGTCTGCTCTGCAGGGACAAAGAGCTGGTAGATGTAGCTCTTACAGAGGAGAGCCAGGCCAGGCTCCAGGGAGTCACACTGACCCTGGACGTTCATCCCTGCCAAGGTCAAGTTGGACCTCTGAGCATCCTGGAGCTGGGAGACCAGCCGGACACACTCTTGGCACACAGCACCCCCAGGTTTCTGTGGAGGGTGGAAGCTGAGGGCCCCGTTGGCCATGAATGGGGCCACTGCCTGGGAGGTGTCCTCCTGGGAGAGTGGTCCCCCTGGTCCCCCTGGGGCGTCCAGGCGCCTCTGCAGCGGCTCACAGAGGGTAAGCGCAGTACACACCTGGGCTGCAGAGCTGCCCGGGTCTCTGCTGATCATGCTCAGGATGACCGTGCTGTGGGCGTCCACCATCCCTTTGCATGAGGCTGAGGACTCCTGGCTGGGAAGCCACTCACAGGTCTTCATCATTGAGGCCAGGATGTCGGACTCAGTGGCGTCCGGGTTCAGCCCGTTGCCGGCAGCAGCCACCACTTCCTGGCACACGTCACAGGGCAGGGACTTGGTGGTGGGCTTGCTCCAGACAGCTGTTTGGCAGTGCCCCAGAGCCCCGCACCTGGCAGCTGCCTGCAGGTCACGACACCACACCTCGGGTCCCTTGGCACAGTCCCGGGGGCCTGAGATGGGGCCAGCCATGGTGGGCCCCAGGAGGCTGGACAGGAGAAGCAGGGCACACAGCATGCTGCCCAGTGACTGGCCTTCCCGTGCTCCGGGCTGCCTGGCTGCTATAAACCCGGCTCTCCGGCCTGTCCCTGAGCGGGTGCAGGGGAGGTTTACATGAGGCTGGGAGGTGGTTTAGATGTTCAGGGTTGGTCTGCCGGCCAACTGCTATAAACCCGCCTCCGGCCCCTCCTGCAGCCTGACTCACAGCCCCGCCCTGCCCCCCTGTCGGCTGGCCTCTGCCTCCTCCTCCCTGCAGGTGTTCAGAGCCCACTCCTGTTTAGTGAGGCCTGCCTCCAGGTGCTCTCCTGGCCCCGCCCTCTTCAGGCCTGGCAGCTTCTGGAACGCCCTCCCCCGCCCCCCCATCACATACCTTGTCCTGACTTGCTGGGTGGCCTGGGTCTCCTCCTGCAGGGAGACCAGGGGATCTCCTGCTCCCATTGGGGAGGTACGGAAAGGCATCTGTCCTGTTTCCAGAGGACAGGGAACGAGTCCCCCACCCCCATTGCTTTCTAACTGGGCTCTGGTCTGGACTGTAGGACACTTGGTCTGGGTTTTGTTTTTGGCACTGGGGATTGAACCCAGGGGGTTTTACCACTGCACTACATCCCCAGCCCTTTTTATTTTTATTTTTATCTGGAGACAGAGCCTCCCTAAGTTGCTGAGGCTGACCTCAAACTTGCAAGCCTCCTGCCTCAGCTTCCTGAGATGCAGGGGTTACAGGGGTGCTCACCCCGTGAGGCTGGGAGGTGGTTTAGATGTTCAGGGTTGGTCTGTGGCCTCGGCTCTCCAGCCCGCTGGCCTCACGGTGCCTGCGGGAAGCTCTAGCCTGTGAGATCCAGAGCCCAGATGTTCTCTTCACTGTGAAAACCTCTGTGAAAGGCCACGTGGGTGGCGCCTGGTGGACAGGCATACGCTTGCTGATAGCACACAAACACAAAAGGGCTTGTTTCCACCTGTGTCACTTGTTGTCCTCTTTCTTCCTTGGTTTTGAAATAGTTGTTAGGCAAGAGCATTGGCACCCACGAAAACAACAGGTGCAGAGGGCTGAGGCCCACGGCCCAGGGGAGAGTTCCAGGGCAGCCTCCTGCTTGGCCCCGTTGCCAGGGCCCCATGGCAGGGGCTACACTGCGGCTCCCTGTGTGTCTTGGTGGGCCTGCCCACGTGTGGGCACCTGCAACTCAGGTTCCAGGCCCTGGAAGCTGAGGCTGGTGGCCCAGGCGCCCTGGTGGCCTCTCCTGAGGAATGCGGCCCAGCCCCTGGTCGTCCTTCCGGGCTACTGGGCTTTCAGGGAATGGGATCCTACATGCTGAGCCCTTTAAATGGCTTCCAGGGGCTCTGGTTCCTTGGGGCCAGGGGAGGGGACCACCCCAGGGAGGGGTAGGACGGGGTTCTCAGCTGCAGGGAGGGCGTGAGCTGGGTGAGTGGCCCCAAGTTCCTGCACAGGGTGGAGCAGGACTGGGTGGCTCTGTGGAGGTCTGGCCAGCAGGCCTGGCGCTTCCACTCCCACGGCTCTCGTTCCTTGCCTGCCGATGGCCGCCCACAGCCACCCAGGGCCAGGCACAAGGCGGAAGCAAGCAGAAGGTCCTGCCTGGGATATGAAGGTGTGGTGGCCTGGGAGCCCCCGACCTTCCATTCCCTCACCTTCCAGCCCCATGTCACTTCCTGAAGCATCTTCCATGCAGGCTGGCTTTCCAGAGGCCAGACTGTCCTCCTGTCCTGGTCCCTTGGGCCTGCTTACTAGGTGCTCCCTTTGTAAGGCCCGCCATGCTGCGTGGACACTCGTTCCTGGGTGGAATTCCCACTGGGTGTCATGGTTTATTTGCCTGTTCCCCTTTGATGGGCAGGTGGGTCGTTTCCAGCTAGCGCGGACGCTGCTGCCCTGCGGCCTCTGAGCACTTCTTAGGGATGGGTCAGACTGGGCTCTGGGAGCAGAGCCGTGGGGTGGGGTCTGCAGCTGTGGGGGGCGTGCACCAGAAGGTGTCCAGGTGGTTGTGCCAGTTCCGGCCCCACAGTGTTGGAGGGCTTCTGATTGCCCTGTATGTTTTGGGGGTCACAGTGTTGTCTGGACACGACAGTCAGCCCTCTGCGCCTGCAGCTGGGTGCCTGCAACTCCAGTCAGCCCGACACTCACTGCAGGGTTCACAGGCCCCAGAGGGGAGAGGCTCCGACCGAGAGCCCCCCCACTTCAGACCACAGCAGTCCCAGGGCACCCCGTCTCTGGAGGGCAGCTTTAAGTGGAGGGTTCCAGGGCTCTCAGCCTGGTAATCTGCTAGGAGGCAGCTCCTGGACCTGAGGAAGGCCCGTGGCTCCTGACAGGCAGCTGCTGAGGAAGGACACCGGAGCAGGGAGGGCAAGGCGGGGGCAGGCGAGGGCATCCTGCCCCCCGCACAGCCCCCCCATGGGTCCCGCTCCCAAAGTTCACTGGATCTGGTAGAGGATTGTAACAGAGTGGACCTCCAGCACCCCTGGAGGGCAGTGGACACTGGGAGTTCTGTCCCCCAACCCCATCCTGAGGCTATTAGGGGCCCTGGGCCGAGTCAGCTGGTTAATAAACTCAGGCGTTTTGAGGACGGGGACCTCCTGCCATGGGGAGACTCCCGGGCTTGGGAACTCTGCGCCAGGAACGGGGATGAACCAAGCGTGTCCCTGTACCGCGTTTCCTTTTGATGTCATTGATCCTCCATAGACCACCCGCCCGCCCTTCTCCTCCCCATCCCTCCGCCCATCTGTCCCTCCGTCCCTCTGTCCTCTCAGCCGCGCACACACACACATTTGCAGGGGGGTGGGGTTTCCTAGCCCGCGGTGCAGGTGAAGGCCATGTCCTTTGTCCCCCTGCTTCCCCACGCCTTGTCTTCCGTGATCACAGGCGGGTGTAAGGTTGGGAGCCGTGTGGGCAGCTCTGTGGACACACTTAGGCAGCCCAGCCCGGGCTCCCTGGGCGCCAGCACTATTGTGTGTGGCAGGTTATCTCCAGGGCAGTCCAGCCCGTCACAGGGTATGCTCTCTGCTCACGTCCCCTTGGTCACCTCCTCTGGGTGCCCCTTGCAGCCCTTCTTGGCCCCTTATAACTGGAGTATGGGCCAGGGACTGTCGGACGCCCCTTGGTTTGGGTCCGTCGGCTGCTGGCCCGGGCCTCCACCAGGGCTGTGCGCTGCTGGTGGGCGGCCTGCCAGCTGCCCCGGGCCTTGTCGGCGTGTCCTGTGCCAGCCACACAATGCTGGCGTACCCAGGGTGGTCACTGCCGACCCCTTGGTTGGGATCTACTCCTTTCCTCCTCTGTGAAGCTACTATTTCCTCTTGTAATTAATAAGTCATATTAACAAAATTATTTTGAGACCATGTAGGTCTCCTATCCACTAATTCACTACCCCATCTTCCTTCTACATTTATTAATTTGTGTTTTCTTGTCCCTGTTCTCTCCTCTTCCCTCCTTCTTTTCCCGTCTCTTGAAGACTTATGAATTTTTATTGTATTTTTATTATTCTGAAGTCTTGTGTATGTGATTTTAAGTTGCATTTAGTAGGTTCAAGTCCACCACTAGGAATGGCTTTTGTTCCTGAGTTGTTCCAGCTCCTACCCTGGGAGCCCTGTGGAGCCATCATGTCCCTTTGCTCTGGCCCTGGCATTCCCGGCCCTCCTAGACTGCCTGGGACGAGCGTTCCGGCCCCTCTTGGGCTTTCCTGGACCAGCCTGCTTGCCAAGAAAAGTGGTTTTAGAGACCAGGATCTGGACACTGGTGTGCTCACGGCTGAGGTGCTGCCAGTGCTTCCGGCACTCACCAAGCAGGGTAAACAGTGACTGCTCACCCACGAGGTCAAGAAGGAAGGCGGAAGGGGCCATGTGTGTGGAAGGACAGAAACATACCACTGTAGATACAGAAACAAAGAAGGTGCATACACATCTACATATGTCACCTGGAACAAACTCAGGTACCCGTCTGCCTACACATCTGCCACCCATGCATCCACCCATCCATTCATGTACCCATCCACCCATCCGTCCACCCATCCACCCATCTATCCACCCATCCACCCATCCATCTACCCACCCACCCAACCACCTATCCCACCCACCTACCCATCCACCTATCCATTCATCCACCCACCCACCATCTATCTTCTTAAGATCATGAGCTCATACTGATACTTCTGCCACACACAGCACATTCCAGCTGTGTCCCTTTCGATATTTATACTTTTCCTGCTCAACACTGAGAAGATCCCATTATCTTTTTTTTTTTTTTTAGTTGTAGATGGACACAATACCTTTATTCTATTTTTTATGTGGTGCTGAGGACAAAACCCAGGGCCCCACGCGTGCAAGGCAAGTGCACTACTACTGAGCCACAACCCCACCCCCATTATCTTTAATGCATTTACTCATTTGCTGAACCCAGAATGTATTTAAAAATGTTCAGAACTAACCTCTGGGGAAAGCCGAGCCTGCTCACAGAGCTCTGGGTCTGAGCGTCCGTCTTTGTACTGTGGTGGGATTGACACACAGAACACACGCATCTTAACGGGGCAGTTCAGTGAATTTTCACTGCACACACACTTGTGTAAGTCAAGTGTGCAGTGGTCCCTGGTGCCCGGCTGTGCGGCCGTGAGAGTGATGGCTTTCCTGGTTGTCCCCGTCATGGGTGAAGGTCCCCTGTCCTTGCACCTTGCCTTCATGGGATCTGCAGCATTTTCTCCTGTTCTGTTTCCTCTCATGTGACACCCCAGTATGTGTCCACACTGTCCCTTGCAACTGTGCAGAGCTGGCCCACTTTGCTGGTCCTGCCCTGCTGTGTGGCTGGGTGACCGTCTGTTCACCCCCCCTGGGTTGGCGCTGCTGGCTCCAGTCCTGGGTGTGCGGCTGGCCATGGGGTTTATGTGTGGGGAGCCTGTCCCCCCAAGGCCACACCTGCTGCTGTCACTCAGAGGTGCTGCTGGTGCCTGTCACTCCTCATGGCCCTGGTCTCAGTCCCAACCGCAGCTAACCAGAGCAGCGTTTGCTGAACTATTGTGGCTTCTTATAAATTCTGTTATTTCAAAAGTTTTCTGAATGTGATTTACTGTTTCTTCCCAAGGAAAGCCGAGCATGGCTGCGTGGGATCAAGGGAGGGTGTGTGCGGGCTGCTTTGTGGTGGCCTGATCTGGAGGCAGGGGGTGAGGATGGGGAGCAGAAGAGGAAGCTCTGTCTCCACAGCCTGGTCCTGGAGAGCACAGAGGACGCTATGGCTTGCTCCAGGGAGAGCATCTTGAGACAGCCTAAGCCGGGGTCTGCTGCTGATAGAGGGGGAGACCCTCCCTTCCCTGCTGGCCGCACCGCCCAGCCCTCACCTGCCTGGCCTGCAGAAGGGTGAAGAGTAGCCCCTGTGGACACAGAGCCACTAATTCACTGTCCCCCTCATGGTGTAAGGGGAGGCAGGTGTCTCTGTCTCCTGTCCAGCCCTACCTAGAGGGACTGTCCAGTGTGTGTCCTGGAAGGTGGGATGCTGGCCTGCATTGCATGTGTTCTGCAGGGTGGTCTGCTTGTCCCCCTGCCCCTGTGTCATGCCCACTGCTCCCAAGACGACGTCTCTCCTACCCTTTGCCCTACCTGGGTCTTCCAGGGGACATGTCTGTCCCCTGCCTGGGATTCATCTTCACCACCTGGCCATCTGGGGACACCAGGGTGGGGTTCACTGCCTGTTCCACATATTTCCCAGGACCCTGCTGTGAGCTGGGGGCAGCCAAGGTGGGACACGGGGGCTGGAGGCGAGCATGACAGAGGTGTGCCCCCCCCCCCCATGCAGGAGGCTGAGATTACGTATGGGTTGGGGGTGGGACCATGGTGACCCACTGCAGCCTACCAGGGAGGTGACGTGGCCATCCAGGAGAAAGCGCCCAGCCAGGCTGGGGGGGCAGAGGCCCTGGGGTGGTGCTGCCAGCCGAGTGGGAGCAAGGAGGTGCAGGTGAGGCTGGGAGCCGTGTCGACTTCTCAGTCGGCTTCAGGGCGTCTGGGCTGCTTGAGCTGGGGACAGAGTCATGGAGGCCCACGGCAAAGGGCCTGGGAGAGGGTTTGGGGGGAGCCCGAGCTGGTCAGGGCTCCTCCAGGACAGCACCCACCCACCAGAGCTGGGAGGAGGGAGGGGCTGAGGGGAGGCTGCAGGCCAGAGGCGGCAGCTGAGCAGGTCCTGCTGCTGAGGGCCACACCTGGTGGGCATCCTCCCCTGAGGGCCAAGTGCTCAGCCCACCTGTGAGCCCCTCTCAGGTCAGGTCTTGTCACCCTGAGCCCAGATCAGAGCTGGGCCTCACTGTCCACCAAGCCAGATCCCAGCCACCATCCTCCCACGGGGGTTGGCTCATGGGGCCCTGCAGAGATCCCCTTGCTCCTGGGGAGGGAGGTGGCATGGCCAGAGGCCAAAGGCAGTGGGGGTCCGACCATTCATGGATGAGCACCGTGATGAGGACGGGCCTCCCTCCTCTGGGGCCTCCTGCGTCTCCTACTCCGTGGCCCCCACCTGGGGTCACTCAGAGGCTGTACCTGAGGCCTTCTCCAACAGGCCTCCAGGCTTCATAGATGTTGAGAGCCACAGCTGAAGGGGCCCCAGCAAACTTTCAGACTGCCGGCTGATGATTGGCTCACAGCTGCCCCAGCAACTTCTAGCTGATTGGCTCCTCTGCGGTGATGCTCATTGGGCTGTTTTCCGGCCCTTTCAGAACACGGAGCTGCTCATTGGGGGACTTTTTTTGGCTCCACACACGCGTCCCAGCCAATCGGCCTCAAGAGCAGGAGGAGTGGGGGAGGTGGAGAGGCTTGTGGGAAGCCGGTGGTGGCAGTTGGGCTCTGAAGGTTTTCCTGAGGAGCTGTTTTGTTTGGCGTGTGTGGTTCTAAAAATAAAGTTCGTTTCTTTTGCCAAGTGGCTCCTGAATGGTGCCCAGCCAGACTGCGGCACACAGGAGCAGCAGAGTAAGGAGGCCTGGCCTCCAGTCAGGCCCAGCGGTGGTCCCTCGCAGGAGCCCTGGGCCCGCCCGGGGAGCGCGACGAGATGGAGAATGTCCTCGGCTGGGGGAGCACAGCCTGGGCTCGCCATAGCGGAGAGAGACTCTCTCATGCTTCTGGGGTTTCAGCCCTAAATTGGTGTCAGCAGGCGGTGCTGTCCCTGCAGGCTTGGAGAGGACTCCCTGCCGCCCCAGCTCCTGGTGTGGCCGCCTGTCCTTGGCAGGCCATGGCTCGCAGTGGCCATGCCTCTGTCCTCAGTGCTCTCATCTCTCCGAGTCTCTGTTCCTTTCCTCCTTCTCATAGAGACGCCAGCCACTGGCCCAGGGCAGCCCTGATGGGTGTCACCTCCTCTTACTAACGACTGCAGGGAAGGCCTTGTGTCCATGTAAGTTCACCTGCACATCCACAGAGCTCAGGGCCCAGTGTGTCTTTGGGGAGCAAAAGTTACCCACGACTGGTGGAGTCTGTGCACTGGCGGCCTTGACCTTCAACATGTGCACTGTTGAGATCCAGCCTTGGTCCCCAGGAGCCCAGGTGGGAGACAGCTGAGCCTCAAGTCAGGGTCAGGTGGGGTGGGGGTGGGGTGGGGGCCCTGAGACGTTGTCGGTGACGCCCCCTCTGTCCACAGCCAGCCCTGGGCAAGGGAAACCTGGGCTCCCAGAGTCCTGTGGCCTGAGAGCAGGGGCTTTGAAGTCACCACCCCAGGGCCTCAGTCCTACCACCTGCCAACTCAGGGCACCATGATCTCCAGCCCCAGAGCCCCAGCTCCAGGCTGGGAAACCTCGTCTTGACTGTGGAGCTGCAGAAGCCCGGTGTGGCGGGGTGCCGCAGGGACATAATGATGATCGCAGACCACAGAGGCCAAGGAGCCTGGGAGTTGGCACTCAGGACTTGGGCACCTTGAGCCAGAGCCCTTCCGAGTGGGGTCTCAGCACCTTGGGAGGTGCTGCAGGGAAAGCACAGGTCCCCACTGGTGAGGCGTCTCCCGCGTGCCAGCGCCCTGGGTGGCCCTGCTCCTTCCTGCTGGGTGAGAGTCCTCCCAGCACGTCCCAAGCTTCCACGCACGGGCAGGCACTTCCCAGAGGCCGCCTCCCTGGGGCTGGGTTTGGGCTGCAAGCCCAGTTTCAGCAGGATGGGCCCCACCTGGCTGCCCATCCTGAACACCTCGAGCAGCTGCAGAGCTCAGTGCAGGTGAGGTGGCTTGCCTCACCCCGGATGGAGGGAGCAGCTGGAGGAGTGGACAGAGTCCCCCTAGCCCTGGTGAAAAGCAGATCCTGGTAGCAACAGGCCGCATCTTGTTTGCTTTGCTTTGTCTGCATGTGAGAATGCAACAGTCGTTTATTAAGCACCTATTGTGTCTGCGTGCTGACCTAGTTCTGGGGACATTTGAGTGAACACAACAGACAGAAGCCCTGTGCTCCTGGCACTCACATTCTAAGGGCAAAGGCAGAGATTGAGCAACAGACGTAAGTGTGGTAATGAGGAAGAAAGTGACGAGCGAGAGAAGTGCTACCTGTTGTGAGGGGTTGGAGAGCCAGGAGCAAGTGGTCAGGGGAGGCCTTGGTGACCAGACAGAATTTGAGTGAGAGTGGAGAAAGCGTGGGAGGAAGCCAGGTGAGTGTCTGGATGTCCTCCAAGAAGAGAGGCCAGAATGTCCAAAGGTCCTGGGGCAGGTGAGCCTAGGAAGGGCCAGGACACAGGTGGCTTGAGCAGACTGAGAGCAGGAGGAGCCACAGCAGCCAGGATTAGCAGGGCCACACGCTGGGCACTCTGGCCTGGCTCTGAGGGAACTAGGGTTTTGAGCACAGGAGAGCCTGATGGACAGTACTTCTAGGGGATCAGTCGGGGCCCAGGGTGGAGAGCGGAGAGCTGGGAGGACCTGTTGGGCGATGGTGTGATCCGTGAGAGGCCGTGGGGGTAGTGGTAGCTGTGGGAAGGTGGTGGCCTTGGGGTCCAGGCTGCAGTGAGAGGATTGGCTGGTGGTTTATGTGGGACATGAGAGCTGGGGACACACCCGGCATCTGGCCCACCTACCCTGAGATGGCGGAGGAGGGATGCAGGCAGACCTGTTGGGCTGTCATTGTGACACCAGGTGAGAGGCAGCGCCTGACCCAGGGTGGTATGGACAGGGAGCACAAAATGAGGCCATCGCGTGGGCTGTGAGGGGAGGGGATGGAAGCCTGGGATTTCAGCATGGGGGCCGCGTCCCTCTGTCAGAAGGATTAGGCAGGACGGGGTGGGCGAGAGCCTGTGGGACAGCCTCCTGGAGGGAGGCCCCGCAGGTGTGGCTATCACTGCCCTGCTGGGTGTTATTTGAGTTTCCAAGGGGGACCTGGCAGGGAGGAGCCCTGGGGGGGGGAAGGGGAGGCTGCAGGAGGCCGCCTGATGGTGCTGGGCCCCTTGATGGTGGCAGTAGGTGCTGGGTGCAGCCTTGGACCCCAGCAGGGTCGGTGCCGTGGGAAGCCCTGGGCTGGACCCCCAGGCTGGCTGCAGAGCTGGGCCTGGAGACAGAGGAGGGGAGGCCAGAGAGGCCGTCCCTAGGTGGACTGTTGATGGGACACCGTGGGCCTAGGCCAGTCTCGCACACGTCCAGACCTGCTCCAGTCACTGCCGCCCAGCCGCCTCTCGAGGTGTTGAGGGCTGGAAATGTGAAGAGGAGACCCCAGATGGGCCCAGAAATGACCAGCTGCTCTTCCTGGTTTGAGCTGCCACCCCTGGGCTGCTCAGAAGCACCCCTCAGGGCCCCTGGGGCAGGGCAGGGAGGCCCCTTGCAGGCTGAGCGGAGAAGCCTCGGCCAGGACAAGACAGGGCTGGAGGGCTGGGGATGGAGGAGGAGGGCAGGCGGGAGGGGGCGCTTACCCCGACCCACCCTCAGTGCCCAATGCTGCTGGTGAGTGGGGGACAGGCACCTGTCCACCCTGTGGCCTGGGTTTCCCCCACTGCCCCGTCCCTCCAGTGTCACACCGGAGTAGAGGGGGCTTGACCTCTGCAGGAGCGATGTCCTCCTCTCCTTTGGAGTGGCCTGCTGTCTCTTGGAGCTTCTGTAACTGTTCAATGACAGAAATGTCCGTCTGCGTCCTGGAGGCTGGAAGGGCGAGATCCAGGTGTCCCAGGGCTGGACCCTCCTGGGGTGGAGGGGGGCCTGGCCGGGCCTCCTGCTGCCTGGTCCCTGGCTGGCTGAGGCCTTGCGCTCAGCCTCTCCCTCGTCTTCATGGGCTCCTGCCGTGGGTCTTCATCTAGATCCCCTTCTCAGGACCAGTATGTTGGGTTAGGGCCACCTGCTGCAGTGGGACCTCGTCTTAACCAGTGACATGTGCCCTTCTCAGGCACTGGGGTGAGGACTACAGTATGGCACTCCTGAGGCTTTGTCAGTATTCAGGGAGCCAGAGGGGGACGGTTCCCCTCAGTTCAGCATGCTGGGGACCCTGCTCAGGGTGGCTTTGGGCAGCCTGGGAGGGACGGAGCTGCCTCCTCTGTCCCGGCGTGGTGCTCGGCAGCCCTGTTGGGCTGACATCCGCCTCCCTGATGAGGGTGGGCTGCAGGTCCACTGGGAAACCGCATGGCAGAGTTGCGGCAACCGCAGGAGGTGGCAATCAGGACCCCAAGACTGTTCCTTCCTGGAGAGGCTGTCCCACCTTTGGGACGTCAAGGCTACGGGGCTGGCACCACTTCCCTGTGGGGAAACTGATTAGCCCAGGACATAATGGCTACTCACAGGCGAATGCCTCCCTAACCCTCAGCTGGGCCGTCTCTGTGGGCTGGCCAGGCCTGGTCCTCCCTGGCGTGCAGGAGCTCAGCAAAGCCAGCAGCCTTCTCTGCTAAACGAGGGTCCTAAAAGGACCCTTAGCTCATAAGGGGTTGTGCATTCATCTGTGATAGCTCCCGGGGAAGGGTCACCAAGATGCAGAGTAGAGGGTGCTGGGGCCAGTGACTAGTGGCCAGGAACGGCCCCCTGGTGCCTGGCACTAGCACCTGCCTCTGCCTGCGAGCCTTGCTGATCTGCAGAGTGCCCAGG